>NC_134430.1:13389035-13697129 GCF_030867145.1 Opisthocomus hoazin | reverse complement strand
AAGCAAGCAGCCCCAGTCTCTGTGCCTCTGTGCGAGCAGTGCCATGGGCAGATGAGGCTGAGCAACAGCTTTCCAGGCTAGCCCTTTCTGCCTGCGAGCTATCTGCAGACGTTCACATTTTCAGAGCAGGGCTGATAGAGGTGCTCTGCACGGACCCCCGAATCTACGTTTGAAGTTTGAGGGAGCAAGACAAGCAAGCAGCCCCAGTCTCTGTGCCTCTGTGCGAGCAGTGCCATGGGCAGATGAGGCTGAGCAACAGCTTTCCAGGCTAGCTCTTTCTGGCTGCGAGCTATCTGCAGACGTTCGCATTTTCAGAGCAGGGCTGCGGGATATTCCCTGCACAGACCGCCAAAGCTACGATTGAAGTTTGACGGGTTCAAGACAAGAAAGCATCCCCAGTCTCTGTGCCTCTGTGCGAGCAGTGCCATGGGCAGATGAGGCTGAGCAACAGCTTTCCAGGCTTGCTTTTTCTGGCTGCGAGCTATCTGGAGACGTTCGCATTTTCAGAGCAGGGCTTCTGGAGGTACCCTGCACGGACCCCCGAAGATACGTTTGAAGTTTGAGGTGTCAAGACAAGCAAGCAGGCCCCGTCTATGTGCCTCTGTGTGAGCAGTGCCATGGGCAGATGAGGCTGAGCAACAGCTTTCCAGGCTAGCTCTTTCTGGCTGCGAGCTATCTGCAGCCGTTCGCATTTTCAGAGCAGGGCTGCCGGATACGCCGGCCAAGGACCCACAAAGCTACGTTTGAAGTTTGAGAGGGCAAGACAAGCAAGCAGCCCCAGTCTCTGTGCCTCTGTGCGAGCAGTGCCATGGGCAGATGAGGCTGAGCAACAGCTTTCCAGGCTAGCTCTTTCTGGCTGCGAGCTATCTGCAGACGTTCGCATTTTCGGAGCAGGCCTTCTGGAGGCACCCGGTACGGACCACCTAAGTTACGTTTGAAGTTTGAGGAAGCAAGACAAGCAAGCAGCCCCAGTCTCTGTGCCTCTGTGCGAGCAGTGCCATGGGCAGATGAGGCTGAGCAACAGCTTTCCAGGCTAGCTCTTTCTGCCTGCGAGCTCTCTGCAGACGTTCGCATTTTCAGAGCAGGGCTGCCGGAGGAGCCTGTCACGGACCACCTAAGCTACGTTTGAAGTTTGAGGTGGCAAGACAAGCAAGCAGCACCAGTCTCTGTGCCTCTGTGCGAGCAGTGCCATGGGCAGATGAGGCTGAGCAACAGCTTTCCAGGCTTGCTTTTTCTGGCTTCGAGCTATCTGGAGACGTTCGCATTTTCAGAACAGGGCTTCTGGAGGTGCCCTGCACGGACCCCCGAAGATACGTTTGAAGGTTGAGGTGTCAAGACAAGCAAGCAGGCCCCGTCTATGTGCCTCTGTGTGAGCAGTGCCATGGGCAGATGAGGCTGAGCAACAGCTTTCCAGGCTAGCTCTTTCTGGCTGCGAGCTATCTGCAGCCGTTCGCATTTTCAGAGCAGGGCTGCCGGATACGCCGGCCAAGGACCCACAAAGCTACGTTTGAAGTTTGAGAGGGCAAGACAAGCAAGCAGCCCCAGTCTCTGTGCCTCTGTGCGAGCAGTGCCATGGGCAGATGAGGCTGAGCAACAGCTTTCCAGGCTAGCTCTTTCTGCCTGCGAGCTATCTGCAGACGTTCGCATTTTCAGAGCAGGGCTGATAGAGGTGCTCTGCACGGACCCCCGAATCTATGTTTGAAGTTTGAGGGAGCAAGACAAGCAAGCAGCCCCAGTCTCTGTGCCTCTGTGCGAGCAGTGCCATGGGCAGATGAGGCTGAGCAACAGCTTTCCAGGCTTGCTTTTTCTGGCTGCGAGCTATCTGCAGACGTTCGCATTTTCAGAAAAGGGCTTCTGGAGGTGCCCTGCACGGCCCCCCGAAGATACGTTTGAAGTTTGCGGTGTCAAGACAAGCAAGCAGGCCCCGTCTATGTGCCTCTGTGTGAGCAGTGCCATGGGCAGATGAGGCTGAGCAACAGCTTTCCAGGCTAGCTCTTTCTGGCTGCGAGCTATCTGCAGCCGTTCGCATTTTCAGAGCAGGGCTGCCGGATACGCCGGCCAAGGACCCACAAAGCTACGTTTGAAGTTTGAGAGGGCAAGACAAGCAAGCAGCCCCAGTCTCTGTGCCTCTGTGCGAGCAGTGCCATGGGCAGATGAGGCTGAGCAACAGCTTTCCAGGCTAGCTCTTTCTGGCTGCGAGCTATCTGCAGACGTTCGCATTTTCGGAGCAGGCCTTCTGGAGGCACCCGGTACGGACCACCTAAGTTACTTTTGAAGTTTGAGGGGGCAAGACAAGCAAGCAGCCCCAGTCTCTGTGCCTCTGTGCGAGCAGTGCCATGGGCAGATGAGGCTGAGCAACAGCTTTCCAGGCTAGCTCTTTCTGCCTGCGAGCTCTCTGCAGACGTTCGCATTTTCAGAGCAGGGCTGCCGGAGGAGCCTGTCACGGACCACCTAAGCTACGTTTGAAGTTTGAGGTGGCAAGACAAGCAAGGAGCCCCAGTCTCTGTGCCTCTGTGCGAGCAGTGCCATGGGCAGATGAGGCTGAGCAACAGCTTTCCAGGCTTGCTTTTTCTGGCTTCGAGCTATCTGGAGACGTTCGCATTTTCAGAACAGGGCTTCTGGAGGTGCCCTGCACGGCCCCCCGAAGATACGTTTGAAGTTTGCGGTGTCAAGACAAGCAAGCAGGCCCCGTCTATGTGCCTCTGTGTGAGCAGTGCCATGGGCAGATGAGGCTGAGCAACAGCTTTCCAGGCTAGCTCTTTCTGCCTGCGAGCTATCTGCAGACGTTCGCATTTTCAGAGCAGGGCTGCCGGATACGCCGGCCAAGGACCCACAAAGCTACGTTTGAAGTTTGAGAGGGCAAGACAAGCAAGCAGCCCCAGTCTCTGTGCCTCTGTGCGAGCAGTGCCATGGGCAGATGAGGCTGAGCAACAGCTTTCCAGGCTAGCTCTTTCTGGCTGCGAGCTATCTGCAGACGTTCGCATTTTCGGAGCAGGCCTTCTGGAGGCACCCGGTACGGACCACCTAAGTTACTTTTGAAGTTTGAGGGGGCAAGACAAGCAAGCAGCCCCAGTCTCTGTGCCTCTGTGCGAGCAGTGCCATGGGCAGATGAGGCTGAGCAACAGCTTTCCAGGCTAGCCCTTTCTGCCTGCGAGCTATCTGCAAGACGTTCGCATTTTCGGAGCAGGGCTGATAGAGGTGCTCTGCACGGACCCCCGAATCTACGTTTGAAGTTTGAGGTGTCAAGACAAGCAAGCAGCCCCAGTCTCTGTGCCTCTGTGCGAGCAGTGCCATGGGCAGATGAGGCTGAGCAACAGCTTTCCAGGCTAGCTCTTTCTGGCTGCGAGCTATCTGCAGACGTTCGCATTTTCAGAGCAGGGCTGCGGGATATTCCCTGCACAGACCGCCAAAGCTACGATTGAAGTTTGACGGGTTCAAGACAAGAAAGCATCCCCAGTCTCTGTGCCTCTGTGCGAGCAGTGCCATGGGCAGATGAGGCTGAGCAACAGCTTTCCAGGCTTGCTTTTTCTGGCTGCGAGCTATCTGGAGACGTTCGCATTTTCAGAACATTGCTTCTGGAGGTGCCCTGCACGGACCCCCGAAGATACGTTTGAAGTTTGAGGTGTCAAGACAAGCAAGCAGGCCCCGTCTATGTGCCTCTGTGTGAGCAGTGCCATGGGCAGATGAGGCTGAGCAACAGCTTTCCAGGCTAGCTCTTTCTGGCTGCGAGCTATCTGCAGCCGTTCGCATTTTCAGAGCAGGGCTGCCGGATACGCCGGCCAAGGACCCACAAAGCTACGTTTGAAGTTTGAGAGGGCAAGACAAGCAAGCAGCCCCAGTCTCTGTGCCTCTGTGCGAGCAGTGCCATGGGCAGATGAGGCTGAGCAACAGCTTTCCAGGCTAGCTCTTTCTGCCTGCGAGCTATCTGCAGACGTTCGCATTTTCGGAGCAGGCCTTCTGGAGGCACCCGGTACGGACCACCTAAGTTACGTTTGAAGTTTGAGGAGGCAAGACAAGCAAGCAGCCCCAGTCTCTGTGCCTCTGTGCGAGCAGTGCCATGGGCAGATGAGGCTGAGCAACAGCTTTCCAGGCTAGCTCTTTCTGCCTGCGAGCTCTCTGCAGACGTTCGCATTTTCAGAGCAGGGCTGCCGGAGGAGCCTGTCACGGACCACCTAAGCTACGTTTGAAGTTTGAGGTGGCAAGACAAGCAAGGAGCCCCAGTCTCTGTGCCTCTGTGCGAGCAGTGCCATGGGCAGATGAGGCTGAGCAACAGCTTTCCAGGCTTGCTTTTTCTGGCTTCGAGCTATCTGGAGACGTTCGCATTTTCAGAACAGGGCTTCTGGAGGTGCCCTGCACGGCCCCCCGAAGATACGTTTGAAGTTTGCGGTGTCAAGACAAGCAAGCAGGCCCCGTCTATGTGCCTCTGTGTGAGCAGTGCCATGGGCAGATGAGGCTGAGCAACAGCTTTCCAGGCTAGCTCTTTCTGGCTGCGAGCTATCTGCAGCCGTTCGCATTTTCAGAGCAGGGCTGCCGGATACGCCGGCCAAGGACCCACAAAGCTACGTTTGAAGTTTGAGAGGGCAAGACAAGCAAGCAGCCCCAGTCTCTGTGCCTCTGTGCGAGCAGTGCCATGGGCAGATGAGGCTGAGCAACAGCTTTCCAGGCTAGCTCTTTCTGGCTGCGAGCTATCTGCAGACGTTCGCATTTTCGGAGCAGGCCTTCTGGAGGCACCCGGTACGGACCACCTAAGTTACGTTTGAAGTTTGAGGAGGCAAGACAAGCAAGCAGCCCCAGTCTCTGTGCCTCTGTGCGAGCAGTGCCATGGGCAGATGAGGCTGAGCAACAGCTTTCCAGGCTAGCTCTTTCTGCCTGCGAGCTCTCTGCAGACGTTCGCATTTTCAGAGCAGGGCTGCCGGAGGAGCCTGTCACGGACCACCTAAGCTACGTTTGAAGTTTGAGGTGGCAAGACAAGCAAGGAGCCCCAGTCTCTGTGCCTCTGTGCGAGCAGTGCCATGGGCAGATGAGGCTGAGCAACAGCTTTCCAGGCTTGCTTTTTCTGGCTTCGAGCTATCTGGAGACGTTCGCATTTTCAGAACAGGGCTTCTGGAGGTGCCCTGCACGGCCCCCCGAAGATACGTTTGAAGTTTGAGGTGTCAAGACAAGCAAGCAGGCCCCGTCTATGTGCCTCTGTGTGAGCAGTGCCATGGGCAGATGAGGCTGAGCAACAGCTTTCCAGGCTAGCTCTTTCTGGCTGCGAGCTATCTGCAGCCGTTCGCATTTTCAGAGCAGGGCTGCCGGATACGCCGGCCAAGGACCCACAAAGCTACGTTTGAAGTTTGAGAGGGCAAGACAAGCAAGCAGCCCCAGTCTCTGTGCCTCTGTGCGAGCAGTGCCATGGGCAGATGAGGCTGAGCAACAGCTTTCCAGGCTAGCTCTTTCTGGCTGCGAGCTATCTGCAGACGTTCGCATTTTCGGAGCAGGCCTTCTGGAGGCACCCGGTACGGACCACCTAAGTTACTTTTGAAGTTTGAGGGGGCAAGACAAGCAAGCAGCCCCAGTCTCTGTGCCTCTGTGCGAGCAGTGCCATGGGCAGATGAGGCTGAGCAACAGCTTTCCAGGCTAGCCCTTTCTGCCTGCGAGCTATCTGCAGACGTTCGCATTTTCGGAGCAGGGCTGATAGAGGTGCTCTGCACGGACCCCCGAATCTACGTTTGAAGTTTGACGGGTTCAAGACAAGAAAGCATCCCCAGTCTCTGTGCCTCTGTGCGAGCAGTGCCATGGGCAGATGAGGCTGAGCAACAGCTTTCCAGGCTTGCTTTTTCTGGCTGCGAGCTATCTGGAGACGTTCGCATTTTCAGAACATTGCTTCTGGAGGTGCCCTGCACGGACCCCCGAAGATACGTTTGAAGTTTGAGGTGTCAAGACAAGCAAGCAGGCCCCGTCTATGTGCCTCTGTGTGAGCAGTGCCATGGGCAGATGAGGCTGAGCAACAGCTTTCCAGGCTAGCTCTTTCTGGCTGCGAGCTATCTGCAGCCGTTCGCATTTTCAGAGCAGGGCTGCCGGATACGCCGGCCAAGGACCCACAAAGCTACGTTTGAAGTTTGAGAGGGCAAGACAAGCAAGCAGCCCCAGTCTCTGTGCCTCTGTGCGAGCAGTGCCATGGGCAGATGAGGCTGAGCAACAGCTTTCCAGGCTAGCTCTTTCTGGCTGCGAGCTATCTGCAGACGTTCGCATTTTCGGAGCAGGCCTTCTGGAGGCACCCGGTACGGACCACCTAAGTTACGTTTGAAGTTTGAGGAGGCAAGACAAGCAAGCAGCCCCAGTCTCTGTGCCTCTGTGCGAGCAGTGCCATGGGCAGATGAGGCTGAGCAACAGCTTTCCAGGCTAGCTCTTTCTGCCTGCGAGCTCTCTGCAGACGTTCGCATTTTCAGAGCAGGGCTGCCGGAGGAGCCTGTCACGGACCACCTAAGCTACGTTTGAAGTTTGAGGTGGCAAGACAAGCAAGGAGCCCCAGTCTCTGTGCCTCTGTGCGAGCAGTGCCATGGGCAGATGAGGCTGAGCAACAGCTTTCCAGGCTAGCTCTTTCTGGCTGCGAGCTATCTGCAGACGTTCGCATTTTCAGAGCAGGGCTGCGGGATATTCCCTGCACAGACCGCCAAAGCTACGATTGAAGTTTGACGGGTTCAAGACAAGAAAGCATCCCCAGTCTCTGTGCCTCTGTGCGAGCAGTGCCATGGGCAGATGAGGCTGAGCAACAGCTTTCCAGGCTTGCTTTTTCTGGCTGCGAGCTATCTGGAGACGTTCGCATTTTCAGAACAGGGCTTCTGGAGGTACCCTGCACGGACCCCCGAAGATACGTTTGAAGTTTGAGGTGTCAAGACAAGCAAGCAGGCCCCGTCTATGTGCCTCTGTGTGAGCAGTGCCATGGGCAGATGAGGCTGAGCAACAGCTTTCCAGGCTAGCTCTTTCTGGCTGCGAGCTATCTGCAGCCGTTCGCATTTTCAGAGCAGGGCTGCCGGATACGCCGGCCAAGGACCCACAAAGCTACGTTTGAAGTTTGAGAGGGCAAGACAAGCAAGCAGCCCCAGTCTCTGTGCCTCTGTGCGAGCAGTGCCATGGGCAGATGAAGCTGAGCAACAGCTTTCCAGGCTAGCTCTTTCTGGCTGCGAGCTATCTGCAGACGTTCGCATTTTCGGAGCAGGCCTTCTGGAGGCACCCGGTACGGACCACCTAAGTTACGTTTGAAGTTTGAGGAAGCAAGACAAGCAAGCAGCCCCAGTCTCTGTGCCTCTGTGCGAGCAGTGCCATGGGCAGATGAGGCTGAGCAACAGCTTTCCAGGCTAGCTCTTTCTGCCTGCGAGCTCTCTGCAGACGTTCGCATTTTCAGATCAGGGCTGCCGGAGGAGCCTGTCACGGACCACCTAAGCTACGTTTGAAGTTTGAGGTGGCAAGACAAGCAAGCAGCCCCAGTCTCTGTGCCTCTGTGCGAGCAGTGCCATGGGCAGATGAGGCTGAGCAACAGCTTTCCAGGCTTGCTTTTTCTGGCTTCGAGCTATCTGGAGACGTTCGCATTTTCAGAACAGGGCTTCTGGAGGTGCCCTGCACGTACCCCCGAAGATACGTTTGAAGTTTGAGGTGTCAAGACAAGCAAGCAGGCCCCGTCTATGTGCCTCTGTGTGAGCAGTGCCATGGGCAGATGAGGCTGAGCAACAGCTTTCCAGGCTAGCTCTTTCTGGCTGCGAGCTATCTGCAGCCGTTCGCATTTTCAGAGCAGGGCTGCCGGATACGCCGGCCAAGGACCCACAAAGCTACGTTTGAAGTTTGAGAGGGCAAGACAAGCAAGCAGCCCCAGTCTCTGTGCCTCTGTGCGAGCAGTGCCATGGGCAGATGAGGCTGAGCAACAGCTTTCCAGGCTAGCTCTTTCTGCCTGCGAGCTATCTGCAGACGTTCGCATTTTCAGAGCAGGGCTGATAGAGGTGCTCTGCACGGACCCCCGAATCTATGTTTGAAGTTTGAGGGAGCAAGACAAGCAAGCAGCCCCAGTCTCTGTGCCTCTGTGCGAGCAGTGCCATGGGCAGATGAGGCTGAGCAAAAGCTTTCCAGGCTAGCTCTTTCTGCCTGCGAGCTATCTGCAGCCGTTCGCATTTTCGGAGCAGGGCTGACGGAGACCCCCTGCACGGAACCCCAAAGATACTTTTGAAGTTTGAGGTGGAAGACAAGCAAGGAAGCATCCCCAGTCTCTGTGCCTCTGTGCGAGCAGTGCCATGGGCAGATGAGGCTGAGCAACAGCTTTCCAGGCTTGCTTTTTCTGGCTGCGAGCTATCTGGAGACGTTCGCATTTTCAGAACAGGGCTTCTGGAGGTGCCCTGCACGGACCCCCGAAGATACGTTTGAAGTTTGAGGTGTCAAGACAAGCAAGAAGGCCCCGTCTATGTGCCTCTGTGTGAGCAGTGCCATGGGCAGATGAGGCTGAGCAACAGCTTTCCAGGCTAGCTCTTTCTGCCTGCGAGCTATCTGCAGCCGTTCGCATTTTCAGAGCAGGGCTGCCGGATACGCCGGCCAAGGACCCACAAAGCTACGTTTGAAGTTTGAGAGGGCAAGACAAGCAAGCAGCCCCAGTCTCTGTGCCTCTGTGCGAGCAGTGCCATGGGCAGATGAGGCTGAGCAACAGCTTTCCAGGCTAGCTCTTTCTGGCTGCGAGCTATCTGCAGACGTTCGCATTTTCGGAGCAGGCCTTCTGGAGGCACCCGGTACGGACCACCTAAGTTACTTTTGAAGTTTGAGGGGGCAAGACAAGCAAGCAGCCCCAGTCTCTGTGCCTCTGTGCGAGCAGTGCCATGGGCAGATGAGGCTGAGCAACAGCTTTCCAGGCTAGCCCTTTCTGCCTGCGAGCTATCTGCAGACGTTCGCATTTTCAGAGCAGGGCTGATAGAGGTGCTCTGCACGGACCCCCGAATCTACGTTTGAAGTTTGAGGTGTCAAGACAAGCAAGCAGCCCCAGTCTCTGTGCCTCTGTGCGAGCAGTGCCATGGGCAGATGAGGCTGAGCAACAGCTTTCCAGGCTAGCTCTTTCTGGCTGCGAGCTATCTGCAGACGTTCGCATTTTCAGAGCAGGGCTGCGGGATATTCCCTGCACAGACCGCCAAAGCTACGATTGAAGTTTGACGGGTTCAAGACAAGAAAGCATCCCCAGTCTCTGTGCCTCTGTGCGAGCAGTGCCATGGGCAGATGAGGCTGAGCAACAGCTTTCCAGGCTTGCTTTTTCTGGCTGCGAGCTATCTGGAGACGTTCGCATTTTCAGAACATTGCTTCTGGAGGTGCCCTGCACGGACCCCCGAAGATACGTTTGAAGTTTGAGGTGTCAAGACAAGCAAGCAGGCCCCGTCTATGTGCCTCTGTGTGAGCAGTGCCATGGGCAGATGAGGCTGAGCAACAGCTTTCCAGGCTAGCTCTTTCTGGCTGCGAGCTATCTGCAGCCGTTCGCATTTTCAGAGCAGGGCTGCCGGATACGCCGGCCAAGGACCCACAAAGCTACGTTTGAAGTTTGAGAGGGCAAGACAAGCAAGCAGCCCCAGTCTCTGTGCCTCTGTGCGAGCAGTGCCATGGGCAGATGAGGCTGAGCAACAGCTTTCCAGGCTAGCTCTTTCTGGCTGCGAGCTATCTGCAGACGTTCGCATTTTCGGAGCAGGCCTTCTGGAGGCACCCGGTACGGACCACCTAAGTTACGTCTGAAGTTTGAGGAGGCAAGACAAGCAAGCAGCCCCAGTCTCTGTGCCTCTGTGCGAGCAGTGCCATGGGCAGATGAGGCTGAGCAACAGCTTTCCAGGCTAGCTCTTTCTGCCTGCGAGCTCTCTGCAGACGTTCGCATTTTCAGAGCAGGGCTGCCGGAGGAGCCTGTCACGGACCACCTAAGCTACGTTTGAAGTTTGAGGTGGCAAGACAAGCAAGGAGCCCCAGTCTCTGTGCCTCTGTGCGAGCAGTGCCATGGGCAGATGAGGCTGAGCAACAGCTTTCCAGGCTTGCTTTTTCTGGCTTCGAGCTATCTGGAGACGTTCGCATTTTCAGAACAGGGCTGCCGGAGGTGCCCTGCACGGCCCCCCGAAGATACGTTTGAAGTTTGCGGTGTCAAGACAAGCAAGCAGGTCCCGTCTATGTGCCTCTGTGTGAGCAGTGCCATGGGCAGATGAGGCTGAGCAACAGCTTTCCAGGCTAGCTCTTTCTGGCTGCGAGCTATCTGCAGCCGTTCGCATTTTCAGAGCAGGGCTGCCGGATACGCCGGCCAAGGACCCACAAAGCTACGTTTGAAGTTTGAGAGGGCAAGACAAGCAAGCAGCCCCAGTCTCTGTGCCTCTGTGCGAGCAGTGCCATGGGCAGATGAGGCTGAGCAACAGCTTTCCAGGCTAGCTCTTTCTGCCTGCGAGCTATCTGCAGACGTTCGCATTTTCGGAGCAGGCCTTCTGGAGGCACCCGGTACGGACCACCTAAGTTACTTTTGAAGTTTGAGGGGGCAAGACAAGCAAGCAGCCCCAGTCTCTGTGCCTCTGTGCGAGCAGTGCCATGGGCAGATGAGGCTGAGCAACAGCTTTCCAGGCTAGCCCTTTCTGCCTGCGAGCTATCTGCAGACGTTCGCATTTTCAGAGCAGGGCTGATAGAGGTGCTCTGCACGGACCCCCGAATCTACGTTTGAAGTTTGAGGGAGCAAGACAAGCAAGCAGCCCCAGTCTCTGTGCCTCTGTGCGAGCAGTGCCATGGGCAGATGAGGCTGAGCAACAGCTTTCCAGGCTAGCTCTTTCTGGCTGCGAGCTATCTGCAGACGTTCGCATTTTCAGAGCAGGGCTGCGGGATATTCCCTGCACAGACCGCCAAAGCTACGATTGAAGTTTGACGGGTTCAAGACAAGAAAGCATCCCCAGTCTCTGTGCCTCTGTGCGAGCAGTGCCATGGGCAGATGAGGCTGAGCAACAGCTTTCCAGGCTTGCTTTTTCTGGCTGCGAGCTATCTGGAGACGTTCGCATTTTCAGAACAGGGCTTCTGGAGGTGCCCTGCACGGACCCCCGAAGATACGTTTGAAGTTTGAGGTGTCAAGACAAGCAAGCAGGCCCCGTCTATGTGCCTCTGTGTGAGCAGTGCCATGGGCAGATGAGGCTGAGCAACAGCTTTCCAGGCTAGCTCTTTCTGCCTGCGAGCTATCTGCAGACGTTCGCATTTTCGGAGCAGGGCTGACGGAGGCCCCCTGCACGGAACCCTAAAGATACTTTGAAGTTTGAGATGGCAAGACAAGCAAGCAAGCATCCCCAGTCTCTGTGCCTCTGTGAGAGCAGTGCCATGGGCAGATGAGGCTGAGCAACAGCTTTCCAGGCTAGCTCTTTCTGCCTGCGAGCTATCTGCAGACGTTCGCATTTTCAGAGCAGGGCTTCTGGAGATGCCCTGCACGGACCCCCGAAGCTACGTTTGAAGTTTGAGGTGGCAAGACAAGCAAGCAGGCCCCGTCTATGTGCCTCTGTGTGAGCAGTGCCATGGGCAGATGAGGCTGAGCAACAGCTTTCCAGGCTAGCTCTTTCTGGCTGCGAGCTATCTGCAGCCGTTCGCATTTTCAGAGCAGGGCTGCCGGATACGCCGGCCAAGGACCCACAAAGCTACGTTTGAAGTTTGAGAGGGCAAGACAAGCAAGCAGCCCCAGTCTCTGTGCCTCTGTGCGAGCAGTGCCATGGGCAGATGAGGCTGAGCAACAGCTTTCCAGGCTAGCTCTTTCTGGCTGCGAGCTATCTGCAGACGTTCGCATTTTCGGAGCAGGCCTTCTGGAGGCACCCGGTACGGACCACCTAAGTTACGTTTTAAGTTTGAGGAGGCAAGACAAGCAAGCAGCCCCAGTCTCTGTGCCTCTGTGCGAGCAGTGCCATGGGCAGATGAGGCTGAGCAACAGCTTTCCAGGCTAGCTCTTTCTGCCTGCGAGCTCTCTGCAGACGTTCGCATTTTCAGAGCAGGGCTGCCGGAGGAGCCTGTCACGGACCACCTAAGCTACGTTTGAAGTTTGAGGTGGCAAGACAAGCAAGGAGCCCCAGTCTCTGTGCCTCTGTGCGAGCAGTGCCATGGGCAGATGAGGCTGAGCAACAGCTTTCCAGGCTTGCTTTTTCTGGCTTCGAGCTATCTGGAGACGTTCGCATTTTCAGAACAGTGCTGCCGGAGGTGCCCTGCACGGCCCCCCGAAGATACGTTTGAAGTTTGCGGTGTCAAGACAAGCAAGCAGGTCCCGTCTATGTGCCTCTGTGTGAGCAGTGCCATGGGCAGATGAGGCTGAGCAACAGCTTTCCAGGCTAGCTCTTTCTGGCTGCGAGCTATCTGCAGCCGTTCGCATTTTCAGAGCAGGGCTGCCGGATACGCCGGCCAAGGACCCACAAAGCTACGTTTGAAGTTTGAGAGGGCAAGACAAGCAAGCAGCCCCAGTCTCTGTGCCTCTGTGCGAGCAGTGCCATGGGCAGATGAGGCTGAGCAACAGCTTTCCAGGCTAGCTCTTTCTGGCTGCGAGATATCTGCAGACGTTCGCATTTTCGGAGCAGGCCTTCTGGAGGCACCCGGTACGGACCACCTAAGTTACTTTTGAAGTTTGAGGGGGCAAGACAAGCAAGCAGCCCCAGTCTCTGTGCCTCTGTGCGAGCAGTGCCATGGGCAGATGAGGCTGAGCAACAGCTTTCCAGGCTAGCCCTTTCTGCCTGCGAGCTATCTGCAGACGTTCGCATTTTCAGAGCAGGGCTGATAGAGGTGCTCTGCACGGACCCCCGAATCTACGTTTGAAGTTTGAGGGAGCAAGACAAGCAAGCAGCCCCAGTCTCTGTGCCTCTGTGCGAGCAGTGCCATGGGCAGATGAGGCTGAGCAACAGCTTTCCAGGCTAGCTCTTTCTGGCTGCGAGCTATCTGCAGACGTTCGCATTTTCAGAGCAGGGCTGCGGGATATTCCCTGCACAGACCGCCAAAGCTACGATTGAAGTTTGACGGGTTCAAGACAAGAAAGCATCCCCAGTCTCTGTGCCTCTGTGCGAGCAGTGCCATGGGCAGATGAGGCTGAGCAACAGCTTTCCAGGCTTGCTTTTTCTGGCTGCGAGCTATCTGGAGACGTTCGCATTTTCAGAACAGGGCTTCTGGAGGTGCCCTGCACGGACCCCCGAAGATACGTTTGAAGTTTGAGGTGTCAAGACAAGCAAGCAGGCCCCGTCTATGTGCCTCTGTGTGAGCAGTGCCATGGGCAGATGAGGCTGAGCAACAGCTTTCCAGGCTAGCTCTTTCTGGCTGCGAGCTATCTGCAGCCGTTCGCATTTTCAGAGCAGGGCTGCCGGATACGCCGGCCAAGGACCCACAAAGCTACGTTTGAAGTTTTAGGTGGCAAGACAAGCAAGCAGCCCCAGTCTCTGTGCCTCTGTGCGAGCAGTGCCATGGGCAGATGAGGCTGAGCAACAGCTTTCCAGGCTAGCTCTTTCTGGCTGCGAGCTATCTGCAGACGTTCGCATTTTCGGAGCAGGCCTTCTGGAGGCACCCGGTACGGACCACCTAAGTTACTTTTGAAGTTTGAGGGGGCAAGACAAGCAAGCAGCCCCAGTCTCTGTGCCTCTGTGCGAGCAGTGCCATGGGCAGATGAGGCTGAGCAACAGCTTTCCAGGCTAGCTCTTTCTGCCTGCGAGCTATCTGCAGACGTTCGCATTTTCAGAGCAGGGCTGCGGGATATTCCCTGCACAGACCGCCAAAGCTACGATTGAAGTTTGACGGGTTCAAGACAAGAAATCATCCCCAGTCTCTGTGCCTCTGTGCGAGCAGTGCCATGGGCAGATGAGGCTGAGCAACAGCTTTCAAGGCTTGCTTTTTCTATCTGCGAGCTATCTGGAGACGATCGCATTTTCAGAACAGGGCTTCTGGAGGTGCCCTGCACGGACCCCCGAAGATACGTTTGAAGTTTGAGGTGTCAAGACAAGCAAGCAGGCCCCGTCTATGTGCCTCTGTGTGAGCAGTGCCATGGGCAGATGAGGCTGAGCAACAGCTTTCCAGGCTAGCTCTTTCTGCCTGCGAGCTATCTGCAGACGTTCGCATTTTCGGAGCAGGGCTGACGGAGGCCCCCTGCACGGAACCCTAAAGATACTTTGAAGTTTGAGATGGCAAGACAAGCAAGCAAGCATCCCCAGTCTCTGTGCCTCTGTGAGAGCAGTGCCATGGGCAGATGAGGCTGAGCAACAGCTTTCCAGGCTAGCTCTTTCTGCCTGCGAGCTATCTGCAGACGTTCGCATTTTCAGAGCAGGGCTTCTGGAGATGCCCTGCACGGACCCCCGAAGCTACGTTTGAAGTTTGAGGGGGCAAGACAAGCAAGCAGCCCCAGTCTCTGTGCCTCTGTGCGAGCAGTGCCATGGGCAGATGAGGCTGAGCAACAGCTTTCCAGGCTAGCTCTTTCTGGCTGCGAGCTATCTGCAGACGTTCGCATTTTCGGAGCAGGCCTTCTGGAGACGCCCACCAAGTTCCCCCTAAGCTACGTTTGAAGTTTGAGGTGGCAAGACAAGCAAGCAACCCCAGTCTCTGTGCCTCTGTGCGAGCAGTGCCATGGGCAGATGAGGCTGAGCAACAGCTTTCCAGGCTAGCTCTTTCTGCCTGCGAGTTATCTGCAGACGTTCGCATTTTCAGAGCAGGGCCGATAGAGGTGCTCTGCTCGGACCCCCGAACCTACGTTTGAAGTTTGAGGGAGCAAGACAAGCAATCAGCCCCAGTCTCTGTGCCTCTGTGCGAGCAGTGCCATGGGCAGATGAGGCTGAGCAACAGCTTTCCAGGCTAGCTCTTTCTGCCTGCGAGCTATCTGCAGACGTTCGCATTTTCAGAGCAGGGCTGACGGAGGCCCCCTGCACGGAACCCTAAAGATACTTTTGAAGTTTGAGATGGCAAGACAAGCAAGCAAGCATCCCCAGTCTCTGTGCCTCTGTGCGAGCAGTGCCATGGGCAGATGAGGCTGAGCAACAGCTTTCCAGGCTAGCTCTTTCTGCCTGCGAGCTATCTGCAGACGTTCGCATTTTCGGAGCAGGCCTTCTGGAGGCGCCCACCAAGTTCCCCCTAAGCTACGTTTGAAGTTTGAGGTGGCAAGACAAGCAAGCAGCCCCAGTCTCTGTGCCTCTGTGCGAGCAGTGCCATGGGCAGATGAGGCTGAGCAACAGCTTTCCAGGCTAGCTCTTTCTGCCTGCGAGTTATCTGCAGACGTTCGCATTTTCAGAGCAGGGCCGATAGAGGTGCTCTGCTCGGACCCCCGAACCTACGTTTGAAGTTTGAGGTGGCAAGACAAGCAATCAGCCCCAGTCTCTGTGCCTCTGTGCGAGCAGTGCCATGGGCAGATGAGGCTGAGCAACAGCTTTCCAGGCTAGCTCTTTCTGCCTGCGAGCTATCTGCAGACGTTCGCATTTTCGGAGCAGGGCTGACGGAGGCCCCCTGCACGGAACCCCAAAGATACTTTTGAAGTTTGAGGTGGAAGACAAGCAAGCAAGCAGCCCCAGTCTCTGTGCCTCTGTGCGAGCAGTGCCATGGGCAGATGAGGCTGAGCATCAGCTTTCCAGGCTAGCTCTTTCTGCCTGCGAGCTATCTGCAGACGTTCGCATTTTCAGAGCAGGGCTGCCGGATATTCCCTGCACAGACCGCCAAAGCTACGATTGAAGTTTGACGGGTTCAAGACAAGAAAGCATCCCCAGTCTCTGTGCCTCTGTGCGAGCAGTGGCATGGGCAGATGAGGCTGAGCAACAGCTTTCCAGGCTTGCTTTTTCTGGCTGCGAGCTATCTGGAGATGTTCGCATTTTCAGAACAGGGCTTCTGGAGGTGCCCTGCACGGACCCCCGAAGATACGGTTGAAGTTTGAGGTGTCAAGACAAGCAAGCAGCAGCAGTCTCTGTGCCTCTGTGCGAGCGGTGCCATGGGCGGATGACGCTGAGCAACAGCTTCCCAGGCTAGCTCTTTCTGCCTGCGAGCTATCTGCAGACGTTCGCATTTTCAGAGCAGGGCTGCGGGATATTGCCTGCACGGACCGCCAAAGCTACGTTTGAAGTTTGACGGTTTCAAAACAAGCAAGCATCCTCAGTCTCTGTGCCTCTGTGCGAGCAGTGCCATGGGCAGATGAGGCTGAGCAACAGCTTTCCAGGCTAGCCCTTTCTGCCTGCGAGCTATCTGCAGACGTTCGCATTTTCAGAGCAGGGATGCCGGAGGAGCCTGTCACGGACCACCTAAGCTACGTTTGAAGTTTGAGGTGGCAAGACTAGCACGCAGCCCCAGTCTCTGTGCCTCTGTGCGAGCAGTGCCATGGGCAGATGAGGCTGAGCAACAGCTTTCCAGGCTTGCTTTTTCTGGCTTCGATCTATCTGGAGACGTTCGCATTTTCAGAACAGGGCTTCTGGAGGTGCTCTGCACGGACCCCCGAAGATACGTTTGAAGTTTGAGGTGTCAAGACAAGCAAGCAGGCCCCGTCTATGTGCCTCTGTGTGAGCAGTGCCATGGGCAGATGAGGCTGAGCAACAGCTTTCCAGGCTAGCTCTTTCTGGCTGCGAGCTATCTGCAGACGTTCGCATTTTCGGAGCAGGCCTTCTGGAGGCACCCGGTACGGACCACCTAAGTTACTTTTGAAGTTTGAGGGGGCAAGACAAGCAAGCAGCCCCAGTCTCTGTGCCTCTGTGCGAGCAGTGCCATGGGCAGATGAGGCTGAGCAACAGCTTTCCAGGCTAGCCCTTTCTGCCTGCGAGCTATCTGCAGACGTTCGCATTTTCAGAGCAGGGCTGATAGAGGTGCTCTGCACGGACCCCCGAATCTACGTTTGAAGTTTGAGGGAGCAAGACAAGCAAGCAGCCCCAGTCTCTGTGCCTCTGTGCGAGCAGTGCCATGGGCAGATGAGGCTGAGCAACAGCTTTCCAGGCTAGCTCTTTCTGGCTGCGAGCTATCTGCAGACGTTCGCATTTTCAGAGCAGGGCTGCGGGATATTCCCTGCACAGACCGCCAAAGCTACGATTGAAGTTTGACGGGTTCAAGACAAGAAAGCATCCCCAGTCTCTGTGCCTCTGTGCGAGCAGTGCCATGGGCAGATGAGGCTGAGCAACAGCTTTCCAGGCTTGCTTTTTCTGGCTGCGAGCTATCTGGAGACGTTCGCATTTTCAGAACAGGGCTTCTGGAGGTGCCCGGTACGGACCCCCGAAGATACGTTTGAAGTTTGAGGTGTCAAGACAAGCAAGAAGGCCCCGTCTATGTGCCTCTGTGTGAGCAGTGCCATGGGCAGATGAGGCTGAGCAACAGCTTTCCAGGCTAGCTCTTTCTGCCTGCGAGCTATCTGCAGACGTTCGCATTTTCAGAGCAGGGCTGCCGGATACGCCGGCCAAGGACCCACAAAGCTACGTTTGAAGTTTGAGGTGGCAAGACAAGCAAGCAGCCCCAGTCTCTGTGCCTCTGTGCGAGCAGTGCCATGGGCAGATGAGGCTGAGCAACAGCTTTCCAGGCTAGCTCTTTAGGCTGCGAGCTATCTGCAGACGTTCGCATTTTCGGAGCAGGCCTTATGGAGGCACCCGGTACGGACCACCTAAGTTACGTTTGAAGTTTGAGGAGGCAAGACAAGCAAGCAGCCCCAGTCTCTGTGCCTCTGTGCGAGCAGTGCCATGGGCAGATGAGGCTGAGCAACAGCTTTCCAGGCTAGCTCTTTCTGCCTGCGAGCTATCTGCAGACGTTCGCATTTTCAGAGCAGGGCTGCCGGAGGAGCCTGTCACGGACCACCTAAGCTACGTTTGAAGTTTGAGGTGGCAAGACAAGCAAGCAGCCCCAGTCTCTGTGCCTCTGTGCGAGCAGTGCCATGGGCAGATGAGGCTGAGCAACAGCTTTCCAGGCTTGCTTTTTCTGGCTTCGAGCTATCTGGAGACGTTCGCATTTTCAGAACAGGGCTTCTAGAGGTGCCCTGCATGGACCCACAAAGCTACGTTTGAAGTTTGAGGTGTCAAGACAAGCAAGCAGGCCCCGTCTATGTGCCTCTGTGTGAGCAGTGCCATGGGCAGATGAGGCTGAGCAACAGCTTTGCAGGCTAGCTCTTTCTGGCTGCGAGCTATCTGCAGCCGTTCGCATTTTCAGAGCAGGGCTGCCGGATACGCCGGCCAAGGACCCACAAAGCTACGTTTGAAGTTTGAGAGGGCAAGACAAGCAAGCAGCCCCAGTCTCTGTGCCTCTGTGCGAGCAGTGCCATGGGCAGATGAGGCTGAGCAACAGCTTTCCAGGCTAGCTCTTTCTGGCTGCGAGCTATCTGCAGACGTTCGCATTTTCGGAGCAGGCCTTCTGGAGGCACCCGGTACGGACCACCTAAGTTACGTTTGAAGTTTGAGGAGGCAAGACAAGCAAGCAGCCCCAGTCTCTGTGCCTCTGTGCGAGCAGTGCCATGGGCAGATGAGGCTGAGCAACAGCTTTCCAGGCTAGCTCTTTCTGGCTGCGAGCTATCTGCAGACGTTCGCATTTTCAGAGCAGGGCTGCGGGATATTCCCTGCACAGACCGCCAAAGCTACGATTGAAGTTTGACGGGTTCAAGACAAGAAAGCATCCCCAGTCTCTGTGCCTCTGTGCGAGCAGTGCCATGGGCAGATGAGGCTGAGCAACAGCTTTCCAGGCTTGCTTTTTCTGGCTGCGAGCTATCTGGAGACGTTCGCATTTTCAGAACATTGCTTCTGGAGGTGCCCTGCACGGACCCCCGAAGATACGTTTGAAGTTTGAGGTGTCAAGACAAGCAAGCAGGCCCCGTCTATGTGCCTCTGTGTGAGCAGTGCCATGGGCAGATGAGGCTGAGCAACAGCTTTCCAGGCTAGCTCTTTCTGCCTGCGAGCTATCTGCAGCCGTTCGCATTTTCAGAGCAGGGCTGCCGGATACGCCGGCCAAGGACCCACAAAGCTACGTTTGAAGTTTGAGAGGGCAAGACAAGCAAGCAGCCCCAGTCTCTGTGCCTCTGTGCGAGCAGTGCCATGGGCAGATGAGGCTGAGCAACAGCTTTCCAGGCTAGCTCTTTCTGGCTGCGAGCTATCTGCAGACGTTCGCATTTTCGGAGCAGGCCTTCTGGAGGCACCCGGTACGGACCACCTAAGTTACGTTTTAAGTTTGAGGAGGCAAGACAAGCAAGCAGCCCCAGTCTCTGTGCCTCTGTGCGAGCAGTGCCATGGGCAGATGAGGCTGAGCAACAGCTTTCCAGGCTAGCTCTTTCTGCCTGCGAGCTCTCTGCAGACGTTCGCATTTTCAGAGCAGGGCTGCCGGAGGAGCCTGTCACGGACCACCTAAGCTACGTTTGAAGTTTGAGGTGGCAAGACAAGCAAGGAGCCCCAGTCTCTGTGCCTCTGTGCGAGCAGTGCCATGGGCAGATGAGGCTGAGCAACAGCTTTCCAGGCTTGCTTTTTCTGGCTTCGAGCTATCTGGAGACGTTCGCATTTTCAGAACAGGGCTTCTGGAGGTGCCCTGCACGGCCCCCCGAAGATACGTTTGAAGTTTGCGGTGTCAAGACAAGCAAGCAGGTCCCGTCTATGTGCCTCTGTGTGAGCAGTGCCATGGGCAGATGAGGCTGAGCAACAGCTTTCCAGGCTAGCTCTTTCTGGCTGCGAGCTATCTGCAGCCGTTCGCATTTTCAGAGCAGGGCTGCCGGATACGCCGGCCAAGGACCCACAAAGCTACGTTTGAAGTTTGAGAGGGCAAGACAAGCAAGCAGCCCCAGTCTCTGTGCCTCTGTGCGAGCAGTGCCATGGGCAGATGAGGCTGAGCAACAGCTTTCCAGGCTAGCTCTTTCTGGCTGCGAGCTATCTGCAGACGTTCGCATTTTCGGAGCAGGCCTTCTGGAGGCACCCGGTACGGACCACCTAAGTTACTTTTGAAGTTTGAGGGGGCAAGACAAGCAAGCAGCCCCAGTCTCTGTGCCTCTGTGCGAGCAGTGCCATGGGCAGATGAGGCTGAGCAACAGCTTTCCAGGCTAGCCCTTTCTGCCTGCGAGCTATCTGCAGACGTTCGCATTTTCAGAGCAGGGCTGATAGAGGTGCTCTGCACGGACCCCCGAATCTACGTTTGAAGTTTGAGGGAGCAAGACAAGCAAGCAGCCCCAGTCTCTGTGCCTCTGTGCGAGCAGTGCCATGGGCAGATGAGGCTGAGCAACAGCTTTCCAGGCTAGCTCTTTCTGGCTGCGAGCTATCTGCAGACGTTCGCATTTTCAGAGCAGGGCTGCGGGATATTCCCTGCACAGACCGCCAAAGCTACGATTGAAGTTTGACGGGTTCAAGACAAGAAAGCATCCCCAGTCTCTGTGCCTCTGTGCGAGCAGTGCCATGGGCAGATGAGGCTGAGCAACAGCTTTCCAGGCTTGCTTTTTCTGGCTGCGAGCTATCTGGAGACGTTCGCATTTTCAGAGCAGGGCTGCCGGAGGAGCCTGTCACGGACCACCTAAGCTACGTTTGAAGTTTGAGGTGGCAAGACAAGCAAGGAGCCCCAGTCTCTGTGCCTCTGTGCGAGCAGTGCCATGGGCAGATGAGGCTGAGCAACAGCTTTCCAGGCTTGCTTTTTCTGGCTTCGAGCTATCTGGAGACGTTCGCATTTTCAGAACAGGGCTTCTGGAGGTGCCCTGCACGGCCCCCCGAAGATACGTTTGAAGTTTGCGGTGTCAAGACAAGCAAGCAGGTCCCGTCTATGTGCCTCTGTGTGAGCAGTGCCATGGGCAGATGAGGCTGAGCAACAGCTTTCCAGGCTAGCTCTTTCTGGCTGCGAGCTATCTGCAGCCGTTCGCATTTTCAGAGCAGGGCTGCCGGATACGCCGGCCAAGGACCCACAAAGCTACGTTTGAAGTTTGAGAGGGCAAGACAAGCAAGCAGCCCCAGTCTCTGTGCCTCTGTGCGAGCAGTGCCATGGGCAGATGAGGCTGAGCAACAGCTTTCCAGGCTAGCTCTTTCTGGCTGCGAGCTATCTGCAGACGTTCGCATTTTCGGAGCAGGCCTTCTGGAGGCACCCGGTACGGACCACCTAAGTTACTTTTGAAGTTTGAGGGGGCAAGACAAGCAAGCAGCCCCAGTCTCTGTGCCTCTGTGCGAGCAGTGCCATGGGCAGATGAGGCTGAGCAACAGCTTTCCAGGCTAGCCCTTTCTGCCTGCGAGCTATCTGCAGACGTTCGCATTTTCAGAGCAGGGCTGATAGAGGTGCTCTGCACGGACCCCCGAATCTACGTTTGAAGTTTGAGGGAGCAAGACAAGCAAGCAGCCCCAGTCTCTGTGCCTCTGTGCGAGCAGTGCCATGGGCAGATGAGGCTGAGCAACAGCTTTCCAGGCTAGCTCTTTCTGGCTGCGAGCTATCTGCAGACGTTCGCATTTTCAGAGCAGGGCTGCGGGATATTCCCTGCACAGACCGCCAAAGCTACGATTGAAGTTTGACGGGTTCAAGACAAGAAAGCATCCCCAGTCTCTGTGCCTCTGTGCGAGCAGTGCCATGGGCAGATGAGGCTGAGCAACAGCTTTCCAGGCTTGCTTTTTCTGGCTGCGAGCTATCTGGAGACGTTCGCATTTTCAGAACAGGGCTTCTGGAGGTGCTCTGCACGGACCCCCGAAGATACGTTTGAAGTTTGAGGTGTCAAGACAAGCAAGCAGGCCCCGTCTATGTGCCTCTGTGTGAGCAGTGCCATGGGCAGATGAGGCTGAGCAACAGCTTTCCAGGCTAGCTCTTTCTGGCTGCGAGCTATCTGCAGACGTTCGCATTTTCGGAGCAGGCCTTCTGGAGGCACCCGGTACGGACCACCTAAGTTACTTTTGAAGTTTGAGGGGGCAAGACAAGCAAGCAGCCCCAGTCTCTGTGCCTCTGTGCGAGCAGTGCCATGGGCAGATGAGGCTGAGCAACAGCTTTCCAGGCTAGCCCTTTCTGCCTGCGAGCTATCTGCAGACGTTCGCATTTTCAGAGCAGGGCTGATAGAGGTGCTCTGCACGGACCCCCGAATCTACGTTTGAAGTTTGAGGGAGCAAGACAAGCAAGCAGCCCCAGTCTCTGTGCCTCTGTGCGAGCAGTGCCATGGGCAGATGAGGCTGAGCAACAGCTTTCCAGGCTAGCTCTTTCTGGCTGCGAGCTATCTGCAGACGTTCGCATTTTCAGAGCAGGGCTGCGGGATATTCCCTGCACAGACCGCCAAAGCTACGATTGAAGTTTGACGGGTTCAAGACAAGAAAGCATCCCCAGTCTCTGTGCCTCTGTGCGAGCAGTGCCATGGGCAGATGAGGCTGAGCAACAGCTTTCCAGGCTTGCTTTTTCTGGCTGCGAGCTATCTGGAGACGTTCGCATTTTCAGAACAGGGCTTCTGGAGGTGCCCTGCACGGACCCCCGAAGATACGTTTGAAGTTTGAGGTGTCAAGACAAGCAAGAAGGCCCCGTCTATGTGCCTCTGTGTGAGCAGTGCCATGGGCAGATGAGGCTGAGCAACAGCTTTCCAGGCTAGCTCTTTCTGCCTGCGAGCTATCTGCAGACGTTTGCATTTTCAGAGCAGGGCTGCCGGATACGCCGGCCAAGGACCCACAAAGCTACGTTTGAAGTTTGAGGTGGCAAGACAAGCAAGCAGCCCCAGTCTCTGTGCCTCTGTGCGAGCAGTGCCATGGGCAGATGAGGCTGAGCAACAGCTTTCCAGGCTAGCTCTTTCTGGCTGCGAGCTATCTGCAGACGTTCGCATTTTCGGAGCAGGCCTTATGGAGGCACCCGGTACGGACCACCTAAGTTACGTTTGAAGTTTGAGGAGGCAAGACAAGCAAGCAGCCCCAGTCTCTGTGCCTCTGTGTGAGCAGTGCCATGGGCAGATGAGGCTGAGCAACAGCTTTCCAGGCTAGCTCTTTCTGCCTGCGAGCTATCTGCAGACGTTCGCATTTTCAGAGCAGGGCTGCCGGAGGAGCCTGTCACGGACCACCTAAGCTACGTTTGAAGTTTGAGGGAGCAAGACAAGCAAGCAGCCCCAGTCTCTGTGCCTCTGTGCGAGCAGTGCCATGGGCAGATGAGGCTGAGCAACAGCTTTCCAGGCTTGCTTTTTCTGGCTTCGAGCTATCTGGAGACGTTCGCATTTTCAGAACAGGGCTTCTAGAGGTGCCCTGCACGGACCCCCGAAGATACGTTTGAAGTTTGAGGTGTCAAGACAAGCAAGCAGGCCCCGTCTATGTGCCTCTGTGTGAGCAGTGCCATGGGCAGATGAGGCTGAGCAACAGCTTTGCAGGCTAGCTCTTTCTGGCTGCGAGCTATCTGCAGCCGTTCGCATTTTCAGAGCAGGGCTGCCGGATACGCCGGCCAAGGACCCACAAAGCTACGTTTGAAGTTTGAGAGGGCAAGACAAGCAAGCAGCCCCAGTCTCTGTGCCTCTGTGCGAGCAGTGCCATGGGCAGATGAGGCTGAGCAACAGCTTTCCAGGCTAGCTCTTTCTGGCTGCGAGCTATCTGCAGACGTTCGCATTTTCGGAGCAGGCCTTCTGGAGGCTCCCGGTACGGACCACCTAAGTTACGTTTGAAGTTTGAGGAGGCAAGACAAGCAAGCAGCCCCAGTCTCTGTGCCTCTGTGCGAGCAGTGCCATGGGCAGATGAGGCTGAGCAACAGCTTTCCAGGCTAGCTCTTTCTGGCTGCGAGCTATCTGCAGACGTTCGCATTTTCAGAGCAGGGCTGCGGGATATTCCCTGCACAGACCGCCAAAGCTACGATTGAAGTTTGACGGGTTCAAGACAAGAAAGCATCCCCAGTCTCTGTGCCTCTGTGCGAGCAGTGCCATGGGCAGATGAGGCTGAGCAACAGCTTTCCAGGCTTGCTTTTTCTGGCTGCGAGCTATCTGGAGACGTTCGCATTTTCAGAACATTGCTTCTGGAGGTGCCCTGCACGGACCCCCGAAGATACGTTTGAAGTTTGAGGTGTCAAGACAAGCAAGCAGGCCCCGTCTATGTGCCTCTGTGTGAGCAGTGCCATGGGCAGATGAGGCTGAGCAACAGCTTTCCAGGCTAGCTCTTTCTGCCTGCGAGCTATCTGCAGACGTTCGCATTTTCAGAGCAGGGCTGCCGGATACGCCGGCCAAGGACCCACAAAGCTACGTTTGAAGTTTGAGGTGGCAAGACAAGCAAGCAGCCCCAGTCTCTGTGCCTCTGTGCGAGCAGTGCCATGGGCAGATGAGGCTGAGCAACAGCTTTCCAGGCTAGCTCTTTCTGGCTGCGAGCTATCTGCAGACGTTCGCATTTTCGGAGCAGGCCTTATGGAGGCACCCGGTACGGACCACCTAAGTTACGTTTGAAGTTTGAGGAGGCAAGACAAGCAAGCAGCCCCAGTCTCTGTGCCTCTGTGTGAGCAGTGCCATGGGCAGATGAGGCTGAGCAACAGCTTTCCAGGCTAGCTCTTTCTGCCTGCGAGCTATCTGCAGACGTTCGCATTTTCAGAGCAGGGCTGCCGGAGGAGCCTGTCACGGACCACCTAAGCTACGTTTGAAGTTTGAGGGAGCAAGACAAGCAAGCAGCCCCAGTCTCTGTGCCTCTGTGCGAGCAGTGCCATGGGCAGATGAGGCTGAGCAACAGCTTTCCAGGCTTGCTTTTTCTGGCTTCGAGCTATCTGGAGACGTTCGCATTTTCAGAACAGGGCTTCTAGAGGTGCCCTGCACGGACCCCCGAAGATACGTTTGAAGTTTGAGGTGTCAAGACAAGCAAGCAGGCCCCGTCTATGTGCCTCTGTGTGAGCAGTGCCATGGGCAGATGAGGCTGAGCAACAGCTTTGCAGGCTAGCTCTTTCTGGCTGCGAGCTATCTGCAGCCGTTCGCATTTTCAGAGCAGGGCTGCCGGATACGCCGGCCAAGGACCCACAAAGCTACGTTTGAAGTTTGAGAGGGCAAGACAAGCAAGCAGCCCCAGTCTCTGTGCCTCTGTGCGAGCAGTGCCATGGGCAGATGAGGCTGAGCAACAGCTTTCCAGGCTAGCTCTTTCTGGCTGCGAGCTATCTGCAGACGTTCGCATTTTCGGAGCAGGCCTTCTGGAGGCTCCCGGTACGGACCACCTAAGTTACGTTTGAAGTTTGAGGAGGCAAGACAAGCAAGCAGCCCCAGTCTCTGTGCCTCTGTGCGAGCAGTGCCATGGGCAGATGAGGCTGAGCAACAGCTTTCCAGGCTAGCTCTTTCTGGCTGCGAGCTATCTGCAGACGTTCGCATTTTCAGAGCAGGGCTGCGGGATATTCCCTGCACAGACCGCCAAAGCTACGATTGAAGTTTGACGGGTTCAAGACAAGAAAGCATCCCCAGTCTCTGTGCCTCTGTGCGAGCAGTGCCATGGGCAGATGAGGCTGAGCAACAGCTTTCCAGGCTTGCTTTTTCTGGCTGCGAGCTATCTGGAGACGTTCGCATTTTCAGAACATTGCTTCTGGAGGTGCCCTGCACGGACCCCCGAAGATACGTTTGAAGTTTGAGGTGTCAAGACAAGCAAGCAGGCCCCGTCTATGTGCCTCTGTGTGAGCAGTGCCATGGGCAGATGAGGCTGAGCAACAGCTTTCCAGGCTAGCTCTTTCTGCCTGCGAGCTATCTGCAGACGTTCGCATTTTCAGAGCAGGGCTGCCGGATACGCCGGCCAAGGACCCACAAAGCTACGTTTGAAGTTTGAGAGGGCAAGACAAGCAAGCAGCCCCAGTCTCTGTGCCTCTGTGCGAGCAGTGCCATGGGCAGATGAGGCTGAGCAACAGCTTTCCAGGCTAGCTCTTTCTGGCTGCGAGCTATCTGCAGACGTTCGCATTTTCGGAGCAGGCCTTCTGGAGGCACCCGGTACGGACCACCTAAGTTACGTTTGAAGTTTGAGGAGGCAAGACAAGCAAGCAGCCCCAGTCTCTGTGCCTCTGTGCGAGCAGTGCCATGGGCAGATGAGGCTGAGCAACAGCTTTCCAGGCTAGCTCTTTCTGCCTGCGAGCTCTCTGCAGACGTTCGCATTTTCAGAGCAGGGCTGCCGGAGGAGCCTGTCACGGACCACCTAAGCTACGTTTGAAGTTTGAGGTGGCAAGACAAGCAAGGAGCCCCAGTCTCTGTGCCTCTGTGCGAGCAGTGCCATGGGCAGATGAGGCTGAGCAACAGCTTTCCAGGCTTGCTTTTTCTGGCTTCGAGCTATCTGGAGACGTTCGCATTTTCAGAACAGGGCTTCTGGAGGTGCCCTGCACGGCCCCCCGAAGATACGTTTGAAGTTTGCGGTGTCAAGACAAGCAAGCAGGTCCCGTCTATGTGCCTCTGTGTGAGCAGTGCCATGGGCAGATGAGGCTGAGCAACAGCTTTCCAGGCTAGCTCTTTCTGGCTGCGAGCTATCTGCAGCCGTTCGCATTTTCAGAGCAGGGCTGCCGGATACGCCGGCCAAGGACCCACAAAGCTACGTTTGAAGTTTGAGAGGGCAAGACAAGCAAGCAGCCCCAGTCTCTGTGCCTCTGTGCGAGCAGTGCCATGGGCAGATGAGGCTGAGCAACAGCTTTCCAGGCTAGCTCTTTCTGGCTGCGAGCTATCTGCAGACGTTCGCATTTTCGGAGCAGGCCTTCTGGAGGCACCCGGTACGGACCACCTAAGTTACTTTTGAAGTTTGAGGGGGCAAGACAAGCAAGCAGCCCCAGTCTCTGTGCCTCTGTGCGAGCAGTGCCATGGGCAGATGAGGCTGAGCAACAGCTTTCCAGGCTAGCCCTTTCTGCCTGCGAGCTATCTGCAGACGTTCGCATTTTCAGAGCAGGGCTGATAGAGGTGCTCTGCACGGACCCCCGAATCTACGTTTGAAGTTTGAGGGAGCAAGACAAGCAAGCAGCCCCAGTCTCTGTGCCTCTGTGCGAGCAGTGCCATGGGCAGATGAGGCTGAGCAACAGCTTTCCAGGCTAGCTCTTTCTGGCTGCGAGCTATCTGCAGACGTTCGCATTTTCAGAGCAGGGCTGCGGGATATTCCCTGCACAGACCGCCAAAGCTACGATTGAAGTTTGACGGGTTCAAGACAAGAAAGCATCCCCAGTCTCTGTGCCTCTGTGCGAGCAGTGCCATGGGCAGATGAGGCTGAGGAACAGCTTTCCAGGCTTGCTTTTTCTGGCTGCGAGCTATCTGGAGACGTTCGCATTTTCAGAACAGGGCTTCTGGAGGTGCCCTGCACGGACCCCCGAAGATACGTTTGAAGTTTGAGGTGTCAAGACAAGCAAGCAGGCCCCGTCTATGTGCCTCTGTGTGAGCAGTGCCATGGGCAGATGAGGCTGAGCAACAGCTTTCCAGGCTAGCTCTTTCTGGCTGCGAGCTATCTGCAGCCGTTCGCATTTTCAGAGCAGGGCTGCCGGATACGCCGGCCAAGTACCCACAAAGCTACGTTTGAAGTTTGAGAGGGCAAAACAAGCAAGCAGCCCCAGTCTCTGTGCCTCTGTGCGAGCAGTGCCATGGGCAGATGAGGCTGAGCAACAGCTTTCCAGGCTAGCTCTTTCTGGCTGCGAGCTATCTGCAGACGTTCGCATTTTCGGAGCAGGCCTTCTGGAGGCACCCGGTACGGACCACCTAAGTTACGTTTTAAGTTTGAGGAGGCAAGACAAGCAAGCAGCCCCAGTCTCTGTGCCTCTGTGCGAGCAGTGCCATGGGCAGATGAGGCTGAGCAACAGCTTTCCAGGCTAGCTCTTTCTGCCTGCGAGCTCTCTGCAGACGTTCGCATTTTCAGAGCAGGGCTGCCGGAGGAGCCTGTCACGGACCACCTAAGCTACGTTTGAAGTTTGAGGTGGCAAGACAAGCAAGGAGCCCCAGTCTCTGTGCCTCTGTGCGAGCAGTGCCATGGGCAGATGAGGCTGAGCAACAGCTTTCCAGGCTTGCTTTTTCTGGCTTCGAGCTATCTGGAGACGTTCGCATTTTCAGAACAGGGCTTCTGGAGGTGCCCTGCACGGCCCCCCGAAGATACGTTTGAAGTTTGCGGTGTCAAGACAAGCAAGCAGGTCCCGTCTATGTGCCTCTGTGTGAGCAGTGCCATGGGCAGATGAGGCTGAGCAACAGCTTTCCAGGCTAGCTCTTTCTGGCTGCGAGCTATCTGCAGCCGTTCGCATTTTCAGAGCAGGGCTGCCGGATACGCCGGCCAAGGACCCACAAAGCTACGTTTGAAGTTTGAGAGGGCAAGACAAGCAAGCAGCCCCAGTCTCTGTGCCTCTGTGCGAGCAGTGCCATGGGCAGATGAGGCTGAGCAACAGCTTTCCAGGCTAGCTCTTTCTGGCTGCGAGCTATCTGCAGACGTTCGCATTTTCGGAGCAGGCCTTCTGGAGGCACCCGGTACGGACCACCTAAGTTACTTTTGAAGTTTGAGGGGGCAAGACAAGCAAGCAGCCCCAGTCTCTGTGCCTCTGTGCGAGCAGTGCCATGGGCAGATGAGGCTGAGCAACAGCTTTCCAGGCTAGCCCTTTCTGCCTGCGAGCTATCTGCAGACGTTCGCATTTTCAGAGCAGGGCTGATAGAGGTGCTCTGCACGGACCCCCGAATCTACGTTTGAAGTTTGAGGTGTCAAGACAAGCAAGCAGCCCCAGTCTCTGTGCCTCTGTGCGAGCAGTGCCATGGGCAGATGAGGCTGAGCAACAGCTTTCCAGGCTAGCTCTTTCTGGCTGCGAGCTATCTGCAGACGTTCGCATTTTCAGAGCAGGGCTGCGGGATATTCCCTGCACAGACCGCCAAAGCTACGATTGAAGTTTGACGGGTTCAAGACAAGCAAGCAGCCCCAGTCTCTGTGCCTCTGTGCGAGCAGTGCCATGGGCAGATGAGGCTGAGCAACAGCTTTCCAGGCTAGCTCTTTCTGGCTGCGAGCTATCTGCAGACGTTCGCATTTTCGGAGCAGGCCTTCTGGAGGCACCCGGTACGGACCACCTAAGTTACGTTTGAAGTTTGAGGGGGCAAGACAAGCAAGCAGCCCCAGTCTCTGTGCCTCTGTGCGAGCAGTGCCATGGGCAGATGAGGCTGAGCAACAGCTTTCCAGGCTAGCTCTTTCTGCCTGCGAGCTATCTGCAGACGTTCGCATTTTCAGAGCAGGGCTGCGGGATATTCCCTGCACAGACCGCCAAAGCTACGATTGAAGTTTGACGGGTTCAAGACAAGAAATCATCCCCAGTCTCTGTGCCTCTGTGCGAGCAGTGCCATGGGCAGATGAGGCTGAGCAACAGCTTTCAAGGCTTGCTTTTTCTATCTGCGAGCTATCTGGAGACGATCGCATTTTCAGAACAGGGCTTCTGGAGGTGCCCTGCACGGACCCCCGAAGATACGTTTGAAGTTTGAGGTGTCAAGACAAGCAAGCAGGCCCCGTCTATGTGCCTCTGTGTGAGCAGTGCCATGGGCAGATGAGGCTGAGCAACAGCTTTCCAGGCTAGCTCTTTCTGCCTGCGAGCTATCTGCAGACGTTCGCATTTTCGGAGCAGGGCTGACGGAGGCCCCCTGCACGGAACCCTAAAGATACTTTGAAGTTTGAGATGGCAAGACAAGCAAGCAAGCATCCCCAGTCTCTGTGCCTCTGTGCGAGCAGTGCCATGGGCAGATGAGGCTGAGCAACAGCTTTCCAGGCTAGCTCTTTCTGCCTGCGAGCTATCTGCAGACGTTCGCATTTTCAGAGCAGGGCTTCTGGAGATGCCCTGCACGGACCCCCGAAGCTACGTTTGAAGTTTGAGGGGGCAAGACAAGCAAGCAGCCCCAGTCTCTGTGCCTCTGTGCGAGCAGTGCCATGGGCAGATGAGGCTGAGCAACAGCTTTCCAGGCTAGCTCTTTCTGCCTGCGAGCTATCTGCAGACGTTCGCATTTTCGGAGCAGGCCTTCTGGAGACGCCCACCAAGTTCCCCCTAAGCTACGTTTGAAGTTTGAGGTGTCAAGACAAGCAAGCAACCCCAGTCTCTGTGCCTCTGTGCGAGCAGTGCCATGGGCAGATGAGGGTGAGCAACAGCTTTCCAGGCTAGCTCTTTCTGCCTGCGAGTTATCTGCAGACGTTCGCATTTTCAGAGCAGGGCCGATAGAGGTGCTCTGCTCGGACCCCCGAACCTACGTTTGAAGTTTGAGGGAGCAAGACAAGCAATCAGCCCCAGTCTCTGTGCCTCTGTGCGAGCAGTGCCATGGGCAGATGAGGCTGAGCAACAGCTTTCCAGGCTAGCTCTTTCTGCCTGCGAGCTATCTGCAGACGTTCGCATTTTCAGAGCAGGGCTTCTGGAGACGCCCTGCACGGACCCCCGAAGCTACGTTTGAAGTTTGAGGGGGCAAGACAAGCAAGCATCCCCAGTCTCTGTGCCTCTGTGCGAGCAGTGCCATGGGCAGATGAGGCTGAGCAACAGCTTTCCAGGCTAGCTCTTTCTGCCTGCGAGCTATCTGCAGACGTTCGCATTTTCGGAGCAGGCCTTCTGGAGGCGCCCACCAAGTTCCCCCTAAGCTACGTTTGAAGTTTGAGGTGGCAAGACAAGCAAGCAACCCCAGTCTCTGTGCCTCTGGGCGAGCAGTGCCATGGGCAGATGAGGGTGAGCAACAGCTTTCCAGGCTAGCTCTTTCTGCCTGCGAGTTATCTGCAGACGTTCGCATTTTCAGAGCAGGGCCGATAGAGGTGCTCTGCTCGGACCCCCGAACCTACGTTTGAAGTTTGAGGTGGCAAGACAAGCAATCAGCCCCAGTCTCTGTGCCTCTGTGCGAGCAGTGCCATGGGCAGATGAGGCTGAGCAACAGCTTTCCAGGCTAGCTCTTTCTGCCTGCGAGCTATCTGCAGACGTTCGCATTTTCGGAGCAGGGCTGACGGAGGCCCCCTGCACGGAACCCCAAAGATACTTTTGAAGTTTGAGGTGGAAGACAAGCAAGGAAGCAGCCCCAGTCTCTGTGCCTCTGTGCGAGCAGTGCCATGGGCAGATGAGGCTGAGCATCAGCTTTCCAGGCTAGCTCTTTCTGCCTGCGAGCTATCTGCAGACGTTCGCATTTTCAGAGCAGGGCTGCGGGATATTCCCTGCACAGACCGCCAAAGCTACGATTGAAGTTTGACGGGTTCAAGACAAGAAAGCATCCCCAGTCTCTGTGCCTCTGTGCGAGCAGTGGCATGGGCAGATGAGGCTGAGCAACAGCTTTCCAGGCTTGCTTTTTCTGGCTGCGAGCTATCTGGAGATGTTCGCATTTTCAGAACAGGGCTTCTGGAGGTGCCCTGCACGGACCCCCGAAGATACGGTTGAAGTTTGAGGTGTCAAGACAAGCAAGCAGCAGCAGTCTCTGTGCCTCTGTGCGAGCGGTGCCATGGGCGGATGACGCTGAGCAACAGCTTCCCAGGCTAGCTCTTTCTGCCTGCGAGCTATCTGCAGACGTTCGCATTTTCAGAGCAGGGCTGCGGGATATTGCCTGCACGGACCGCCAAAGCTACGTTTGAAGTTTGACGGTTTCAAAACAAGCAAGCATCCTCAGTCTCTGTGCATCTGTGCGAGCAGTGCCATGGGCAGATGAGGCTGAGCAACAGCTTTCCAGGCTAGCCCTTTCTGCCTGCGAGCTATCTGCAGACGTTCGCATTTTCAGAGCAGGGATGCCGGAGGAGCCTGTCACGGAACACCTAAGCTACGTTTGAAGTTTGAGGTGGCAAGACTAGCACGCAGCCCCAGTCTCTGTGCCTCTGTGCGAGCAGTGCCATGGGCAGATGAGGCTGAGCAACAGCTTTCCAGGCTTGCTTTTTCTGGCTTCGATCTATCTGGAGACGTTCGCATTTTCAGAACAGGGCTTCTGGAGGTGCTCTGCACGGACCCCCGAAGATACGTTTGAAGTTTGAGGTGTCAAGACAAGCAAGCAGGCCCCGTCTATGTGCCTCTGTGTGAGCAGTGCCATGGGCAGATGAGGCTGAGCAACAGCTTTCCAGGCTAGCTCTTTCTGGCTGCGAGCTATCTGCAGACGTTCGCATTTTCGGAGCAGGCCTTCTGGAGGCACCCGGTACGGACCACCTAAGTTACGTTTGAAGTTTGAGGAGGCAAGACAAGCAAGCAGCCCCAGTCTCTGTGCCTCTGTGCGAGCAGTGCCATGGGCAGATGAGGCTGAGCAACAGCTTTCCAGGCTTGCTTTTTCTGGCTGCGAGCTATCTGGAGACGTTCGCATTTTCAGAACAGGGCTTCTGGAGGTGCCCTGCAAGGACCACCTAAGTTACGTTTGAAGTTTGAGGAGGCAAGACAAGCAAGCAGCCCCAGTCTCTGTGCCTCTGTGCGAGCAGTGCCATGGGCAGATGAGGCTGAGCAACAGCTTTCCAGGCTAGCTCTTTCTGGCTGCGAGCTATCTGCAGACGTTCGCATTTTCAGAACAGGGCTTCTGGAGGTGCCCTGCACGGACCCCCGAAGATACGTTTGAAGTTTGAGGTGTCAAGACAAGCAAGAAGGCCCCGTCTATGTGCCTCTGTGTGAGCAGTGCCATGGGCAGATGAGGCTGAGCAACAGCTTTCCAGGCTAGCTCTTTCTGCCTGCGAGCTATCTGCAGACGGTCGCATTTTCAGAGCAGGGCTGCCGGATACGCCGGCCAAGGACCCACAAAGCTACGTTTGAAGTTTGAGGTGGCAAGACAAGCAAGCAGCCCCAGTCTCTGTGCCTCTGTGCGAGCAGTGCCATGGGCAGATGAGGCTGAGCAACAGCTTTCCAGGCTTGCTTTTTCTGGCTGCGAGCTATCTGGAGACGTTCGCATTTTCAGAACAGGGCTTCTGGAGGTGCCCTGCACGGACCACCTAAGTTACGTTTGAAGTTTGAGGAGGCAAGACAAGCAAGCAGCCCCAGTCTCTGTGCCTCTGTGCGAGCAGTGCCATGGGCAGATGAGGCTGAGCAACAGCTTTCCAGGCTAGCTCTTTCTGCCTGCGAGCTATCTGCAGACGTTCGCATTTTCAGAGCAGGGCTGCCGGATACGCCGGCCAAGGACCCACAAAGCTACGTTTGAAGTTTGAGGTGGCAAGACAAGCAAGCAGCCCCAGTCTCTGTGCCTCTGTGCGAGCAGTGCCATGGGCAGATGAGGCTGAGCAACAGCTTTCCAGGCTAGCTCTTTCTGGCTGCGAGCTATCTGCAGACGTTCGCATTTTCGGAGCAGGCCTTCTGGAGGCACCCGGTACGGACCACCTAAGTTACGTTTGAAGTTTGAGGAGGCAAGACAAGCAAGCAGCCCCAGTCTCTGTGCCTCTGTGCGAGCAGTGCCATGGGCAGATGAGGCTGAGCAACAGCTTTCCAGGCTAGCTCTTTCTGCCTGCGAGCTATCTGCAGACGTTCGCATTTTCAGAGCAGGGCTGCCGGAGGAGCCTGTCACGGACCACCTAAGCTACGTTTGAAGTTTGAGGTGGCAAGACAAGCAAGCAGTCCCAGTCTCTGTGCCTCTGTGCGAGCAGTGCCATGGGCAGATGAGGCTGAGCAACAGCTTTCCAGGCTTGCTTTTTCTGGCTTCGAGCTATCTGGAGACGTTCGCATTTTCAGAACAGGGCTTCTAGAGGTGCCCTGCACGGACCCCCGAAGATACGTTTGAAGTTTGAGGTGTCAAGACAAGCAAGCAGGCCCCGTCTATGTGCCTCTGTGTGAGCAGTGCCATGGGCAGATGAGGCTGAGCAACAGCTTTGCAGGCTAGCTCTTTCTGGCTGCGAGCTATCTGCAGCCGTTCGCATTTTCAGAGCAGGGCTGCCGGATACGCCGGCCAAGGACCCACAAAGCTACGTTTGAAGTTTGAGAGGGCAAGACAAGCAAGCAGCCCCAGTCTCTGTGCCTCTGTGCGAGCAGTGCCATGGGCAGATGAGGCTGAGCAACAGCTTTCCAGGCTTGCTTTTTCTGGCTGCGAGCTATCTGGAGACGTTCGCATTTTCAGAACAGGGCTTCTGGAGGTGCCCTGCACGGACCCCCGAAGATACGTTTGAAGTTTGAGGTGTCAAGACAAGCAAGCAGGCCCCGTCTATGTGCCTCTGTGTGAGCAGTGCCATGGGCAGATGAGGCTGAGCAACAGCTTTCCAGGCTAGCTCTTTCTGCCTGCGAGCTATCTGCAGACGTTCGCATTTTCAGAGCAGGGCTGCCGGATACGCCGGCCAAGGACCCACAAAGCTACGTTTGAAGTTTGAGGTGGCAAGACAAGCAAGCAGCCCCAGTCTCTGTGCCTCTGTGCGAACAGTGCCATGGGCAGATGAGGCTGAGCAACAGCTTTCCAGGCTAGCTCTTTCTGGCTGCGAGCTATCTGCAGACGTTCGCATTTTCGGAGCAGGCCTTCTGGAGGCACCCGGTACGGACCACCTAAGTTACGTTTGAAGTTTGAGGAGGCAAGACAAGCAAGCAGCCCCAGTCTCTGTGCCTCTGTGCGAGCAGTGCCATGGGCAGATGAGGCTGAGCAACAGCTTTCCAGGCTAGCTCTTTCTGCCTGCGAGCTATCTGCAGACGTTCGCATTTTCAGAGCAGGGCTGCCGGAGGAGCCTGTCACGGACCACCTAAGCTACGTTTGAAGTTTGAGGTGGCAAGACAAGCAAGCAACCCCAGTCTCTGTGCCTCTGTGCGAGCGGTGCCATGGGCAGATGACGCTGAGCAACAGCTTCCCAGGCTAGCTCTTTCTGGCTGCGAGCTATCTGCAGACGTTCGCATTTTCAGAGCAGGGCTGCGGGATATTCCCTGCACGGACCGCCAAAGCTACGATTGAAGTTTGACGGGTTCAAGACAAGAAAGCATCCCCAGTCTCTGTGCCTCTGTGCGAGCAGTGCCATGGGCAGATGAGGCTGAGCAACAGCTTTCCAGGCTTGCTTTTTCTGGCTGCGAGCTATCTGGAGACGTTCGCATTTTCAGAACAGGGCTTCTGGAGGTGCCCTGCACGGACCCCCGAAGATACGTTTGAAGTTTGAGGTGTCAAGACAAGCAAGCAGGCCCCGTCTATGTGCCTCTGTGTGAGCAGTGCCATGGGCAGATGAGGCTGAGCAACAGCTTTCCAGGCTAGCTCTTTCTGGCTGCGAGCTATCTGCAGCCGTTCGCATTTTCAGAGCAGGGCTGCCGGATACGCCGGCCAAGGACCCACAAAGCTACGTTTGAAGTTTGAGAGGGCAAGACAAGCAAGCAGCCCCAGTCTCTGTGCCTCTGTGCGAGCAGTGCCATGGGCAGATGAGGCTGAGCAACAGCTTTCCAGGCTAGCCCTTTCTGCCTGCGAGCTATCTGCAGACGTTCGCATTTTCAGAGCAGGGCTGATAGAGGTGCTCTGCACGGACCCCCGAATCTACGTTTGAAGTTTGAGGTGTCAAGACAAGCAAGCAGCCCCAGTCTCTGTGCCTCTGTGCGAGCAGTGCCATGGGCAGATGAGGCTGAGCAACAGCTTTCCAGGCTAGCTCTTTCTGGCTGCGAGCTATCTGCAGACGTTCGCATTTTCAGAGCAGGGCTGCGGGATATTCCCTGCACAGACCGCCAAAGCTACGATTGAAGTTTGACGGGTTCAAGACAAGAAAGCATCCCCAGTCTCTGTGCCTCTGTGCGAGCAGTGCCATGGGCAGATGAGGCTGAGCAACAGCTTTCCAGGCTTGCTTTTTCTGGCTGCGAGCTATCTGGAGACGTTCGCATTTTCAGAACAGGGCTTCTGGAGGTGCCCTGCACGGACCCCCGAAGATACGTTTGAAGTTTGAGGTGTCAAGACAAGCAAGCAGGCCCCGTCTATGTGCCTCTGTGTGAGCAGTGCCATGGGCAGATGAGGCTGAGCAACAGCTTTCCAGGCTAGCTCTTTCTGGCTGCGAGCTATCTGCAGCCGTTCGCATTTTCAGAGCAGGGCTGCCGGATACGCCGGCCAAGGACCCACAAAGCTACGTTTGAAGTTTGAGAGGGCAAGACAAGCAAGCAGCCCCAGTCTCTGTGCCTCTGTGCGAGCAGTGCCATGGGCAGATGAGGCTGAGCAACAGCTTTCCAGGCTAGCTCTTTCTGGCTGCGAGCTATCTGCAGACGTTCGCATTTTCGGAGCAGGCCTTCTGGAGGCACCCGGTACGGACCACCTAAGTTACGTTTGAAGTTTGAGGGGGCAAGACAAGCAAGCAGCCCCAGTCTCTGTGCCTCTGTGCGAGCAGTGCCATGGGCAGATGAGGCTGAGCAACAGCTTTCCAGGCTAGCTCTTTCTGCCTGCGAGCTATCTGCAGACGTTCGCATTTTCAGAGCAGGGCTGCGGGATATTCCCTGCACAGACCGCCAAAGCTACGATTGAAGTTTGACGGGTTCAAGACAAGAAAGCATCCCCAGTCTCTGTGCCTCTGTGCGAGCAGTGCCATGGGCAGATGAGGCTGAGCAACAGCTTTCAAGGCTTGCTTTTTCTATCTGCGAGCTATCTGGAGACGATCGCATTTTCAGAACAGGGCTTCTGGAGGTGCCCTGCACGGACCCCCGAAGATACGTTTGAAGTTTGAGGTGTCAAGACAAGCAAGCAGGCCCCGTCTATGTGCCTCTGTGTGAGCAGTGCCATGGGCAGATGAGGCTGAGCAACAGCTTTCCAGGCTAGCTCTTTCTGCCTGCGAGCTATCTGCAGACGTTCGCATTTTCGGAGCAGGGCTGACGGAGGCCCCCTGCACGGAACCCTAAAGATACTTTGAAGTTTGAGATGGCAAGACAAGCAAGCAAGCATCCCCAGTCTCTGTGCCTCTGTGCGAGCAGTGCCATGGGCAGATGAGGCTGAGCAACAGCTTTCCAGGCTAGCTTTTTCTGCCTGCGAGCTATCTGCAGACGTTCGCATTTTCAGAGCAGGGCTTCTGGAGATGCCCTGCACGGACCCCCGAAGCTACGTTTGAAGTTTGAGGGGGCAAGACAAGCAAGCAGCCCCAGTCTCTGTGCCTCTGTGCGAGCAGTGCCATGGGCAGATGAGGCTGAGCAACAGCTTTCCAGGCTAGCTCTTTCTGCCTGCGAGCTATCTGCAGACGTTCGCATTTTCGGAGCAGGCCTTCTGGAGACGCCCACCAAGTTCCCCCTAAGCTACGTTTGAAGTTTGAGGTGGCAAGACAAGCAAGCAACCCCAGTCTCTGTGCCTCTGTGCGAGCAGTGCCATGGGCAGATGAGGGTGAGCAACAGCTTTCCAGGCTAGCTCTTTCTGCCTGCGAGTTATCTGCAGACGTTCGCATTTTCAGAGCAGGGCCGATAGAGGTGCTCTGCTCGGACCCCCGAACCTACGTTTGAAGTTTGAGGGAGCAAGACAAGCAATCAGCCCCAGTCTCTGTGCCTCTGTGCGAGCAGTGCCATGGGCAGATGAGGCTGAGCAACAGCTTTCCAGGCTAGCTCTTTCTGCCTGCGAGCTATCTGCAGACGTTCGCATTTTCAGAGCAGGGCTGACGGAGGCCCCCTGCACGGAACCCTAAAGATACTTTTGAAGTTTGAGATGGCAAGACAAGCAAGCAAGCATCCCCAGTCTCTGTGCCTCTGTGCGAGCAGTGCCATGGGCAGATGAGGCTGAGCAACAGCTTTCCAGGCTAGCTCTTTCTGCCTGCGAGCTATCTGCAGACGTTCGCATTTTCGGAGCAGGCCTTCTGGAGGCGCCCACCAAGTTCCCCCTAAGCTACGTTTGAAGTTTGAGGTGGCAAGACAAGCAAGCAACCCCAGTCTCTGTGCCTCTGGGCGAGCAGTGCCATGGGCAGATGAGGGTGAGCAACAGCTTTCCAGGCTAGCTCTTTCTGCCTGCGAGTTATCTGCAGACGTTCGCATTTTCAGAGCAGGGCCGATAGAGGTGCTCTGCTCGGACCCCCGAACCTACGTTTGAAGTTTGAGGTGGCAAGACAAGCAATCAGCCCCAGTCTCTGTGCCTCTGTGCGAGCAGTGCCATGGGCAGATGAGGCTGAGCAACAGCTTTCCAGGCTAGCTCTTTCTGCCTGCGAGCTATCTGCAGACGTTCGCATTTTCGGAGCAGGGCTGACGGAGGCCCCCTGCACGGAACCCCAAAGATACTTTTGAAGTTTGAGGTGGAAGACAAGCAAGGAAGCAGCCCCAGTCTCTGTGCCTCTGTGCGAGCAGTGCCATGGGCAGATGAGGCTGAGCATCAGCTTTCCAGGCTAGCTCTTTCTGCCTGCGAGCTATCTGCAGACGTTCGCATTTTCAGAGCAGGGCTGCGGGATATTCCCTGCACAGACCGCCAAAGCTACGATTGAAGTTTGACGGGTTCAAGACAAGAAAGCATCCCCAGTCTCTGTGCCTCTGTGCGAGCAGTGCCATGGGCAGATGAGGCTGAGCAACAGCTTTCCAGGCTTGCTTTTTCTGGCTGCGAGCTATCTGGAGATGTTCGCATTTTCAGAACAGGGATTCTGGAGGTGCCCTGCACGGACCCCCGAAGATACGGTTGAAGTTTGAGGTGTCAAGACAAGCAAGCAGCAGCAGTCTCTGTGCCTCTGTGCGAGCGGTGCCATGGGCGGATGACGCTGAGCAACAGCTTCCCAGGCTAGCTCTTTCTGCCTGCGAGCTATCTGCAGACGTTCGCATTTTCAGAGCAGGGCTGCGGGATATTGCCTGCACGGACCGCCAAAGCTACGTTTGAAGTTTGACGGTTTCAAAACAAGCAAGCATCCTCAGTCTCTGTGCATCTGTGCGAGCAGTGCCATGGGCAGATGAGGCTGAGCAACAGCTTTCCAGGCTAGCCCTTTCTGCCTGCGAGCTATCTGCAGACGTTCGCATTTTCAGAGCAGGGATGCCGGAGGAGCCTGTCACGGACCACCTAAGCTACGTTTGAAGTTTGAGGTGGCAAGACTAGCACGCAGCCCCAGTCTCTGTGCCTCTGTGCGAGCAGTGCCATGGGCAGATGAGGCTGAGCAACAGCTTTCCAGGCTTGCTTTTTCTGGCTTCGATCTATCTGGAGACGTTCGCATTTTCAGAACAGGGCTTCTGGAGGTGCTCTGCACGGACCCCCGAAGATACGTTTGAAGTTTGAGGTGTCAAGACAAGCAAGCAGGCCCCGTCTATGTGCCTCTGTGTGAGCAGTGCCATGGGCAGATGAGGCTGAGCAACAGCTTTCCAGGCTAGCTCTTTCTGGCTGCGAGCTATCTGCAGACGTTCGCATTTTCGGAGCAGGCCTTCTGGAGGCACCCGGTACGGACCACCTAAGTTACTTTTGAAGTTTGAGGGGGCAAGACAAGCAAGCAGCCCCAGTCTCTGTGCCTCTGTGCGAGCAGTGCCATGGGCAGATGAGGCTGAGCAACAGCTTTCCAGGCTAGCCCTTTCTGCCTGCGAGCTATCTGCAGACGTTCGCATTTTCAGAGCAGGGCTGATAGAGGTGCTCTGCACGGACCCCCGAATCTACGTTTGAAGTTTGAGGGAGCAAGACAAGCAAGCAGCCCCAGTCTCTGTGCCTCTGTGCGAGCAGTGCCATGGGCAGATGAGGCTGAGCAACAGCTTTCCAGGCTAGCTCTTTCTGGCTGCGAGCTATCTGCAGACGTTCGCATTTTCAGAGCAGGGCTGCGGGATATTCCCTGCACAGACCGCCAAAGCTACGATTGAAGTTTGACGGGTTCAAGACAAGAAAGCATCCCCAGTCTCTGTGCCTCTGTGCGAGCAGTGCCATGGGCAGATGAGGCTGAGCAACAGCTTTCCAGGCTTGCTTTTTCTGGCTGCGAGCTATCTGGAGACGTTCGCATTTTCAGAACAGGGCTTCTGGAGGTGCCCTGCACGGACCCCCGAAGATACGTTTGAAGTTTGAGGTGTCAAGACAAGCAAGAAGGCCCCGTCTATGTGCCTCTGTGTGAGCAGTGCCATGGGCAGATGAGGCTGAGCAACAGCTTTCCAGGCTAGCTCTTTCTGCCTGCGAGCTATCTGCAGACGTTCGCATTTTCAGAGCAGGGCTGCCGGATACGCCGGCCAAGGACCCACAAAGCTACGTTTGAAGTTTGAGGTGGCAAGACAAGCAAGCAGCCCCAGTCTCTGTGCCTCTGTGCGAGCAGTGCCATGGGCAGATGAGGCTGAGCAACAGCTTTCCAGGCTAGCTCTTTCTGGCTGCGAGCTATCTGCAGACGTTCGCATTTTCGGAGCAGGCCTTCTGGAGGCACCCGGTACGGACCACCTAAGTTACGTTTGAAGTTTGAGGAGGCAAGACAAGCAAGCAGCCCCAGTCTCTGTGCCTCTGTGCGAGCAGTGCCATGGGCAGATGAGGCTGAGCAACAGCTTTCCAGGCTAGCTCTTTCTGGCTGCGAGCTATCTGCAGACGTTCGCATTTTCAGAGCAGGGCTGCGGGATATTCCCTGCACGGACCGCCAAAACTACATCTGAAGTTTGACGGTTTCAAGACAAGCAAGCATCCCCAGTCTCTGTGCCTCTGTGCGAGCAGTGCCATGGGCAGATGACGCTGAGCAACAGCTTTCCAGGCTAGCTCTTTCTGGCTGCGAGCTATCTGGAGACGTTCGCATTTTCGGAGCAGGGCTGACGGAGGCCCCCTGCACGGAACCCCAAAGATACTTTTGAAGTTTGAGGTGGAAGACAAGCAAGGAAGCAGCCCCAGTCTCTGTGCCTCTGTGCGAGCAGTGCCATGGGCAGATGAGGCTGAGCAACAGCTTTCCAGGCTAGCTCTTTCTGCCTGCGAGCTATCTGGAGACGTTCGCATTTTCAGAGCAGGGCTGCGGGATATTCCCTGCACAGACCGCCAAAGCTACGATTGAAGTTTGACGGGTTCAAGACAAGAAAGCATCCCCAGTCTCTGTGCCTCTGTGCGAGCAGTGGCATGGGCAGATGAGGCTGAGCAACAGCTTTCCAGGCTTGCTTTTTCTGGCTGCGAGCTATCTGGAGACGTTCGCATTTTCAGAACAGGGCTTCTGGAGGTGCCCTGCACGGACCCCCGAAGATACGTTTGAAGTTTGAGGTGTCAAGACAAGCAAGCAGGCCCCGTCTATGTGCCTCTGTGTGAGCAGTGCCATGGGCAGATGAGGCTGAGCAACAGCTTTCCAGGCTAGCTCTTTCTGGCTGCGATCTATCTGCAGCCGTTCGCATTTTCAGAGCAGGGCTGCCGGATACGCCGGCCAAGGACCCACAAAGCTACGTTTGAAGTTTGAGAGGGCAAGACAAGCAAACAGCCCCAGTCTCTGTGCCTCTGTGCGAGCAGTGCCATGGGCAGATGAGGCTGAGCAACAGCTTTCCAGGCTAGCTCTTTCTGGCTGCGAGCTATCTGCAGACGTTCGCATTTTCGGAGCAGGCCTTCTGGAGGCACCCGGTACGGACCACCTAAGTTACATTTGAAGTTTGAGGTGGCAAGACAAGCAAGCAGCCCCAGTCTCTGTGCCTCTGTGCGAGCAGTGCCATGGGCAGATGAGGCTGAGCAACAGCTTTCCAGGCTAGCTCTTTCTGCCTGCGAGCTATCTGCAGACGTTCGCATTTTCAGAGCATGGCTGCGGGATATTCCCTGCACAGACCGCCAAAGCTACGATTGAAGTTTGACGGGTTCAAGTCAAGAAATCATCCCCAGTCTCTGTGCCTCTGTGCGAGCAGTGCCATGGGCAGATGAGGCTGAGCAACAGCTTTCAAGGCTTGCTTTTTCTATCTGCGAGCTATCTGGAGACGATCGCATTTTCAGAACAGGGTTTCTGGAGGTGCCCTGCACGGACCCCCGAAGATACGTTTGAAGTTTGAGGTGTCAAGACAAGCAAGCAGGCCCCGTCTATGTGCCTCTGTGTGAGCAGTGCCATGGGCAGATGAGGCTGAGCAACAGCTTTCCAGGCTAGCTCTTTCTGCCTGCGAGCTATCTGCAGACGTTCGCATTTTCAGAGCAGGGCTGCCGGATACGCCGGCCAAGGACCCACAAAGCTACCTTTGAAGTTTGAGAGGGCAAGACAAGCAAGCAGCCCCAGTCTCTGTGCCTCTGTGCGAGCAGTGCCATGGGCAGATGAGGCTGAGCAACAGCTTTCCAGTCTAGCTCTTTCTGCCTGCGAGCTATCTGCAGACGTTCGCATTTTCGGAGCAGGCCTTCTGGAGGCACCCGGTACGGACCACCTAAGTTACATTTGAAGTTTGAGGGGGCAAGACAAGCAAGCAGCCCCAGTCTCTGTGCCTCTGTGCGAGCAGTGCCATGGGCAGATGAGGCTGAGCAACAGCTTTCCAGGCTAGCTCTTTCTGCCTGCGAGCTATCTGCAGACGTTCGCATTTTCGGAGCAGGGCTGACGGAGGCCCCCTGCACGGAACCCTAAAGATACTTTTGAAGTTTGAGATGGCAAGACAAGCAAGCAAGCATCCCCAGTCTCTGTGCCTCTGTGCGAGCAGTGCCATGGGCAGATGAGGCTGAGCAACAGCTTTCCAGGCTAGCTCTTTCTGCCTGCGAGCTATCTGCAGACGTTCGCATTTTCAGAGCAGGGCTTCTGGAGATGCCCTGCACGGACCCCCGAAGCTACGTTTGAAGTTTGAGGGGGCAAGACAAGCAAGCAGCCCCAGTCTCTGTGCCTCTGTGCGAGCAGTGCCATGGGCAGATGAGGCTGAGCAACAGCTTTCCAGGCTAGCTCTTTCTGCCTGCGAGTTATCTGCAGACGTTCGCATTTTCGGAGCAGGCCTTCTGGAGGCACCCGGTACGGACCACCTAAGTTACATTTGAAGTTTGAGGGAGCAAGACAAGCAAGCAGCCCCAGTCTCTGTGCCTCTGTGCGAGCAGTGCCATGGGCAGATGAGGCTGAGCAACAGCTTTCCAGGCTAGCTCTTTCTGCCTGCGAGCTATCTGCAGACGTTCGCATTTTCGGAGCAGGCCTTCTGGAGGCGCCCACCAAGTTCCCCCTAAGCTACGTTTGAAGTTTGAGGTGGCAAGACAAGCAAGCAACCCCAGTCTCTGTGCCTCTGTGCGAGCAGTGCCATGGGCAGATGAGGCTGAGCAACAGCTTTCCAGGCTAGCTCTTTCTGCCTGCGAGCTATCTGCAGACGTTCGCATTTTCAGAGCAGGGCTGCCGGAGGAGCCTGTCACGGACCACCTAAGCTACGTTTGAAGTTTGAGGTGGCAAGACAAGCAAGCAGTCCCAGTCTCTGTGCCTCTGTGCGAGCAGTGCCATGGGCAGATGAGGCTGAGCAACAGCTTTCCAGGCTTGCTTTTTCTGGCTTCGAGCTATCTGGAGACGTTCGCATTTTCAGAACAGGGCTTCTAGAGGTGCCCTGCACGGACCCCCGAAGATACGTTTGAAGTTTGAGGTGTCAAGACAAGCAAGCAGGCCCCGTCTATGTGCCTCTGTGTGAGCAGTGCCATGGGCAGATGAGGCTGAGCAACAGCTTTGCAGGCTAGCTCTTTCTGGCTGCGAGCTATCTGCAGCCGTTCGCATTTTCAGAGCAGGGCTGCCGGATACGCCGGCCAAGGACCCACAAAGCTACGTTTGAAGTTTGAGAGGGCAAGACAAGCAAGCAGCCCCAGTCTCTGTGCCTCTGTGCGAGCAGTGCCATGGGCAGATGAGGCTGAGCAACAGCTTTCCAGGCTAGCTCTTTCTGGCTGCGAGCTATCTGCAGACGTTCGCATTTTCGGAGCAGGCCTTCTGGAGGCACCCGGTACGGACCACCTAAGTTACGTTTGAAGTTTGAGGAGGCAAGACAAGCAAGCAGGCCCAGTCTCTGTGCCTCTGTGCGAGCAGTGCCATGGGCAGATGAGGCTGAGCAACAGCTTTCCAGGCTAGCTCTTTCTGGCTGCGAGCTATCTGCAGACGTTCGCATTTTCAGAGCAGGGCTGCGGGATATTCCCTGCACGGACCGCCAAAACTACATCTGAAGTTTGACGGTTTCAAGACAAGCAAGCATCCCCAGTCTCTGTGCCTCTGTGCGAGCAGTGCCATGGGCAGATGACGCTGAGCAACAGCTTTCCAGGCTAGCTCTTTCTGGCTGCGAGCTATCTGGAGACGTTCGCATTTTCGGAGCAGGGCTGACGGAGGCCCCCTGCACGGAACCCCAAAGATACTTTTGAAGTTTGAGGTGGAAGACAAGCAAGGAAGCAGCCCCAGTCTCTGTGCCTCTGTGCGAGCAGTGCCATGGGCAGATGAGGCTGAGCAACAGCTTTCCAGGGTAGCTCTTTCTGCCTGCGAGCTATCTGGAGACGTTCGCATTTTCAGAGCAGGGCTGCGGGATATTCCCTGCACAGACCGCCAAAGCTACGATTGAAGTTTGACGGGTTCAAGACAAGAAAGCATCCCCAGTCTCTGTGCCTCTGTGCGAGCAGTGGCATGGGCAGATGAGGCTGAGCAACAGCTTTCCAGGCTTGCTTTTTCTGGCTGCGAGCTATCTGGAGACGTTCGCATTTTCAGAACAGGGCTTCTGGAGGTGCCCTGCACGGACCCCCGAAGATACGTTTGAAGTTTGAGGTGTCAAGACAAGCAAGCAGGCCCCGTCTATGTGCCTCTGTGTGAGCAGTGCCATGGGCAGATGAGGCTGAGCAACAGCTTTCCAGGCTAGCTCTTTCTGCCTGCGAGCTATCTGCAGACGTTCGCATTTTCAGAGCAGGGCTGACGGAGGCCCCCTGCACGGAACCCTAAAGATACTTTTGAAGTTTGAGATGGCAAGACAAGCAAGCAAGCATCCCCAGTCTCTGTGCCTCTGTGCGAGCAGTGCCATGGGCAGATGAGGCTGAGCAACAGCTTTCCAGGCTAGCTCTTTCTGCCTGCGAGCTATCTGCAGACGTTCGCATTTTCGGAGCAGGCCTTCTGGAGGCGCCCACCAAGTTCCCCCTAAGCTACGTTTGAAGTTTGAGGTGGCAAGACAAGCAAGCAACCCCAGTCTCTGTGCCTCTGGGCGAGCAGTGCCATGGGCAGATGAGGGTGAGCAACAGCTTTCCAGGCTAGCTCTTTCTGCCTGCGAGTTATCTGCAGACGTTCGCATTTTCAGAGCAGGGCCGATAGAGGTGCTCTGCTCGGACCCCCGAACCTACGTTTGAAGTTTGAGGTGGCAAGACAAGCAATCAGCCCCAGTCTCTGTGCCTCTGTGCGAGCAGTGCCATGGGCAGATGAGGCTGAGCAACAGCTTTCCAGGCTAGCTCTTTCTGCCTGCGAGCTATCTGCAGACGTTCGCATTTTCGGAGCAGGGCTGACGGAGGCCCCCTGCACGGAACCCCAAAGATACTTTTGAAGTTTGAGGTGGAAGACAAGCAAGGAAGCAGCCCCAGTCTCTGTGCCTCTGTGCGAGCAGTGCCATGGGCAGATGAGGCTGAGCATCAGCTTTCCAGGCTAGCTCTTTCTGCCTGCGAGCTATCTGCAGACGTTCGCATTTTCAGAGCAGGGCTGCGGGATATTCCCTGCACAGACCGCCAAAGCTACGATTGAAGTTTGACGGGTTCAAGACAAGAAAGCATCCCCAGTCTCTGTGCCTCTGTGCGAGCAGTGCCATGGGCAGATGAGGCTGAGCAACAGCTTTCCAGGCTTGCTTTTTCTGGCTGCGAGCTATCTGGAGATGTTCGCATTTTCAGAACAGGGATTCTGGAGGTGCCCTGCACGGACCCCCGAAGATACGGTTGAAGTTTGAGGTGTCAAGACAAGCAAGCAGCAGCAGTCTCTGTGCCTCTGTGCGAGCGGTGCCATGGGCGGATGACGCTGAGCAACAGCTTCCCAGGCTAGCTCTTTCTGCCTGCGAGCTATCTGCAGACGTTCGCATTTTCAGAGCAGGGCTGCGGGATATTGCCTGCACGGACCGCCAAAGCTACGTTTGAAGTTTGACGGTTTCAAAACAAGCAAGCATCCTCAGTCTCTGTGCATCTGTGCGAGCAGTGCCATGGGCAGATGAGGCTGAGCAACAGCTTTCCAGGCTAGCCCTTTCTGCCTGCGAGCTATCTGCAGACGTTCGCATTTTCAGAGCAGGGATGCCGGAGGAGCCTGTCACGGACCACCTAAGCTACGTTTGAAGTTTGAGGTGGCAAGACTAGCACGCAGCCCCAGTCTCTGTGCCTCTGTGCGAGCAGTGCCATGGGCAGATGAGGCTGAGCAACAGCTTTCCAGGCTTGCTTTTTCTGGCTTCGATCTATCTGGAGACGTTCGCATTTTCAGAACAGGGCTTCTGGAGGTGCTCTGCACGGACCCCCGAAGATACGTTTGAAGTTTGAGGTGTCAAGACAAGCAAGCAGGCCCCGTCTATGTGCCTCTGTGTGAGCAGTGCCATGGGCAGATGAGGCTGAGCAACAGCTTTCCAGGCTAGCTCTTTCTGGCTGCGAGCTATCTGCAGACGTTCGCATTTTCGGAGCAGGCCTTCTGGAGGCACCCGGTACGGACCACCTAAGTTACTTTTGAAGTTTGAGGGGGCAAGACAAGCAAGCAGCCCCAGTCTCTGTGCCTCTGTGCGAGCAGTGCCATGGGCAGATGAGGCTGAGCAACAGCTTTCCAGGCTAGCCCTTTCTGCCTGCGAGCTATCTGCAGACGTTCGCATTTTCAGAGCAGGGCTGATAGAGGTGCTCTGCACGGACCCCCGAATCTACGTTTGAAGTTTGAGGGAGCAAGACAAGCAAGCAGCCCCAGTCTCTGTGCCTCTGTGCGAGCAGTGCCATGGGCAGATGAGGCTGAGCAACAGCTTTCCAGGCTAGCTCTTTCTGGCTGCGAGCTATCTGCAGACGTTCGCATTTTCAGAGCAGGGCTGCGGGATATTCCCTGCACAGACCGCCAAAGCTACGATTGAAGTTTGACGGGTTCAAGACAAGAAAGCATCCCCAGTCTCTGTGCCTCTGTGCGAGCAGTGCCATGGGCAGATGAGGCTGAGCAACAGCTTTCCAGGCTTGCTTTTTCTGGCTGCGAGCTATCTGGAGACGTTCGCATTTTCAGAACAGGGCTTCTGGAGGTGCCCTGCACGGACCCCCGAAGATACGTTTGAAGTTTGAGGTGTCAAGACAAGCAAGAAGGCCCCGTCTATGTGCCTCTGTGTGAGCAGTGCCATGGGCAGATGAGGCTGAGCAACAGCTTTCCAGGCTAGCTCTTTCTGCCTGCGAGCTATCTGCAGACGTTCGCATTTTCAGAGCAGGGCTGCCGGATACGCCGGCCAAGGACCCACAAAGCTACGTTTGAAGTTTGAGGTGGCAAGACAAGCAAGCAGCCCCAGTCTCTGTGCCTCTGTGCGAGCAGTGCCATGGGCAGATGAGGCTGAGCAACAGCTTTCCAGGCTAGCTCTTTCTGGCTGCGAGCTATCTGCAGACGTTCGCATTTTCGGAGCAGGCCTTCTGGAGGCACCCGGTACGGACCACCTAAGTTACGTTTGAAGTTTGAGGAGGCAAGACAAGCAAGCAGCCCCAGTCTCTGTGCCTCTGTGCGAGCAGTGCCATGGGCAGATGAGGCTGAGCAACAGCTTTCCAGGCTAGCTCTTTCTGGCTGCGAGCTATCTGCAGACGTTCGCATTTTCAGAGCAGGGCTGCGGGATATTCCCTGCACGGACCGCCAAAACTACATCTGAAGTTTGACGGTTTCAAGACAAGCAAGCATCCCCAGTCTCTGTGCCTCTGTGCGAGCAGTGCCATGGGCAGATGACGCTGAGCAACAGCTTTCCAGGCTAGCTCTTTCTGGCTGCGAGCTATCTGGAGACGTTCGCATTTTCGGAGCAGGGCTGACGGAGGCCCCCTGCACGGAACCCCAAAGATACTTTTGAAGTTTGAGGTGGAAGACAAGCAAGGAAGCAGCCCCAGTCTCTGTGCCTCTGTGCGAGCAGTGCCATGGGCAGATGAGGCTGAGCAACAGCTTTCCAGGCTAGCTCTTTCTGCCTGCGAGCTATCTGGAGACGTTCGCATTTTCAGAGCAGGGCTGCGGGATATTCCCTGCACAGACCGCCAAAGCTACGATTGAAGTTTGACGGGTTCAAGACAAGAAAGCATCCCCAGTCTCTGTGCCTCTGTGCGAGCAGTGGCATGGGCAGATGAGGCTGAGCAACAGCTTTCCAGGCTTGCTTTTTCTGGCTGCGAGCTATCTGGAGACGTTCGCATTTTCAGAACAGGGCTTCTGGAGGTGCCCTGCACGGACCCCCGAAGATACGTTTGAAGTTTGAGGTGTCAAGACAAGCAAGCAGGCCCCGTCTATGTGCCTCTGTGTGAGCAGTGCCATGGGCAGATGAGGCTGAGCAACAGCTTTCCAGGCTAGCTCTTTCTGGCTGCGATCTATCTGCAGCCGTTCGCATTTTCAGAGCAGGGCTGCCGGATACGCCGGCCAAGGACCCACAAAGCTACGTTTGAAGTTTGAGAGGGCAAGACAAGCAAACAGCCCCAGTCTCTGTGCCTCTGTGCGAGCAGTGCCATGGGCAGATGAGGCTGAGCAACAGCTTTCCAGGCTAGCTCTTTCTGGCTGCGAGCTATCTGCAGACGTTCGCATTTTCGGAGCAGGCCTTCTGGAGGCACCCGGTACGGACCACCTAAGTTACATTTGAAGTTTGAGGTGGCAAGACAAGCAAGCAGCCCCAGTCTCTGTGCCTCTGTGCGAGCAGTGCCATGGGCAGATGAGGCTGAGCAACAGCTTTCCAGGCTAGCTCTTTCTGCCTGCGAGCTATCTGCAGACGTTCGCATTTTCAGAGCATGGCTGCGGGATATTCCCTGCACAGACCGCCAAAGCTACGATTGAAGTTTGACGGGTTCAAGTCAAGAAATCATCCCCAGTCTCTGTGCCTCTGTGCGAGCAGTGCCATGGGCAGATGAGGCTGAGCAACAGCTTTCAAGGCTTGCTTTTTCTATCTGCGAGCTATCTGGAGACGATCGCATTTTCAGAACAGGGTTTCTGGAGGTGCCCTGCACGGACCCCCGAAGATACGTTTGAAGTTTGAGGTGTCAAGACAAGCAAGCAGGCCCCGTCTATGTGCCTCTGTGTGAGCAGTGCCATGGGCAGATGAGGCTGAGCAACAGCTTTCCAGGCTAGCTCTTTCTGCCTGCGAGCTATCTGCAGACGTTCGCATTTTCAGAGCAGGGCTGCCGGATACGCCGGCCAAGGACCCACAAAGCTACCTTTGAAGTTTGAGAGGGCAAGACAAGCAAGCAGCCCCAGTCTCTGTGCCTCTGTGCGAGCAGTGCCATGGGCAGATGAGGCTGAGCAACAGCTTTCCAGTCTAGCTCTTTCTGCCTGCGAGCTATCTGCAGACGTTCGCATTTTCGGAGCAGGCCTTCTGGAGGCACCCGGTACGGACCACCTAAGTTACATTTGAAGTTTGAGGGGGCAAGACAAGCAAGCAGCCCCAGTCTCTGTGCCTCTGTGCGAGCAGTGCCATGGGCAGATGAGGCTGAGCAACAGCTTTCCAGGCTAGCTCTTTCTGCCTGCGAGCTATCTGCAGACGTTCGCATTTTCGGAGCAGGGCTGACGGAGGCCCCCTGCACGGAACCCTAAAGATACTTTTGAAGTTTGAGATGGCAAGACAAGCAAGCAAGCATCCCCAGTCTCTGTGCCTCTGTGCGAGCAGTGCCATGGGCAGATGAGGCTGAGCAACAGCTTTCCAGGCTAGCTCTTTCTGCCTGCGAGCTATCTGCAGACGTTCGCATTTTCAGAGCAGGGCTTCTGGAGATGCCCTGCACGGACCCCCGAAGCTACGTTTGAAGTTTGAGGGGGCAAGACAAGCAAGCAGCCCCAGTCTCTGTGCCTCTGTGCGAGCAGTGCCATGGGCAGATGAGGCTGAGCAACAGCTTTCCAGGCTAGCTCTTTCTGCCTGCGAGTTATCTGCAGACGTTCGCATTTTCGGAGCAGGCCTTCTGGAGGCACCCGGTACGGACCACCTAAGTTACATTTGAAGTTTGAGGGAGCAAGACAAGCAAGCAGCCCCAGTCTCTGTGCCTCTGTGCGAGCAGTGCCATGGGCAGATGAGGCTGAGCAACAGCTTTCCAGGCTAGCTCTTTCTGCCTGCGAGCTATCTGCAGACGTTCGCATTTTCGGAGCAGGCCTTCTGGAGGCGCCCACCAAGTTCCCCCTAAGCTACGTTTGAAGTTTGAGGTGGCAAGACAAGCAAGCAACCCCAGTCTCTGTGCCTCTGTGCGAGCAGTGCCATGGGCAGATGAGGCTGAGCAACAGCTTTCCAGGCTAGCTCTTTCTGCCTGCGAGCTATCTGCAGACGTTCGCATTTTCAGAGCAGGGCTGCCGGAGGAGCCTGTCACGGACCACCTAAGCTACGTTTGAAGTTTGAGGTGGCAAGACAAGCAAGCAGTCCCAGTCTCTGTGCCTCTGTGCGAGCAGTGCCATGGGCAGATGAGGCTGAGCAACAGCTTTCCAGGCTTGCTTTTTCTGGCTTCGAGCTATCTGGAGACGTTCGCATTTTCAGAACAGGGCTTCTAGAGGTGCCCTGCACGGACCCCCGAAGATACGTTTGAAGTTTGAGGTGTCAAGACAAGCAAGCAGGCCCCGTCTATGTGCCTCTGTGTGAGCAGTGCCATGGGCAGATGAGGCTGAGCAACAGCTTTGCAGGCTAGCTCTTTCTGGCTGCGAGCTATCTGCAGCCGTTCGCATTTTCAGAGCAGGGCTGCCGGATACGCCGGCCAAGGACCCACAAAGCTACGTTTGAAGTTTGAGAGGGCAAGACAAGCAAGCAGCCCCAGTCTCTGTGCCTCTGTGCGAGCAGTGCCATGGGCAGATGAGGCTGAGCAACAGCTTTCCAGGCTAGCTCTTTCTGGCTGCGAGCTATCTGCAGACGTTCGCATTTTCGGAGCAGGCCTTCTGGAGGCACCCGGTACGGACCACCTAAGTTACGTTTGAAGTTTGAGGAGGCAAGACAAGCAAGCAGGCCCAGTCTCTGTGCCTCTGTGCGAGCAGTGCCATGGGCAGATGAGGCTGAGCAACAGCTTTCCAGGCTAGCTCTTTCTGGCTGCGAGCTATCTGCAGACGTTCGCATTTTCAGAGCAGGGCTGCGGGATATTCCCTGCACGGACCGCCAAAACTACATCTGAAGTTTGACGGTTTCAAGACAAGCAAGCATCCCCAGTCTCTGTGCCTCTGTGCGAGCAGTGCCATGGGCAGATGACGCTGAGCAACAGCTTTCCAGGCTAGCTCTTTCTGGCTGCGAGCTATCTGGAGACGTTCGCATTTTCGGAGCAGGGCTGACGGAGGCCCCCTGCACGGAACCCCAAAGATACTTTTGAAGTTTGAGGTGGAAGACAAGCAAGGAAGCAGCCCCAGTCTCTGTGCCTCTGTGCGAGCAGTGCCATGGGCAGATGAGGCTGAGCAACAGCTTTCCAGGGTAGCTCTTTCTGCCTGCGAGCTATCTGGAGACGTTCGCATTTTCAGAGCAGGGCTGCGGGATATTCCCTGCACAGACCGCCAAAGCTACGATTGAAGTTTGACGGGTTCAAGACAAGAAAGCATCCCCAGTCTCTGTGCCTCTGTGCGAGCAGTGGCATGGGCAGATGAGGCTGAGCAACAGCTTTCCAGGCTTGCTTTTTCTGGCTGCGAGCTATCTGGAGACGTTCGCATTTTCAGAACAGGGCTTCTGGAGGTGCCCTGCACGGACCCCCGAAGATACGTTTGAAGTTTGAGGTGTCAAGACAAGCAAGCAGGCCCCGTCTATGTGCCTCTGTGTGAGCAGTGCCATGGGCAGATGAGGCTGAGCAACAGCTTTCCAGGCTAGCTCTTTCTGGCTGCGATCTATCTGCAGCCGTTCGCATTTTCAGAGCAGGGCTGCCGGATACGCCGGCCAAGGACCCACAAAGCTACGTTTGAAGTTTGAGAGGGCAAGACAAGCAAACAGCCCCAGTCTCTGTGCCTCTGTGCGAGCAGTGCCATGGGCAGATGAGGCTGAGCAACAGCTTTCCAGGCTAGCTCTTTCTGGCTGCGAGCTATCTGCAGACGTTCGCATTTTCGGAGCAGGCCTTCTGGAGGCACCCGGTACGGACCACCTAAGTTACATTTGAAGTTTGAGGTGGCAAGACAAGCAAGCAGCCCCAGTCTCTGTGCCTCTGTGCGAGCAGTGCCATGGGCAGATGAGGCTGAGCAACAGCTTTCCAGGCTAGCTCTTTCTGCCTGCGAGCTATCTGCAGACGTTCGCATTTTCAGAGCATGGCTGCGGGATATTCCCTGCACAGACCGCCAAAGCTACGATTGAAGTTTGACGGGTTCAAGTCAAGAAATCATCCCCAGTCTCTGTGCCTCTGTGCGAGCAGTGCCATGGGCAGATGAGGCTGAGCAACAGCTTTCAAGGCTTGCTTTTTCTATCTGCGAGCTATCTGGAGACGATCGCATTTTCAGAACAGGGTTTCTGGAGGTGCCCTGCACGGACCCCCGAAGATACGTTTGAAGTTTGAGGTGTCAAGACAAGCAAGCAGGCCCCGTCTATGTGCCTCTGTGTGAGCAGTGCCATGGGCAGATGAGGCTGAGCAACAGCTTTCCAGGCTAGCTCTTTCTGCCTGCGAGCTATCTGCAGACGTTCGCATTTTCAGAGCAGGGCTGCCGGATACGCCGGCCAAGGACCCACAAAGCTACCTTTGAAGTTTGAGAGGGCAAGACAAGCAAGCAGCCCCAGTCTCTGTGCCTCTGTGCGAGCAGTGCCATGGGCAGATGAGGCTGAGCAACAGCTTTCCAGTCTAGCTCTTTCTGCCTGCGAGCTATCTGCAGACGTTCGCATTTTCGGAGCAGGCCTTCTGGAGGCACCCGGTACGGACCACCTAAGTTACATTTGAAGTTTGAGGGGGCAAGACAAGCAAGCAGCCCCAGTCTCTGTGCCTCTGTGCGAGCAGTGCCATGGGCAGATGAGGCTGAGCAACAGCTTTCCAGGCTAGCTCTTTCTGCCTGCGAGCTATCTGCAGACGTTCGCATTTTCGGAGCAGGGCTGACGGAGGCCCCCTGCACGGAACCCTAAAGATACTTTTGAAGTTTGAGATGGCAAGACAAGCAAGCAAGCATCCCCAGTCTCTGTGCCTCTGTGCGAGCAGTGCCATGGGCAGATGAGGCTGAGCAACAGCTTTCCAGGCTAGCTCTTTCTGCCTGCGAGCTATCTGCAGACGTTCGCATTTTCAGAGCAGGGCTTCTGGAGATGCCCTGCACGGACCCCCGAAGCTACGTTTGAAGTTTGAGGGGGCAAGACAAGCAAGCAGCCCCAGTCTCTGTGCCTCTGTGCGAGCAGTGCCATGGGCAGATGAGGCTGAGCAACAGCTTTCCAGGCTAGCTCTTTCTGCCTGCGAGCTATCTGCAGACGTTCGCATTTTCGGAGCAGGCCTTCTGGAGGCACCCGGTACGGACCACCTAAGTTACATTTGAAGTTTGAGGGAGCAAGACAAGCAAGCAGCCCCAGTCTCTGTGCCTCTGTGCGAGCAGTGCCATGGGCAGATGAGGCTGAGCAACAGCTTTCCAGGCTAGCTCTTTCTGCCTGCGAGCTATCTGCAGACGTTCGCATTTTCGGAGCAGGCCTTCTGGAGGCGCCCACCAAGTTCCCCCTAAGCTACGTTTGAAGTTTGAGGTGGCAAGACAAGCAAGCAACCCCAGTCTCTGTGCCTCTGTGCGAGCAGTGCCATGGGCAGATGAGGGTGAGCAACAGCTTTCCAGGCTAGCTCTTTCTGCCTGCGAGTTATCTGCAGACGTTCGCATTTTCAGAGCAGGGCCGATAGAGGTGCTCTGCTCGGACCCCCGAACCTACGTTTGAAGTTTGAGGGAGCAAGACAAGCAAGCAGCCCCAGTCTCTGTGCCTCTGTGCGAGCAGTGCCATGGGCAGATGAGGCTGAGCAACAGCTTTCCAGGCTAGCTCTTTCTGCCTGCGAGCTATCTGCAGACGTTCGCATTTTCAGAGCAGGGCTGACGGAGGCCCCCTGCACGGAACCCTAAAGATACTTTTGAAGTTTGAGATGGCAAGACAAGCAAGCAAGCATCCCCAGTCTCTGTGCCTCTGTGCGAGCAGTGCCATGGGCAGATGAGGCTGAGCAACAGCTTTCCAGGCTAGCTCTTTCTGCCTGCGAGCTATCTGCAGACGTTCGCATTTTCGGAGCAGGCCTTCTGGAGGCGCCCACCAAGTTCCCCCTAAGCTACGTTTGAAGTTTGAGGTGGCAAGACAAGCAAGCAACCCCAGTCTCTGTGCCTCTGTGCGAGCAGTGCCATGGGCAGATGAGGCTGAGCAACAGCTTTCCAGGCTAGCTCTTTCTGCCTGCGAGTTATCTGCAGACGTTCGCATTTTCAGAGCAGGGCCGATAGAGGTGCTCTGCTCGGACCCCCGAACCTACGTTTGAAGTTTGAGGTGGCAAGACAAGCAAGCAGCCCCAGTCTCTGTGCCTCTGTGCGAGCAGTGCCATGGGCAGATGAGGCTGAGCAACAGCTTTCCAGGCTAGCTCTTTCTGCCTGCGAGCTATCTGCAGACGTTCGCATTTTCGGAGCAGGGCTGACGGAGGCCCCCTGCACGGAACCCCAAAGATACTTTTGAAGTTTGAGGTGGAAGACAAGCAAGGAAGCAGCCCCAGTCTCTGTGCCTCTGTGCGAGCAGTGCCATGGGCAGATGAGGCTGAGCATCAGCTTTCCAGGCTAGCTCTTTCTGCCTGCGAGCTATCTGCAGACGTTCGCATTTTCAGAGCAGGGCTGCGGGATATTCCCTGCACAGACCGCCAAAGCTACGATTGAAGTTTGACGGGTTCAAGACAAGAAAGCATCCCCAGTCTCTGTGCCTCTGTGCGAGCAGTGGCATGGGCAGATGAGGCTGAGCAACAGCTTTCCAGGCTAGCTCTTTCTGCCTGCGAGCTATCTGCAGACGTTCGCATTTTCGGAGCAGGCCTTCTGGAGGCACCCAGTACGGACCACCTAAGTTACGTTTGAAGTTTGAGGGGGCAAGACAAGCAAGCATCCCCAGTCTCTGTGCCTCTGTGCGAGCAGTGCCATGGGCAGATGAGGCTGAGCAACAGCTTTCCAGGTTAGCCCTTTCTGCCTGCGAGCTATCTGCAGACGTTCGCATTTTCAGAGCAGGCCTTCTGGAGGCACCCGGTACGGACCACCTAAGTTACATTTGAAGTTTGAGGGGGCAAGACAAGCAAGCAGCCCCAGTCTCTGTGCCTCTGTGCGAGCAGTGCCATGGGCAGATGAGGCTGAGCAACAGCTTTCCAGGCTAGCTCTTTCTGCCTGCGAGCTATCTGCAGCCGTTCGCATTTTCAGAGCAGGGCTGCCGGATACGCAGGCCAAGGACCCACAAAGCTACGTTTGAAGTTTGAGAGGGCAAGACAAGCAAGCAGCCCCAGTCTCTGTGCCTCTGTGCGAGCAGTGCCATGGGCAGATGAGGCTGAGCAACAGCTTTCCAGGCTAGCTCTTTCTGGCTGCGAGCTATCTGCAGACGTTCGCATTTTCGGAGCAGGCCTTCTGGAGGCACCCGGTACGGACCACCTATGTTACGTCTGAAGTTTGAGGAGGCAAGACAAGCAAGCAGCCCCAGTCTCTGTGCCTCTGTGCGAGCAGTGCCATGGGCAGATGAGGCTGAGCAACAGCTTTCCAGGCTAGCTCTTTCTGCCTGCGAGCTATCTGCAGACGTTCGCATTTTCAGAGCAGGCCTTCTGGAGGCGCCCGCCAAGTTCCCCCTAACCTACGTTTGAAGTTTGAATTGGCAAGACAAGCAAGCAACCCCAGTCTCTGTGCCTCTGTGCGAGCGGTGCCATGGGCAGATGACGCTGAGCAACAGCTTCCCAGGCTAGCTCTTTCTGGCTGCGAGCTATCTGCAGACGTTCGCATTTTCAGAGCAGGGCTGCGGGATATTCCCTGCACGGACCGCCAAAACTAAATCTGAAGTTTAACGGTTTCAAGACAAGCAAGCATCCCCAGTCTCTGTGCCTCTGTGCGAGCAGTGCCATGGGCAGATGACGCTGAGAAACAGCTTTCCAGGCTAGCTCTTTCTGGCTGCGAGCTATCTGGAGACATTCGCATTTTCGGAGCAGGGCTGATGGAGGCCCCCTGCACGGAATCCCAAATATACTTTTGAAGTGTGAGATGGAAAGACAAGCAAGCAAGCAGCCCCAGTCTCTGTGCCTCTGTGCGAGCAGTGCCATGGGCAGATGAGGCTGAGCAAGAGCTTTCCAGGCTAGCTCTTTCTGCCTGCGAGCTATCTGCAGACGTTCGCATTTTCGGAGCAGGGCTGACGGAGGCCCCCTGCACGGAACCCCAAAGATACTTTTGAAGTTTGAGGTGGAAGACAAGCAAGTAAGAAGCCCCAGTCTCTGTGCCTCTGTGCGAGCAGTTCCATGGGCAGATGAGGCTGAGCAACAGCTTTCCAGGGTAGCTCTTTCTGCCGGCGAGCTATCTGCAGACGTTCGCATTTTCAGAGCAGGGCTGCGGGATATTCCCTGCACAGACCGCCAAAGCTACGATTGAAGTTTGACGGGTTCAAGACAAGAAAGCATCCCCAGTCTCTGTGCCTCTGTGCGAGCAGTGGCATGGGCAGATGAGGCTGAGCAACAGCTTTCCAGGCTTGCTTTTTCTGGCTGCGAGCTATCTGGAGACGTTCGCATTTTCAGAACAGGGCTTCTGGAGGTGCCCTGCACGGACCCCCGAAGATACGTTTGAAGTTTGAGGTGTCAAGACAAGCAAGCAGGCCCCGTCTATGTGCCTCTGTGTGAGCAGTGCCATGGGCAGATGAGGCTGAGCAACAGCTTTCCAGGCTAGCTCTTTCTGCCTGCGAGCTATCTGCAGACGTTCGCATTTTCAGAGCAGGGCTGCGGGATATTCCCTGCACAGACCGCCAAAGCTACGATTGAAGTTTGACGGGTTCAAGACAAGAAATCATCCCCAGTCTATGTGCCTCTGTGTGAGCAGTGCCATGGGCAGATGAGGCTGAGCAACAGCTTTCCAGGCTAGCTCTTTCTGGCTGCGAGCTATCTGCAGACGTTCGCATTTTCGGAGCAGGGCCGACGGAGGCCCCCTGCACGGAACCCTAAAGATACGTTTGAAGTTTGAGATGGCAAGACAAGCAAGCAAGCATCCCCAGTCTCTGTGCCTCTGTGCGAGCAGTGCCATGGGCAGATGAGGCTGAGCAACAGCTTTCCAGGCTAGCTCTTTCTGCCTGCGAGCTATCTGCAGACGTTCGCATTTTCAGAGCAGGGCTTCTGGAGATGCCCTGCACGGACCCCCGAAGCTATGTTTGAAGTTTGAGGGAGCAAGACAAGCAAGCAGCCCCAGTCTCTGTGCCTCTGTGCGAGCAGTGCCATGGGCAGATGAGGCTGAGCAACAGCTTTCCAGGCTAGCTCTTTCTGCCTGAGAGCTATCTGCAGACGTTCGCATTTTCGGAGCAGGCCTTCTGGAGGCGCCCACCAAGTTCCCCCTAAGCTACGTTTGAAGTTTGAGGTGGCAAGACAAGCAAGCAACCCCAGTCTCTGTGCCTCTGTGCCAGCAGTGCCATGGGCAGAGGAGGGTGCGCAACAGCTTTCCAGGCTAGCTCTTTCTGCCTGCGAGTTATCTGCAGACGTTCGCATTTTCAGAGCAGGTCCGATAGAGGTGCTCTGCTCGGACCCCCGAACCTACGTTTGAAGTTTGAGGGAGCAAGACAAGCAAGCAGCCCCAGTCTCTGTGCCTCTGTGCGAGCAGTGCCATGGGCAGATGAGGCTGAGCAACAGCTTTCCAGGCTAGCTCTTTCTGGCTGCGAGCTATCTCAGACGTTCGCATTTTCGGAGCAGGCCTTCTGGAGGCACCCGGTACGGACCACCTAAGTTACATTTGAAGTTTGAGGAGGCAAGACAATCAAGCAGCCCCAGTCTCTGTGCCTCTGTGCGAGCAGTGCCATGGGCAGATGAGGCTGAGCAACAGCTTTCCAGGTTAGCTCTTTCTGCCTGCGAGCTATCTGCAGACGTTCGCATTTTCAGAGCAGGCCTTCTGGAGGCGCCCGCCAAGTTCCCCCTAAGCTACGTTTGAAGTTTGAGGTGTCAAGACAAGCAAGAAGCCCCAGTCTCTGTGCCTCTGTGCGAGCGGTGCCATGGGCGGATGACGCTGAGCAACAGCTTTCCAGGCTAGCTCTTTCTGCCTGCGAGCTATCTGCAGCCGTTCGCATTTTCAGAGCAGGGCTGATAGAGGTGCTCTGCACGGACCCCCAAATCTACGTTTGAAGTTTGAGGGAGCAAGACAAGCAAGCAGCCCCAGTCTCTGTGCCTCTGTGCGAGCAGTGCCATGGGCAGATGAGGCTGAGCAACAGCTTTCCAGGCTAGCTCTTTCTGCCTGCGAGCTATCTGCAGACGTTCGCATTTTCGGAGCAGGGCCGACGGAGGCCCCCTGCACGGAACCCTAAAGATACTTTTAAAGTTTGAGATGGCAAGACAAGCAAGCAAGCATCCCCAGTCTCTGTGCCTCTGTGCGAGCAGTGCCATGGGCAGATGAGGCTGAGCAACAGCTTTCCAGGCTAGCTCTTTCTGCCTGCGAGCTATCTGCAGACGTTCGCATTTTCAGAGCAGGGCTTCTGGAGACGCCCTGCACGGACCCCCGAAGCTACGTTTGAAGTTTGAGGGGGCAAGACAAGCAAGCAGCCCCAGTCTCTGTGCCTCTGTGCGAGCAGTGCCATGGGCAGATGAGGCTGAGCAACAGCTTTCCAGGCTAGCTCTTTCTGCCTGCGAGCTATCTGCAGACGTTCGCATTTTCGGAGCAGGCCTTCTGGAGGCGCCCACCAAGTTCCCCCTAAGCTACGTTTGAAGTTTGAGGTGGCAAGACAAGCAAGCAACCCCAGTCTCTGTGCCTCTGGGCGAGCAGTGCCATGGGCAGATGAGGGTGAGCAACAGCTTTCCAGGCGAGCTCTTTCTGCCTGCGAGCTATCTGCAGACATTCGCATTTTCAGAGCAGGGCCGATAGAGGTGCTCTGCACGGACCCCCGAACCTACGTTTGAAGTTTGAGGGAGCAAGACAAGCAAGCAGCCCCAGTCTCTGTGCCTCTGTGCGAGCAGTGCCATGGGCAGATGAGGCTGAGCAACAGCTTTCCAGGCTAGCTCTTTCTGCCTGCGAGCTATCTGCAGACGTTCGCATTTTCGGAGCAGGGCTGACGGAGGCCCCCTGCACGGAACCCCAAAGATACTTTTGAAGTTTGAGGTGGAAGACAAGCAAGGAAGCAGCCCCAGTCTCTGTGCCTCTGTGCGAGCAGTGCCATGGGCAGATGAGGCTGAGCAACAGCTTTCCAGGCTAGCTCTTTCTGCCTGCGAGCTATCTGCAGACGTTCGCATATTCAGAGCAGGGCTGCGGGATATTCCCTGCACAGACCGCCAAAGCTACGATTGAAGTTTGACGGGTTCAAGACAAGAAAGCATCCCCAGTCTCTGTGCCTCTGTGCGAGCAGTGCCATGGGCAGATGAGGCTGAGCAACAGCTTTCCAGGCTTGCTTTTTCTGGCTGCGAGCTATCTGGAGACGTTCGCATTTTCGGAACAGGGCTTCTGGAGGTGCCCTGCACGGACCCCCGAAGATACGTTTGAAGTTTGCGGTGTCAAGACAAGCAAGCAGGCCCCGTCTATGTGCCTCTGTGTGAGCAGTGCCATGGGCAGATGAGGCTGAGCAACAGCTTTCCAGGCTAGCTCTTTCTGCCTGCGAGCTATCTGCAGCCGTTCGCATTTTCAGAGCAGGGCTGCCGGATACGCCGGCCAAGGACCCACAAAGCTAAGTTTGAAGTTTGAGAGGGTAAGACAAGCAAACAGCCCCAGTCTCTGTGCCTCTGTGCGAGCAGTGCCATGGGCAGATGAGGCTGAGCAACAGCTTTCCAGGCTAGCTCTTTCTGCCTGCGAGCTATCTGCAGACGTTCGCATTTTCAGAGCAGGGCTTCTGGAGATGCCCTGCACGGACCCCCGAAGCTATGTTTGAAGTTTGAGGGAGAAGACAAGCAAGCAGCCCCAGTCTCTGTGCCTCTGTGCGAGCAGTGCCATGGGCAGATGAGGCTGAGCAACAGCTTTCCAGGCTAGCTCTTTCTGCCTGAGAGCTATCTGCAGACGTTCGCATTTTCGGAGGAGGCCTTCTGGAGGCGCCCACCAAGTTCCCCCTAAGCTACGTTTGAAGTTTGAGGGGGCAAGACAAGCAAGCAACCCCAGTCTCTGTGCCTCTGTGCCAGCAGTGCCATGGGCAGAGGAGGGTGCGCAACAGCTTTCCAGGCTAGCTCTTTCTGCCTGCGAGTTATCTGCAGACGTTCGCATTTTCAGAGCAGGTCCGATAGAGGTGCTCTGCTCGGACCCCCAAACCTACGTTTGAAGTTTGAGGGAGCAAGACAAGCAAGCAGCCCCAGTCTCTGTGCCTCTGTGCGAGCAGTGCCATGGGCAGATGAGGCTGAGCAACAGCTTTCCAGGCTAGCTCTTTCTGCCTGCGAGCTATCTGCAGACGTTCGCATTTTCGGAGCAGGGCTGACGGAGGCCCCCTGCACGGAACCCTAAAGATACTTTTGAAGTTTGAGATGGCAAGACAAGCAAGCAAGCATCCCCAGTCTCTGTGCCTCTGTGCGAGCAGTGCCATGGGCAGATGAGGCTGAGCAACAGCTTTCCAGGCTAGCTCTTTCTGGCTGCGAGCTATCTCAGACGTTCGCATTTTCGGAGCAGGCCTTCTGGAGGCACCCGGTACGGACCACCTAAGTTACATTTGAAGTTTGAGGGGGCAAGACAAGCAAGCAGCCCCAGTCTCTGTGCCTCTGTGCGAGCAGTGCCATGGGCAGATGAGGCTGAGCAACAGCTTTCCAGGCTAGCTCTTTCTGCCTGCGAGCTATCTGCAGACGTTCGCATTTTCAGAGCAGGCCTTCTGGAGGCGCCCGCCAAGTTCCCCCTAAGCTACGTTTGAAGTTTGAGGTGTCAAGACAAGCAAGCAGCCCCAGTCTCTGTGACTCTGTGCGAGCGGTGCCATGGGCGGATGACGCTGAGCAACAGCTTTCCAGGCTAGCTCTTTCTGCCTGCGAGCTATCTGCAGACGTTCGCATTTTCAGAGCAGGGCTGCGGGATATTGCCTGCACGGACCGCCAAATCTACGTTTGAAGTTTGACGGTTTCAAGACAAGCAAGCATCCTCAGTCTCTGTGCCTCTGTGCGAGCAGTGCCATGGGCAGATGACGCTGAGCAACAGCTTTCCAGGTTAGCCCTTTCTGCCTGCGAGCTATCTGCAGACGTTCGCATTTTCAGAGCAGGCCTTCTGGAGGCACCCGGTACGGACCACCTAAGTTACATTTGAAGTTTGAGGGGGCAAGACAAGCAAGCATCCCCAGTCTCTGTGCCTCTGTGCGAGCAGTGCCATGGGCAGATGAGGCTGAGCAACAGCTTTCCAGGCTAGCCCTTTCTGCCTGCGAGCTATCTGCAGACGTTCGCATTTTCAGAGCAGGCCTTCTGGAGGCGCCCGCGAAGTTCCCCCGAAGCTACGTTTGAAGTTTGAGGTGTCAAGACAAGCAAGCAGCCCCAGTCTCTGTGCCTCTGTGTGAGCAGTGCCATGGGCAGATAACGCTGAGCAACAGCTTTCCAGGCTAGCTCTTTCTGGCTGCGAGCTATCTGCAGCCGTTCGCATTTTCAGAGCAGGGCTGATAGAGGTGCTCTGCACGGACCCCCGAATCTACGTTTGAAGTTTGAGGGAGCAAGACAAGCAAGCAGCCCCAGTCTCTGTGCCTCTGTGCGAGCAGTGCCATGGGCAGATGAGGCTGAGCAACAGCTTTCCAGGCTAGCTCTTTCTGCCTGCGAGCTATCTGCAGACGTTCGCATTTTCGGAGCAGGGCCGACGGAGGCCCCCTGCACGGAACCCTAAAGATACTTTTAAAGTTTGAGATGGCAAGACAAGCAAGCAAGCATCCCCAGTCTCTGTGCCTCTGTGCGAGCAGTGCCATGGGCAGATGAGGCTGAGCAACAGCTTTCCAGGCTAGCTCTTTCTGCCTGCGAGCTATCTGCAGACGTTCGCATTTTCGGAGCAGGCCTTCTGGAGGCGCCCACCAAGTTCCCCCTAAGCTACGTTTGAAGTTTGAGGTGGCAAGACAAGCAAGCATCCCCAGTCTCTGTGCCTCTGGGCGAGCAGTGCCATGGGCAGATGAGGGTGAGCAACAGCTTTCCAGGCGAGCTCTTTCTGCCTGCGAGCTATCTGCAGACATTCGCATTTTCAGAGCAGGGCCGATAGAGGTGCTCTGCACGGACCCCCGAACCTACGTTTGAAGTTTGAGGGAGCAAGACAAGCAAGCAGCCCCAGTCTCTGTGCCTCTGTGCGAGCAGTGCCATGGGCAGATGAGGCTGAGCAACAGCTTTCCAGGCTAGCTCTTTCTGCCTGCGAGCTATCTGCAGACGTTCGCATTTTCAGAGCAGGGCTGCGGGATATTCCCTGCACAGACCGCCAAAGCTACGATTGAAGTTCGACGGGTTCAAGACAAGAAAGCATCCCCAGTCTCTGTGCCTCTGTGCGAGCAGTGCCATGGGCAGATGAGGCTGAGCAACAGCTTTCCAGGCTTGCTTTTTCTGGCTGCGAGCTATCTGGAGACGTTCGCATTTTCGGAACAGGGCTTCTGGAGGTGCCCTGCACGGACCCCCGAAGATACGTTTGAAGTTTGAGGTGTCAAGACAAGCAAGCAGGCCCCGTCTATGTGCCTCTGTGTGAGCAGTGCCATGGGCAGATGAGGCTGAGCAACAGCTTTCCAGGCTAGCTCTTTCTGGCTGCGAGCTATCTGCAGCCGTTCGCATTTTCAGAGCAGGGCTGCCGGATACGCCGGCCAAGGACCCACAAAGCTACGTTTGAAGTTTGAGAGGGCAAGACAAGCAAACAGCCCCAGTCTCTGTGCCTCTGTGCGAGCAGTGCCATGGGCAGATGAGGCTGAGAACAGCTTTCCAGGCTAGCTCTTTCTGCCTGCGAGCTATCTGCAGACGTTCGCATTTTCGGAGCAGGCCTTCTGGAGGCACCCGGTACGGACCACCTAAGTTACATTTGAAGTTTGAGGGGGCAAGACAAGCAAGCAGCCCCAGTCTCTGTGCCTCTGTGCGAGCAGTGCCATGGGCAGATGAGGCTGAGCAACAGCTTTCCAGGCTAGCTCTTTCTGCCTGCGAGCTATCTGCAGACGTTCGTATTTTCAGAGCAGGCCTTCTGGAGGCGCCCGCCAAGTTCCCCCTAAGCTACGTTTGAAGTTTGAGGTGTCAAGACAAGCAAGCAGCCCCAGTCTCTGTGCCTCTGTGCGAGTGGTGCCATGGGCGGATGACGCTGAGCAACAGCTTCCCAGGCTAGCTCTTTCTGCCTGCGAGCTATCTGCAGACGTTCGCATTTTCAGAGCAGGGCTGCGGGATATTGCCTGCACGGACCGCCAAAGCTACGTTTGAAGTTTGACTGTTTCAAGACAAGCAAGCAGCCCCAGTTTCTGTGCCTCTGTGCGAGCAGTGCCATGGGCAGATGACGCTGAGCAACAGCTTTCCAGGTTAGCCCTTTCTGCCTGCGAGCTATCTGCAGACGTTCGCATTTTCAGAGCAGGCCTTCTGGAGGCGCCCGCGAAGTTCCCCCTAAGCTACGTTTGAAGTTTGAGGGGGCAAGACAAGCAAGCAGCCCCAGTCTCTGTGCCTCTGTGTGAGCAGTGCCATGGGCAGATTAGGCTGAGCAACAGCTTTCCAGGCTAGCTCTTTCTGCCTGCGAGCTATCTGCAGACGTTTTCATTTTCAGAGCAGGGCTGCGGGATATTGCCTGCACGGACCGCCAAAGCTACGTTTGAAGTTTGACGGTTTCAAGACAAGCAAGCATCCTCAGTCTCTGTGCCTCTGTGCGAGCAGTGCCATGGGCAGATGACGCTGAGCAACAGCTTTCCAGGTTAGCCCTTTCTGCCTGCGAGCTATCTGCAGACGTTCGCATTTTCAGAGCAGGCCTTCTGGAGGCACCCGGTACGGACCACCTAAGTTACATTTGAAGTTTGAGGGGGCAAGACAAGCAAGCATCCCCAGTCTCTGTGCCTCTGTGCGAGCAGTGCCATGGGCAGATGAGGCTGAGCAACAGCTTTCCAGGCTAGCCCTTTCTGCCTGCGAGCTATCTGCAGACGTTCGCATTTTCAGAGCAGGCCTTCTGGAGGCGCCCGCGAAGTTCCCCCGAAGCTACGTTTGAAGTTTGAGGTGGCAAGACAAGCAAGCAGCCCCAGTCTCTGTGCCTCTGTGTGAGCAGTGCCATGGGCAGATAACGCTGAGCAACAGCTTTCCAGGCTAGCTCTTTCTGGCTGCGAGCTATCTGCAGCCGTTCGCATTTTCAGAGCAGGGCTGATAGAGGTGCTCTGCACGGACCCCCAAATCTATGTTTGAAGTTTGAGGGAGCAAGACAAGCAAGCAGCCCCAGTCTCTGTGCCTCTGTGCGAGCAGTGCCATGGGCAGATGAGGCTGAGCAACAGCTTTCCAGGCTAGCTCTTTCTGCCTGCGAGCTATCTGCAGACGTTCGCATTTTCGGAGCAGGGCCGACGGAGGCCCCCTGCACGGAACCCTAAAGATACTTTTGAAGTTTGAGATGGCAAGACAAGCAAGCAAGCATCCCCAGTCTCTGTGCCTCTGTGCGAGCAGTGCCATGGGCAGATGAGGCTGAGCAACAGCTTTCCAGGCTAGCTCTTTCTGCCTGCGAGCTATCTGCAGACGTTCGCATTTTCAGAGCAGGGCTTCTGGAGATGCCCTGCACGGACCCCCGAAGCTACGTTTGAAGTTTGAGGGGGCAAGACAAGCAGGCAGCCCCAGTCTCTGTGCCTCTGGGCGAGCAGTGCCATGGGCAGATGAGGGTGAGCAACAGCTTTCCAGGCTAGCTCTTTCTGCCTGCGAGCTATCTGCAGACATTCGCATTTTCAGAGCAGGGCCGATAGAGGTGCTCTGCACGGACCCCCGAACCTACGTTTGAAGTTTGAGGGAGCAAGACAAGCAAGCAGCCCCAGTCTCTGTGCCTCTGTGCGAGCAGTGCCATGGGCAGATGAGGCTGAGCAACAGCTTTCCAGGCTAGCTCTTTCTGCCTGCGAGCTATCTGCAGACGTTCGCATTTTCGGAGCAGGGCTGACGGAGGCCCCCTGCACGGAACCCCAAAGATACTTTTGAAGTTTGAGGTGGAAGACAAGCAAGCAAGCAGCCCCAGTCTCTGTGCCTCTGTGCGAGCAGTGCCATGGGCAGATGAGGCTGAGCAACAGCTTTCCAGGCTAGCTCTTTCTGCCTGCGAGCTATCTGCAGACGTTCGCATATTCAGAGCAGGGCTGCGGGATATTCCCTGCACAGACCGCCAAAGCTACGATTGAAGTTTGACGGGTTCAAGACAAGAAAGCATCCCCAGTCTCTGTGCCTCTGTGCGAGCAGTGCCATGGGCAGATGAGGCTGAGCAACAGCTTTCCAGGCGAGCTCTTTCTGCCTGCGAGCTATCTGCAGACATTCGCATTTTCAGAGCAGGGCCGATAGAGGTGCTCTGCACGGACCCCCGAACCTACGTTTGAAGTTTGAGGGAGCAAGACAAGCAAGCAGCCCCAGTCTCTGTGCCTCTGTGCGAGCAGTGCCATGGGCAGATGAGGCTGAGCAACAGCTTTCCAGGCTAGCTCTTTCTGCCTGCGAGCTATCTGCAGACGTTCGCATTTTCGGAGCAGGGCTGACGGAGGCCCCCTGCACGGACCCCCAAAGATACTTTTGAAGTTTGAGGTGGAAGACAAGCAAGCAAGCAGCCCCAGTCTCTGTGCCTCTGTGCGAGCAGTGCCATGGGCAGATGAGGCTGAGCAACAGCTTTCCAGGCTAGCTCTTTCTGCCTGCGAGCTATCTGCAGACGTTCGCATATTCAGAGCAGGGCTGCGGGATATTCCCTGCACAGACCGCCAAAGCTACGATTGAAGTTTGACGGGTTCAAGACAAGAAAGCATCCCCAGTCTCTGTGCCTCTGTGCGAGCAGTGCCATGGGCAGATGAGGCTGAGCAACAGCTTTCCAGGCTTGCTTTTTCTGCCTGCGAGCTATCTGGAGACGTTCGCATTTTCAGAACAGGGCTTCTGGAGGTGCCCTGCACGGACCCCCGAAGATACGTTTGAAGTTTGCGGTGTCAAGACAAGCAAGCAGGCCCCGTCTAAGTGCCTCTGTGTGAGCAGTGCCATGGGCAGATGAGGCTGAGCAACAGCTTTCCAGGCTAGCTCTTTCTGCCTGCGAGCTATCTGCAGACGTTCGCATTTTCAGAGCAGGCCTTCTGGAGGCGCCCGCGAAGTTCCCCCTAAGCTACGTTTGAAGTTTGAGGGGGCAAGACAAGCAAGCAGCCCCAGTCTCTGTGCCTCTGTGTGAGCAGTGCCATGGGCAGATGAGGCTGAGCAACAGCTTTCCAGGCTAGCTCTTTCTGCCTGCGAGCTATCTGCAGACGTTCGCATTTTCAGAGCAGGGCTGCGGGATATTGCCTGCACGGACCGCCAAAGCTACGTTTGAAGTTTGACGGTTTCAAGACAAGCAAGCATCCTCAGTCTCTGTGCCTCTGTGCGAGCAGTGCCATGGGCAGATGACGCTGAGCAACAGCTTTCCAGGTTAGCCCTTTCTGCCTGCGAGCTATCTGCAGACGTTCGCATTTTCAGAGCAGGCCTTCTGGAGGCACCTGTTACGGACCACATAAGTTACATTTGAAGTTTGAGGGGGCAAGACAAGCAAGCATCCCCAGTCTCTGTGCCTCTGTGCGAGCAGTGCCATGGGCAGATGAGGCTGAGCAACAGCTTTCCAGGCTAGCCCTTTCTGCCTGCGAGCTATCTGCAGACGTTCGCATTTTCAGAGCAGGCCTTCTGGAGGCGCCCGCGAAGTTCCCCCGAAGCTACTTTTGAAGTTTGAGGTGGCAAGACAAGCAAGCAGCCCCAGTCTCTGTGCCTCTGTGTGAGCAGTGCCATGGGCAGATAACGCTGAACAACAGCTTTCCAGGCTAGCTCTTTCTGGCTGCGAGCTATCTGCAGCCGTTCGCATTTTCAGAGCAGGGCTGATAGAGGTGCTCTGCACGGACCCCCAAATCTACGTTTGAAGTTTGAGGGAGCAAGACAAGCAAGCAGCCCCAGTCTCTGTGCCTCTGTGCGAGCAGTGCCATGGGCAGATGAAGCTGAGCAACAGCTTTCCAGGCTAGCTCTTTCTGCCTGCGAGCTATCTGCAGACGTTCGCATTTTCGGAGCAGGGCCGACGGAGGCCCCCTGCACGGAACCCTAAAGATACTTTTGAAGTTTGAGATGGCAAGACAAGCAAGCAAGCATCCCCAGTCTCTGTGCCTCTGTGCGAGCAGTGCCATGGGCAGATGAGGCTGAGCAACAGCTTTCCAGGCTAGCTCTTTCTGCCTGCGAGCTATCTGCAGACGTTCGCATTTTCAGAGCAGGGCTTCTGGAGATGCCCTGCACGGACCCCCGAAGCTACGTTTGAAGTTTGAGGGGGCAAGACAAGCAAGCAGCCCCAGTCTCTGTGCCTCTGTGCGAGCAGTGCCATGGGCAGATGAGGCTGAGCAACAGCTTTCCAGGCTAGCTCTTTCTGCCTGCGAGCTATCTGCAGACGTTCGCATTTTCGGAGCAGGCCTTCAGGAGGCGCCCACCAAGTTCCCCCTAAGCTACGTTTGAAGTTTGAGGTGGCAAGACAAGCAAGCAACCCCAGTCTCTGTGCCTCTGGGCGAGCAGTGCCATGGGCAGATGAGGGTGAGCAACAGCTTTCCAGGCGAGCTCTTTCTGCCTGCGAGCTATCTGCAGACATTCGCATTTTCAGAGCAGGGCCGATAGAGGTGCTCTGCACGGACCCCCGAACCTACGTTTGAAGTTTGAGGGAGCAAGACAAGCAAGCAGCCCCAGTCTCTGTGCCTCTGTGCGAGCAGTGCCATGGGCAGATGAGGCTGAGCAACAGCTTTCCAGGCTAGCTCTTTCTGCCTGCGAGCTATCTGCAGACGTTCGCATTTTCGGAGCAGGCCTTCTGGAGGCACCCGGTACGGACCACCTAAGTTACATTTGAAGTTTGAGGGGGCAAGACAAGCAAGCAGCCCCAGTCTCTGTGCCTCTGTGCGAGCAGTGCCATGGGCAGATGAGGCTGAGCAACAGCTTTCCAGGCTAGCTCTTTCTGCCTGCGAGCTATCTGCAGACGTTCGCATTTTCAGAGCAGGGCTGCGGGATATTCCCTGCACAGACCGCCAAAGCTACGATTGAAGTTTGACGGGTTCAAGACAAGAAAGCATCCCCAGTCTCTGTGCCTCTGTGCGAGCAGTGCCATGGGCAGAAGAGGCTGAGCAACAGCTTTCAAGGCTTGCTTTTTCTACCTGCGAGCTATCTGGAGACGATCGCATTTTCAGAACAGGGCTTCTGGAGGTGCCCTGCACGGACCCCCGAAGATACGTTTGAAGTTTGAGGTGTCAAGACAAGCAAGCAGGCCCCGTCTATGTGCCTCTGTGTGAGCAGTGCCATGGGCAGATGAGGCTGAGCAACAGCTTTAAAGGCTAGCTCTTTCTGCCTGCGAGCTATCTGCAGACGTTCGCATTTTCAGAGCAGGGCTGCGGGATATTGCCTGCACGGACCGCCAAAGCTACGTTTGAAGTTTGACGGTTTCAAGACAAGCAAGCATCCTCAGTCTCTGTGCCTCTGTGCGAGCAGTGCCATGGGCAGATGACGCTGAGCAACAGCTTTCCAGGTTAGCCCTTTCTGCCTGCGAGCTATCTGCAGACGTTCGCATTTTCGGAGCAGGCCTTCTGGAGGCACCCGGTACGGACCACCTAAGTTACATTTGAAGTTTGAGGTGTCAAGACAAGCAAGCATCCCCAGTCTCTGTGCCTCTGTGCGAGCAGTGCCATGGGCAGATGAGGCTGAGCAACAGCTTTCCAGGCTAGCCCTTTCTGCCTGCGAGCTATCTGCAGACGTTCGCATTTTCGGAGCAGGCCTTCCGGAGGCGCCCGCGAAGTTCCCCCGAAGCTACGTTTGAAGTTTGAGGTGGCAAGACAAGCAAGCAGCCCCAGTCTCTGTGCCTCTGTGCGAGCAGTGCCATGGGCAGATGAGGGTGAGCAACAGCTTTCCAGGCGAGCTCTTTCTGCCTGCGAGCTATCTGCAGACATTCGCATTTTGAGAGCAGGGCCGATAGAGGTGCTCTGCACGGACCCCCGAACCTACGTTTGAAGTTTGAGGGAGCAAGACAAGCAAGCAGCCCCAGTCTCTGTGCCTCTGTGCGAGCAGTGCCATGGGCAGATGAGGCTGAGCAACAGCTTTCCAGGCTAGCTCTTTCTGCCTGCGAGCTATCTGCAGACGTTCGCATTTTCGGAGCAGGGCTTCTGGAGGCCCCCTGCACGGACCCCCGAAGATACGTTTGAAGTTTGCGGTGTGAAGACAAGCAAGCAGGCCCCGTCTATGTGCCTCTGTGTGAGCAGTGCCATGGGCAGATGAGGCTGAGCAACAGCTTTCCAGGCTAGCTCTTTCTGCCTGCGAGCTATCTGCAGACGTTCGCATTTTCAGAGCAGGCCTTCTGGAGGCGCCCGCGAAGTTCCCCCTAAGCTACGTTTGAAGTTTGAGGGGGCAAGACAAGCAAGCAGCCCCAGTCTCTGTGCCTCTGTGTGAGAAGTGCCATGGGCAGATAACGCTGAGCAACAGCTTTCCAGGCTAGCTCTTTCTGCCTGCGAGCTATCTGCAGACGTTCGCATTTTCAGAGCAGGGCTGCGGGATATTGCCTGCAAGGACCGCCAAAGCTACGTTTGAAGTTTGACGGTTTCAAGACAAGCAAGCATCCTCAGTCTCTGTGCCTCTGTGCGAGCAGTGCCATGGGCAGATTACGCTGAGCAACAGCTTTCCAGGTTAGCCCTTTCTGCCTGCGAGCTATCTGCAGACGTTCGCATTTTCAGAGCAGGCCTTCTGGAGGCACCCGGTACGGACCACCTAAGTTACATTTGAAGTTTGAGGGGGCAAGACAAGCAAGCAGCCCCGGTCTCTGTGCCTCTGTGTGAGCAGTGCCATGGGCAGATAACGCTGAGCAACAGCTTTCCAGGCTAGCTCTTTCTGGCTGCGAGCTATCTGCAGCCGTTCGCATTTTCAGAGCAGGGCTGATAGAGGTGCTCTGCACGGACCCCCAAATCTACGTTTGAAGTTTGAGGGAGCAAGACAAGCAAGCAGCCCCAGTCTCTGTGCCTCTGTGCGAGCAGTGCCATGGGCAGATGAGGCTGAGCAACAGCTTTCCAGGCTAGCTCTTTCTGCCTGCGAGCTATCTGCAGACGTTCGCATTTTCAGAGCAGGGCTGCGGGATATTCCCTGCACAGACCGCCAAAGCTACGATTGAAGTTTGACGGGTTCAAGACAAGAAAGCATCCCCAGTCTCTGTGCCTCTGTGCGAGCAGTGCCATGGGCAGATGAGGCTGAGCAACAGCTTTCCAGGCTTGCTTTTTCTGGCTGCGAGCTATCTGGAGACTTTCGCATTTTCAGAACAGGGCTTCTGGAGGTGCTCTGCACGGACCCCCGAAGATATGTTTGAAGTTTGCGGTGTCAAGACAAGCAAGCAGGCCCCGTCTATGTGCCTCTGTGTGAGCAGTGCCATGGGCAGATGAGGCTGAGCAACAGCTTTCCAGGCTAGCTCTTTCTGGCTGCGAGCTATCTGCAGCCGTTCGCATTTTCAGAGCAGGGCTGCCGGATACGCCGGCCAAGGACCCACAAAGCTACGTTTGAAGTTTGAGAGGGCAAGACAAGCAAGCAGCCCCAGTCTCTGTGCCTCTGTGCGAGCAGTGCCATGGGCAGATGAGGCTGAGCAACAGCTTTCCAGGCTAGCTCTTTCTGGCTGCGAGCTATCTGCAGACGTTCGCATTTTCGGAGCAGGCCTTCTGGAGGCACCCGGTACGGACCACCTAAGTTACATTTGAAGTTTGAGGGGGCAAGACAAGCAAGCAGCCCCAGTCTCTGTGCCTCTGTGCGAGCAGTGCCATGGGCAGATGAGGCTGAGCAACAGCTTTCCAGGCTAGCTCTTTCTGCCTGCGAGCTATCTGCAGACGTTCGCATTTTCAGAGCAGGGCTGCGGGATATTCCCTGCACAGACCGCCAAAGCTACGATTGAAGTTTGACGGGTTCAAGACAAGAAATTATCTCCAGTCTCTGTGCCTCTGTGCGAGCAGTGCCATGGGCAGATGAGGCTGAGCAACAGCTTTCCAGGTTAGCCCTTTCTGCCTGCGAGCTATCTGCAGACGTTCGCATTTTCAGAGCAGGCCTTCTGGAGGCGCCCGCGAAGTTCCCCCTAAGATACGTTTGAAGATTGAGGGGGCAAGACAAGCAAGCAGCCCCAGTCTCTGTGCCTCTGTGTGAGCAGTGCCATGGGCAGATAACGCTGAGCAACAGCTTTCCAGGCTAGCTCTTTCTGGCTGCGAGCTATCTGCAGCCGTTCGCATTTTCAGAGCAGGGCTGATAGAGGTGCTCTGCACGGACCCCCAAATCTACGTTTGAAGTTTGAGGGGGCAAGACAAGCAAGCAGCCCCAGTCTCTGTGCCTCTGTGCGAGCAGTGCCATGGGCAGATGAGGCTGAGCAACAGCTTTCCAGGCTAGCTCTTTCTGCCTGCGAGCTATCTGCAGACGTTCGCATTTTCGGAGCAGGCCTTCTGGAGGCGCACACCAAGTTCCCCCTAAGCTACGTTAGAAGTTTGAGGTGGCAAGACAAGCAAGCAACCCCAGTCTCTGTGCCTCTGGGCGAGCAGTGCCATGGGCAGATGAGGGTGAGCAACAGCTTTCCAGGCGAGCTCTTTCTGCCTGCGAGCTATCTGCAGACGTTCGCATTTTCAGAGCAGGGCCGATAGAGGTGCTCTGCACGGACCCCCGAACCTACGTTTGAAGTTTGAGGGAGCAAGACAAGCAAGCAGCCCCAGTCTCTGTGCCTCTGTGCGAGCAGTGCCATGGGCAGATGAGGCTGAGCAACAGCTTTCCAGGCTAGCTCTTTCTGCCTGCGAGCTATCTGCAGACGTTCGCATTTTCGGAGCAGGGCTGACGGAGGCCCCCTGCACGGAACCCCAAAGATACTTTTGAAGTTTGAGGTGGAAGATAAGCAAGGAAGCAGCCCCAGTCTCTGTGCCTCTGTGCGAGCAGTGCCATGGGCAGATGAGGCTGAGCAACAGCTTTCCAGGCTAGCTCTTTCTGCCTGCGAGCTATCTGCAGACGTTCGCATTTTCAGAGCAGGTCTGCGGGATATTCCCTGCACAGACCGCCAAAGCTACGATTGAAGTTTGACGGGTTCAACACAAGAAATTATCTCCAGTCTCTGTGCCTCTGTGTGAGCAGTGCCATGGGCAGATGAGGCTGAGCAACAGCTGTCAAGGCTTGCTTTTTCTATCTGCGAGCTATCTGGAGACGATCGCATTTTCAGAACAGGGCTTCTGGAGGTGCCCTGCACGGACCCCCGAAGATACGTTTGAAGTTTGAGGTGTCAAGACAAGCAAGCAGGCCCCGTCTATGTGCCTCTGTGTGAGCAGTGCCATGGGCAGATGAGGCTGAGCAAGAGCTTTCCAGGCTAGCTCTTTCTGCCTGCGAGCTATCTGCAGCCGTTCGCATTTTCAGAGCAGGGCTGCCGGATACGCCGGCCAAGGACCCACAAAGCTACGTTTGAAGTTTGAGAGGGCAAGACAAGCAAACAGCCCCAGTCTCTGTGCCTCTGTGCGAGCAGTGCCATGGGCAGATGAGGCTGAGCAACAGCTTTCCAGGCTAGCTCTTTCTGCCTGCGAGCTATCTGCAGACGTTCGCATTTTCGGAGCAGGCCTTCTGGAGGCACCCGGTACGGACCACCTAAGTTACATTTGAAGTTTGAGGTGTCAAGACAAGCAAGCAGCCCCAGTCTCTGTGCCTCTGTGCGAGCAGTGCCATGGGCAGATGAGGCTGAGCAACAGCTTTCCAGGCTAGCCCTTTCTGCCTGCGAGCTATCTGCAGACGTTCGCATTTTCGAAGCAGGCCTTCTGGAGGCGCCCGCCAAGTTCCCCCTAAGCTACGTTTGAAGTTTGAGGTGTCAAGACAAGCAAGCAGCCCCAGTCTCTGTGCCTCTGTGCGAGCGGTGCCATGGGCGGATGACGCTGAGCAACCGCTTCCCAGGCTAGCTCTTTCTGGCTGCGAGCTATCTGCAGACGTTCGCATTTTCAGAGCAGGGCTGCGGTATATTGCCTGCACGGACCGCCAAAGCTACGTTTGAATTCTGACGGTTTCAAGACAAGCAAGCATCCTCAGTCTCTGTGCCTCTGTGCGAGCAGTGCCATGGGCAGATGACGCTGAGCAACAGCTTTCCAGGTTAGCCCTTTCTGCCTGCGAGCTATCTGCAGACGTTCGCATTTTCAGAGCAGGCCTTCTGGAGGCGCCCGCGAAGTTCCCCCTAAGCTACGTTTGAAGTTTGAGGGGGCAAGACAAGCAAGCAGCCCCAGTCTCTGTGCCTCTGTGTGAGCAGTGCCATGGGCAGATAACGCTGAGCAACAGCTTTCCAGGCTAGCTCTTTCTGCCTGCGAGCTATCTGCAGCCGTTCGCATTTTCAGAGCAGGGCTGATAGAGGTGCTCTGCACGGACCCCCAAATCTACGTTTGAAGTTTGAGGGAGCAAGACAAGCAAGCAGCCCCAGTCTCTGTGCCTCTGTGCGAGCAGTGCCATGGGCAGATGAGGCTGAGCAACAGCTTTCCAGGCTAGCCCTTTCTGCCTGCGAGCTATCTGCAGACGTTCGCATTTTCGAAGCAGGCCTTCTGGAGGCGCCCGCCAAGTTCCCCCTAAGCTACTTTTGAAGTTTGAGGTGTCAAGACAAGCAAGCAGCCCCAGTCTCTGTGCCTCTGTGCGAGCAGTGCCATGGGCGGATGACGCTGAGCAACAGCTTTCCAGGCTAGCTCTTTCTGCCTGCGAGCTATCTGCAGCCGTTCGCATTTTCAGAGCAGGGCTGATAGAGGTGCTCTGCACGGACCCCCAAATCTACGTTTGAAGTTTGAGGGAGCAAGACAAGCAAGCAGCCCCAGTCTCTGTGCCTCTGTGCGAGCAGTGCCATGGGCAGATGAGGCTGAGCAACAGCTTTCCAGGCTAGCCCTTTCTGCCTGCGAGCTATCTGCAGACGTTCGCATTTTCGAAGCAGGCCTTCTGGAGGCGCCCGCCAAGTTCCCCCTAAGCTACTTTTGAAGTTTGAGGTGTCAAGACAAGCAAGCAGCCCCAGTCTCTGTGCCTCTGTGCGAGCAGTGCCATGGGCGGATGACGCTGAGCAACCGCTTCCCAGGCTAGCTCTTTCTGCCTGCGAGCTATCTGCAGACGTTCGCATTTTCAGAGCAGGGCTGCGGGATATTGCCTGCACGGACCGCCAAAGCTACGTTTGAAGTTTGACGGTTTCAAGACAAGCAAGCATCCTCAGTCTCTGTGCCTCTGTGCGAGCAGTGCCATGGGCAGATGAGGCTGAGCAACAGCTTTCCAGGCTAGCTCTTTCTGCCTGCGAGCTATCTGCAGACGTTCGCATTTTCGGAGCAGGGCCGACGGAGGCCCCCTGCACGGAACCCTAAAGATACTTTTGAAGTTTGAGATGGCAAGACAAGCAAGCAAGCATCCCCAGTCTCTGTGCCTCTGTGCGAGCAGTGCCATGGGCAGATGAGGCTGAGCAACAGCTTTCCAGGCTAGCTCTTTCTGCCTGCGAGCTATCTGCAGACGTTCGCATTTTCAGAGCAGGGCTTCTGGAGATGCCCTGCACGGACCCCCGAAGCTACGTTTGAAGTTTGAGGGGTCAAGACAAGCAAGCAGCCCCAGTCTCTGTGCCTCTGTGCGAGCAGTGCCATGGGCAGATGAGGCTGAGCAACAGCTTTCCAGGCTAGCTCTTTCTGCCTGCGAGCTATCTGCAGACGTTCGCATTTTCGGAGCAGGCCTTCTGGAGGCGCCCACCAAGTACCCCCTAAGCTACGTTTGAAGTTTGAGGTGGCAAGACAAGCAAGCAACCCCAGTCTCTGTGCCTCTGGGCGAGCAGTGCCATGGGCAGATGAGGGTGAGCAACAGCTTTCCAGGCGAGCTCTTTCTTCCTGCGAGCTATCTGCAGACGTTCGCATTTTCAGAGCAGGGCCGATAGAGGTGCTCTGCACGGACCCCCGAACCTACGTTTGAAGTTTGAGGGAGCAAGACAAGCAAGCAGCCCCAGTCTCTGTGCCTCTGTGCGAGCAGTGCCATGGGCAGATGAGGCTGAGCAACAGCTTTCCAGGCTAGCTCTTTCTGCCTGCGAGCTATCTGCAGACGTTCGCATTTTCGGAGCAGGGCTGACGGAGGCCCCCTGCACGGAACCCCAAAGATACTTTTGAAGTTTGAGGTGGAAGACAAGCAAGAAAGCATCCCCAGTCTCTGTGCCTCTGTGCGAGCAGTGCCATGGGCAGATGAGGCTGAGCAACAGCTTTCAAGGCTTGCTTTTTCTATCTGCGAGCTATCTGGAGACGATCGCATTTTCAGAACAGGGCTTCTGGAGGTGCCCTGCACGGACCCCCGAAGATACGTTTGAAGTTTGAGGTGTCAAGACAAGCAAGCAGGCCCCGTCTATGTGCCTCTGTGTGAGCAGTGCCATGGGCAGATGAGGCTGAGCAAGAGCTTTCCAGGCTAGCTCTTTCTGCCTGCGAGCTATCTGCAGCCGTTCGCATTTTCAGAGCAGGGCTGCCGGATACGCCGGCCAAAGACCCACAAAGCTACCTTTGAAGTTTGAGAGGGCAAGACAAGCAAACAGCCCCAGTCTCTGTGCCTCTGTGCGAGCAGTGCCATGGGCAGATGAGGCTGAGCAACAGCTTTCCAGGCTAGCTCTTTCTGGCTGCGAGCTATCTGCAGACGTTCGCATTTTCGGAGCAGGCCTTCTGGAGGCACCCGGTACGGACCACCTAAGTTACATTTGAAGTTTGAGGTGGCAAGACAAGCAAGCAGCCCCAGTCTCTGTGCCTCTGTGCGAGCAGTGCCATGGGCAGATGAGGCTGAGCAACAGCTTTCCAGGCTAGCCCTTTCTGCCTGCGAGCTATCTGCAGACGTTCGCATTTTCGGAGCAGGCCTTCTGGAGGCGCCTGCCAAGTTCCCCCTAAGCTACGTTTGAAGTTTGAGGTGTCAAGACAAGCAAGCAGCCCCAGTCTCTGTGCCTCTGTGCGAGCGGTGCCATGGGCGGATGACGCTGAGCAACCGCTTCCCAGGCTAGCTCTTTCTGGCTGCGAGCTATCTGCAGACGTTCGCATTTTCAGAGCAGGGCTGATAGAGGTGCTCTGCACGGACCCCCAAATCTACGTTTGAAGTTTGAGGGGGCAAGACAAGCAAGCAGCCCCAGTCTCTGTGCCTCTGTGCGAGCAGTGCCATGGGCAGATGAGGCTGAGCAACAGCTTTCCAGGCTAGCTCTTTCTGCCTGCGAGCTATCTGCAGACGTTCGCATTTTCAGAGCAGGCCTTCTGGAGGCGCACACCAAGTTCCCCCTAAGCTACGTTAGAAGTTTGAGGTGGCAAGACAAGCAAGCAACCCCAGTCTCTGTGCCTCTGGGCGAGCAGTGCCATGGGCAGATGAGGGTGAGCAACAGCTTTCCAGGCGAGCTCTTTCTGCCTGCGAGCTATCTGCAGACGTTCGCATTTTCAGAGCAGGGCCGATAGAGGTGCTCTGCACGGACCCCCGAACCTACGTTTGAAGTTTGAGGGAGCAAGACAAGCAAGCAGCCCCAGTCTCTGTGCCTCTGTGCGAGCAGTGCCATGGGCAGATGAGGCTGAGCAACAGCTTTCCAGGCTAGCTCTTTCTGCCTGCGAGCTATCTGCAGACGTTCGCATTTTCGGAGCAGGGCTGACGGAGGCCCCCTGCACGGAACCCCAAAGATACTTTTGAAGTTTGAGGTGGAAGACAAGCAAGGAAGCAGCCCCAGTCTCTGTGCCTCTGTGCGAGCAGTGCCATGGGCAGATGAGGCTGAGCAACAGCTGTCAAGGCTTGCTTTTTCTATCTGCGAGCTATCTGGAGACGATCGCATTTTCAGAACAGGGCTTCTGGAGGTGCCCTGCACGGACCCCCGAAGATACGTTTGAAGTTTGAGGTGTCAAGACAAGCAAGCAGGCCCCGTCTATGTGCCTCTGTGTGAGCAGTGCCATGGGCAGATGAGGCTGAGCAAGAGCTTTCCAGGCTAGCTCTTTCTGCCTGCGAGCTATCTGCAGCCGTTCGCATTTTCAGAGCAGGGCTGCCGGATACGCCGGCCAAGGACCCACAAAGATACGTTTGAAGTTTGAGAGGGCAAGACAAGCAAACAGCCCCAGTCTCTGTGCCTCTGTGCGAGCAGTGCCATGGGCAGATGAGGCTGAGCAACAGCTTTCCAGGCTAGCTCTTTCTGGCTGCGAGCTATCTGCAGACGTTCGCATTTTCAGAGCAGGGCTGCGGTATATTGCCTGCACGGACCGCCAAAGCTACGTTTGAAGTTTGACGGTTTCAAGACAAGCAAGCATCCTCAGTCTCTGTGCCTCTGTGCGAGCAGTGCCATGGGCAGATGAGGCTGAGCAACAGCTTTCCAGGTTAGCCCTTTCTGCCTGCGAGCTATCTGCAGACGTTCGCATTTTCAGAGCAGGCCTTCTGGAGGCGCCCGCGAAGTTCCCCCTAAGCTACGTTTGAAGTTTGAGGGGGCAAGACAAGCAAGCAGCCCCAGTCTCTGTGCCTCTGTGTGAGCAGTGCCATGGGCAGATAACGCTGAGCAACAGCTTTCCAGGCTAGCTCTTTCTGGCTGCGAGCTATCTGCAGCCGTTCGCATTTTCAGAGCAGGGCTGATAGAGGTGCTCTGCACGGACCCCCAAATCTACGTTTGAAGTTTGAGGGGGCAAGACAAGCAAGCAGCCCCAGTCTCTGTGCCTCTGTGCGAGCAGTGCCATGGGCAGATGAGGCTGAGCAACAGCTTTCCAGGCTAGCTCTTTCTGCCTGTGAGCTATCTGCAGACGTTCGCATTTTCAGAGCAGGGCTTCTGGAGATGCCCTGCACGGACCCCCGAAGCTACGTTTGAAGTTTGAGGGGTCAAGACAAGCAAGCAGCCCCAGTCTCTGTGCCTCTGTGCGAGCAGTGCCATGGGCAGATGAGGCTGAGCAACAGCTTTCCAGGCTAGCTCTTTCTGCCTGCGAGCTATCTGCAGACGTTCGCATTTTCGGAGCAGGCCTTCTGGAGGCGCCCACCAAGTTCCCCCTAAGCTACGTTTGAAGTTTGAGAGGGCAAGACAAGCAAACAGCCCCAGTCTCTGTGCCTCTGTGCGAGCAGTGCCATGGGCAGATGAGGCTGAGCAACAGCTTTCCAGGCTAGCTCTTTCTGCCTGCGAGCTATCTGCAGACGTTCGCATTTTCGGAGCAGGCCTTCTGGAGGCACCCGGTACGGACCACCTAAGTTACATTTGAAGTTTGAGGGGGCAAGACAAGCAAGCAGCCCCAGTCTCTGTGCCTCTGTGCGAGCAGTGCCATGGGCAGATGAGGCTGAGCAACAGCTTTCCAGGCTAGCCCTTTCTGCCTGCGAGCTATCTGCAGACGTTCGCATTTTCGAAGCAGGCCTTCTGGAGGCGCACGCCAAGTTCCCCCTAAGCTACGTTTGAAGTTTGAGGTGTCAAGACAAGCAAGCAGCCCCAGTCTCTGTGCCTCTGTGCGAGCAGTGCCATGGGCGGATGACGCTGAGCAACCGCTTCCCAGGCTAGCTCTTTCTGCCTGCGAGCTATCTGCAGACGTTCGCATTTTCAGAGCAGGGCTGCGGGATATTGCCTGCACGGACGGCCAAAGCTACGTTTGAAGTTTCACGGTTTCAAGACAAGCAAGCATCCTCAGTCTCTGTGCCTCTGTGCGAGCAGTGCCATGGGCAGATGAGGCTGAGCAACAGCTTTCCAGGCTAGCTCTTTCTGCCTGCGAGCTATCTGCAGACGTTCGCATTTTCGGAGCAGGGCCGACGGAGGCCCCCTGCACGGAACCCTAAAGATACTTTTGAAGTTTGAGATGGCAAGACAAGCAAGCAAGCATCCCCAGTCTCTGTGCCTCTGTGCGAGCAGTGCCATGGGCAGATGAGGCTGAGCAACAGCTTTCCAGGCTAGCTCTTTCTGCCTGCGAGCTATCTGCAGACGTTCGCATTTTCAGAGCAGGGCTTCTGGAGATGCCCTGCACGGACCCCCGAAGCTACGTTTGAAGTTTGAGGGGTCAAGACAAGCAAGCAGCCCCAGTCTCTGTGCCTCTGTGCGAGCAGTGCCATGGGCAGATGAGGCTGAGCAACAGCTTTCCAGGCTAGCTCTTTCTGCCTGCGAGCTATCTGCAGACGTTCGCATTTTCGGAGCAGGCCTTCTGGAGGCGCCCACCAAGTACCCCCTAAGCTACGTTTGAAGTTTGAGGTGGCAAGACAAGCAAGCAACCCCAGTCTCTGTGCCTCTGGGCGAGCAGTGCCATGGGCAGATGAGGGTGAGCAACAGCTTTCCAGGCGAGCTCTTTCTTCCTGCGAGCTATCTGCAGACGTTCGCATTTTCAGAGCAGGGCCGATAGAGGTGCTCTGCACGGACCCCCGAACCTACGTTTGAAGTTTGAGGGAGCAAGACAAGCAAGCAGCCCCAGTCTCTGTGCCTCTGTGCGAGCAGTGCCATGGGCAGATGAGGCTGAGCAACAGCTTTCCAGGCTAGCTCTTTCTGCCTGCGAGCTATCTGCAGACGTTCGCATTTTCGGAGCAGGGCTGACGGAGGCCCCCTGCACGGAACCCCAAAGATACTTTTGAAGTTTGAGGTGGAAGACAAGCAAGAAAGCAGCCCCAGTCTCTGTGCCTCTGTGCGAGCAGTGCCATGGGCAGATGAGGCTGAGCAACAGCTTTCAAGGCTTGCTTTTTCTATCTGCGAGCTATCTGGAGACGATCGCATTTTCAGAACAGGGCTTCTGGAGGTGCCCTGCACGGACCCCCGAAGATACGTTTGAAGTTTGAGGTGTCAAGACAAGCAAGCAGGCCCCGTCTATGTGCCTCTGTGTGAGCAGTGCCATGGGCAGATGAGGCTGAGCAAGAGCTTTCCAGGCTAGCTCTTTCTGCCTGCGAGCTATCTGCAGCCGTTCGCATTTTCAGAGCAGGGCTGCCGGATACGCCGGCCAAAGACCCACAAAGCTACCTTTGAAGTTTGAGAGGGCAAGACAAGCAAACAGCCCCAGTCTCTGTGCCTCTGTGCGAGCAGTGCCATGGGCAGATGAGGCTGAGCAACAGCTTTCCAGGCTAGCTCTTTCTGCCTGCGAGCTATCTGCAGACGTTCGCATTTTCGGAGCAGGCCTTCTGGAGGCACCCGGTACGGACCACCTAAGTTACATTTGAAGTTTGAGGTGGCAAGACAAGCAAGCAGCCCCAGTCTCTGTGCCTCTGTGCGAGCAGTGCCATGGGCAGATGAGGCTGAGCAACAGCTTTCCAGGCTAGCCCTTTCTGCCTGCGAGCTATCTGCAGACGTTCGCATTTTCGGAGCAGGCCTTCTGGAGGCGCCTGCCAAGTTCCCCCTAAGCTACGTTTGAAGTTTGAGGTGTCAAGACAAGCAAGCAGCCCCAGTCTCTGTGCCTCTGTGCGAGCGGTGCCATGGGCGGATGACGCTGAGCAACCGCTTCCCAGGCTAGCTCTTTCTGCCTGCGAGCTATCTGCAGACGTTCGCATTTTCAGAGCAGGGCTGCGGGATATTGCCTGCACGGACCGCCAAAGCTACGTTTGAAGTTTGACGGTTTCAAGACAAGCAAGCATCCTCAGTCTCTGTGCCTCTGTGCGAGCAGTGCCATGTGCAGATGACGCTGAGCAACAGCTTTCCAGGTTAGCCCTTTCTGCCTGCGAGCTATCTGCAGACGTTCGCATTTTCAGAGCAGGCCTTCTGGAGGCGCCCGCGAAGTTCCCCCTAAGCTACGTTTGAAGTTTGAGGGGGCAAGACAAGCAAGCAGCCCCAGTCTCTGTGCCTCTGTGTGAGCAGTGCCATGGGCAGATAACGCTGAGCAACAGCTTTCCAGGCTAGCTCTTTCTGGCTGCGAGCTATCTGCAGCCGTTCGCATTTTCAGAGCAGGGCTGATAGAGGTGCTCTGCACGGACCCCCAAATCTACGTTTGAAGTTTGAGGGGGCAAGACAAGCAAGCAGCCCCAGTCTCTGTGCCTCTGTTCGAGCAGTGCCATGGGCAGATGAGGCTGAGCAACAGCTTTCCAGGCTAGCTCCTTCTGCCTGCGAGCTATCTGCAGACGTTCGCATTTTCGGAGCAGGCCTTCTGGAGGCGCACACCAAGTTCCCCCTAAGCTACGTTAGAAGTTTGAGGTGGCAAGACAAGCAAGCAACCCCAGTCTCTGTGCCTCTGGGCGAGCAGTGCCATGGGCAGATGAGGGTGAGCAACAGCTTTCCAGGCGAGCTCTTTCTGCCTGCGAGCTATCTGCAGACGTTCGCATTTTCAGAGCAGGGCCGATAGAGGTGCTCTGCACGGACCCCCGAACCTACGTTTGAAATTTAAGGGAGCAAGACAAGCAAGCAGCCCCAGTCTCTGTGCCTCTGTGCGAGCAGTGCCATGGGCAGATGAGGCTGAGCAACAGCTTTCCAGGCTAGCTCTTTCTGCCTGCGAGCTATCTGCAGACGTTCGCATTTTCGGAGCAGGGCTGACGGAGGCCCCCTGCACGGAACCCCAAAGATACTTTTGAAGTTTGAGGTGGAAGACAAGCAAGGAAGCAGCCCCAGTCTCTGTGCCTCTGTGCGAGCAGTGCCATGGGCAGATGAGGCTGAGCAACAGCTTTCCAGGCTAGCTCTTTCTGCCTGCGAGCTATCTGCAGACGTTCGCATTTTCAGAGCAGGTCTGCGGGATATTCCCTGCACAGACCGCCAAAGCTACGATTGAAGTTTGACGGGTTCAACACAAGAAATTATCTCCAGTCTCTGTGCCTCTGTGCGAGCAGTGCCATGGGCAGATGAGGCTGAGCAACAGCTGTCAAGGCTTGCTTTTTCTATCTGCGAGCTATCTGGAGACGATCGCATTTTCAGAACAGGGCTTCTGGAGGTGCCCTGCACGGACCCCCGAAGATACGTTTGAAGTTTGAGGTGTCAAGACAAGCAAGCAGGCCCCGTCTATGTGCCTCTGTGTGAGCAGTGCCATGGGCAGATGAGGCTGAGCAAGAGCTTTCCAGGCTAGCTCTTTCTGCCTGCGAGCTATCTGCAGCCGTTCGCATTTTCAGAGCAGGGCTGCCGGATACGCCGGCCAAGGACCCACAAAGCTACGTTTGAAGTTTGAGAGGGCAAGACAAGCAAACAGCCCCAGTCTCTGTGCCTCTGTGCGAGCAGTGCCATGGGCAGATGAGGCTGAGCAACAGCTTTCCAGGCTAGCTCTTTCTGCCTGCGAGCTATCTGCAGACGTTCGCATTTTCGGAGCAGGCCTTCTGGAGGCACCCGGTACGGACCACCTAAGTTACATTTGAAGTTTGAGGTGGCAAGACAAGCAAGCAGCCCCAGTCTCTGTGCCTCTGTGCGAGCAGTGCCATGGGCAGATGAGGCTGAGCAACAGCTTTCCAGGCTAGCCCTTTCTGCCTGCGAGCTATCTGCAGACGTTCGCATTTTCGAAGCAGGCCTTCTGGAGGCGCCCGCCAAGTTCCCCCTAAGCTACGTTTGAAGTTTGAGGTGTCAAGACAAGCAAGCAGCCCCAGTCTCTGTGCCTCTGTGCGAGCGGTGCCATGGGCGGATGACGCTGAGAAACCGCTTCCCAGGCTAGCTCTTTCTGGCTGCGAGCTATCTGCAGACGTTCGCATTTTCAGAGCAGGGCTGCGGTATATTGCCTGCACGGACCGCCAAAGCTACGTTTGAAGTTTGACGGTTTCAAGACAAGCAAGCATCCTCAGTCTCTGTGCCTCTGTGCGAGCAGTGCCATGGGCAGATGACGCTGAGCAACAGCTTTCCAGGTTAGCCCTTTCTGCCTGCGAGCTATCTGCAGACGTTCGCATTTTCAGAGCAGGCCTTCTGGAGGCGCCCGCGAAGTTCCCCCTAAGCTACGTTTGAAGTTTGAGGGGGCAAGACAAGCAAGCAGCCCCAGTCTCTGTGCCTCTGTGTGAGCAGTGCCATGGGCAGATAACGCTGAGCAACAGCTTTCCAGGCTAGCTCTTTCTGGCTGCGAGCTATCTGCAGCCGTTCGCATTTTCAGAGCAGGGCTGATAGAGGTGCTCTGCACGGACCCCCAAATCTACGTTTGAAGTTTGAGGGGGCAAGACAAGCAAGCAGCCCCAGTCTCTGTGCCTCTGTGCGAGCAGTGCCATGGGCAGATGAGGCTGAGCAACAGCTTTCCAGGCTAGCTCTTTCTGCCTGTGAGCTATCTGCAGACGTTCGCATTTTCGGAGCAGGGCCGACGGAGGCCCCCTGCACGGAACCCTAAAGATACTTTTGAAGTTTGAGATGGCAAGACAAGCAAGCAAGCATCCCCAGTCTCTGTGCCTCTGTGCGAGCAGTGCCATGGGCAGATGAGGCTGAGCAACAGCTTTCCAGGCTAGCTCTTTCTGGCTGCGAGCTATCTGCAGACGTTCGCATTTTCAGAGCAGGGCTTCTGGAGATGCCCTGCACGGACCCCCGAAGCTACGTTTGAAGTTTGAGGGGTCAAGACAAGCAAGCAGCCCCAGTCTCTGTGCCTCTGTGCGAGCAGTGCCATGGGCAGATGAGGCTGAGCAACAGCTTTCCAGGCTAGCTCTTTCTGCCTGCGAGCTATCTGCAGACGTTCGCATTTTCGGAGCAGGCCTTCTGGAGGCGCCCACCAAGTTCCCCCTAAGCTACGTTTGAAGTTTGAGGTGGCAAGACAAGCAAGCAACCCCAGTCTCTGTGCCTCTGGGCGAGCAGTGCCATGGGCAGATGAGGGTGAGCAACAGCTTTCCAGGCGAGCTCTTTCTTCCTGCGAGCTATCTGCAGACGTTCGCATTTTCAGAGCAGGGCCGATAGAGGTGCTCTGCACGGACCCCCGAACCTACGTTTGAAGTTTGAGGGAGCAAGACAAGCAAGCAGCCCCAGTCTCTGTGCCTCTGTGCGAGCAGTGCCATGGGCAGATGAGGCTGAGCAACAGCTTTCCAGGCTAGCTCTTTCTGCCTGCGAGCTATCTGCAGACGTTCGCATTTTCGGAGCAGGGCTGACGGAGGCCCCCTGCACGGAACCCCAAAGATACTTTGAAGTTTGAGGTGGAAGACAAGCAAGGAAGCAGCCCCAGTCTCTGTGCCTCTGTGCGAGCAGTGCCATGGGCAGATGAGGCTGAGCAACAGCTTTCCAGGCTTGCTCTTTCTGCCTGCGAGCTATCTGCAGACGTTCGCATTTTCAGAACAGGGCTTCTGGAGGTGCCCTGCACGGACACCCGAGGATACGTTTGAAGTTTGAGGTGTCAAGACAAGCAAGCAGGCCCCGTCTATGTGCCTCTGTGTGAGCAGTGCCATGGGCAGATGAGGCTGAGCAACAGCTTTCCAGGCTAGCTCTTTCTGGCTGCGAGCTATCTGCAGCCGTTCGCATTTTCAGAGCAGGGCTGCCGGATACGCCGGCCAAGGACCCACAAAGCTACGTTTGAAGTTTGAGAGGGCAAGACAAGCAAACAGCCCCAGTCTCTGTGCCTCTGTGCGAGCAGTGCCATGGGCAGATGAGGCTGAGCAACAGCTTTCCAGGCTAGCTCTTTCTGCCTGCGAGCTATCTGCAGACGTTCGCATTTTCGGAGCAGGCCTTCTGGAGGCACCCGGTACGGACCACCTAAGTTACATTTGAAGTTTGAGGGGGCAAGACAAGCAAGCAGCCCCAGTCTCTGTGCCTCTGTGCGAGCAGTGCCATGGGCAGATGAGGCTGAGCAACAGCTTTCCAGGCTAGCTCATTCTGCCTGCGAGCTATCTGCAGACGTTCGCATTTTCAGAGCAGGGCTGCGGGATATTCCCTGAACAGACCGCCAAAGCTACGATTGAAGTTTGACGGGTTCAAGACAAGAAATCATCCCCAGTCTCTGTGCCTCTGTGCGAGCAGTGCCATGGGCAGATGAGGCTGAGCAACAGCTTTCAAGGCTTGCTTTTTCTATCTGCGAGCTATCTGGAGACGATCGCATTTTCAGAACAGGGCTTCTGGAGATGCCCTGCACGGACCCCCGAAGATACGTTTGAAGTGTGAGGTGTCAAGACAAGCAAGCAGGCCCCGTCTATGTGCCTCTGTGTGAGCAGTGCCATGGGCAGATGAGGCTGAGCAACAGCTTTCCAGGCTAGCTCTTTCTGCCTGCGAGCTATCTGCAGACGTTCGCATTTTCAGAGCAGGCCTTCTGGAGGCGCCCGCCAAGTTCCCCCTAAGCTACGTTTGAAGTTTGAGGTGGCAAGACAAGCAAGCAGCCCCAGTCTCTGTGCCTCTGTGCGAGCAGTGCCATGGGCAGATGAGGCTGAGCAACAGCTTTCCAGGCTAGCTCTTTCTGCCTGCGAGCTATCTGCAGACGTTCGCATTTTCAGAGCAGGGCTTCTGGAGATGCCCTGCACGGACCCCCGAAGCTACGTTTGAAGTTTGAGGGGGCAAGACAAGCAAGCAGCCCCAGTCTCTGTGCCTCTGTGCGAGCAGTGCCATGGGCAGATGAGGCTGAGCAACAGCTTTCCAGGCTAGCTCTTTCTGCCTGCGAGCTATCTGCAGACGTTCACATTTTCGGAGCAGGGCTGACGGAGGCCCCCTGCATGGAACCTTAAAGATACTTTTGAAGTTTGAGGTGGAAGACAAGCAAGCAAGCAGCCCCAGTCTCTGTGCCTCTGTGCGAGCAGTGCCATGGGCAGATGAGGCTGAGCAACAGCTTTCCAGGCTAGCTCTTTCTGGCTGCGAGCTATCTGCAGACGTTCGCATTTTCGGAGCAGGCCTTCTGGAGGCACCCGGTACGGACCACCTAAGCTACGTTTGAAGTTTGAGGGGGCAAGACAAGCAAGCAGCCCCAGTCTCTGTGCCTCTGTGTGAGCAGTGCCATGGGCAGATAACGCTGAGCAACAGCTTTCCAGGCTAGCTCTTTCTGGCTGCGAGCTATCTGCAGCCGTTCGCATTTTCAGAGCAGGGCTGATAGAGGTGCTCTGCACGGACCCCCAAATCTACGTTTGAAGTTTGAGGGGGCAAGACAAGCAAGCAGCCCCAGTCTCTGTGCCTCTGTGCGAGCAGTGCCATGGGCAGATGAGGCTGAGCAACAGCTTTCCAGGCTAGCTCTTTCTGCCTGCGAGCTATCTGCAGACGTTCGCATTTTCGGAGCAGGGCCGACGGAGGCCCCCTGCACGGAACCCTAAAGATACTTTTGAAGTTTGAGATGGCAAGACAAGCAAGCAAGCATCCCCAGTCTCTGTGCCTCTGTGCGTGCAGTGCCATGGGCAGATGAGGCTGAGCAACAGCTTTCCAGGCTAGCTCTTTCTGGCTGCGAGCTATCTGCAGACGTTCGCATTTTCAGAGCAGGGCTTCTGGAGATGCCCTGCACGGACCCCCGAAGCTACGTTTGAAGTTTGAGGGGTCAAGACAAGCAAGCAGCCCCAGTCTCTGTGCCTCTGTGCGAGCAGTGCCATGGGCAGATGAGGCTGAGCAACAGCTTTCCAGGCTAGCTCTTTCTGGCTGCGAGCTATCTGCAGACGTTCGCATTTTCGGAGCAGGCCTTCTGGAGGCGCCCACCAAGTTCCCCCTAAGCTACGTTTGAAGTTTGAGGTGGCAAGACAAGCAAGCAACCCCAGTCTCTGTGCCTCTGGGCGAGCAGTGCCATGGGCAGATGAGGGTGAGCAACAGCTTTCCAGGCGAGCTCTTTCTTCCTGCGAGCTATCTGCAGACGTTCGCATTTTCAGAGCAGGGCCGATAGAGGTGCTCTGCACGGACCCCCGAACCTACGTTTGAAGTTTGAGGGAGCAAGACAAGCAAGCAGCCCCAGTCTCTGTGCCTCTGTGCGAGCAGTGCCATGGGCAGATGAGGCTGAGCAACAGCTTTCCAGGCTAGCTCTTTCTGCCTGCGAGCTATCTGCAGACGTTCGCATTTTCGGAGCAGGGCTGACGGAGGCCCCCTGCACGGAACCCCAAAGATACTTTTGAAGTTTGAGGTGGAAGACAAGCAAGGAAGCAGCCCCAGTCTCTGTGCCTCTGTGCGAGCAGTGCCATGGGCAGATGAGGCTGAGCAACAGCTTTCCAGGCTTGCTCTTTCTGCCTGCGAGCTATCTGCAGACGTTCGCATTTTCAGAACAGGGCTTCTGGAGGTGCCCTGCACGGACACCCGAGGATACGTTTGAAGTTTGAGGTGTCAAGACAAGCAAGCAGGCCACGTCTATGTGCCTCTGTGTGAGCAGTGCCATGGGCAGATGAGGCTGAGCAACAGCTTTCCAGGCTAGCTCTTTCTGGCTGCGAGCTATCTGCAGACGTTCGCATTTTCAGAGCAGGGCTGCCGGATACGCCGGCCAAGGACCCACAAAGCTACGTTTGAAGTTTGAGAGGGCAAGACAAGCAAACAGCCCCAGTCTCTGTGCCTCTGTGCGAGCAGTGCCATGGGCAGATGAGGCTGAGCAACAGCTTTCAAGGCTTGCTTTTTCTATCTGCGAGCTATCTGGAGACGATCGCATTTTCAGAACAGGGCTTCTGGAGATGCCCTGCACGGACCCCCGAAGATACGTTTGAAGTGTGAGGTGTCAAGACAAGCAAGCAGGCCCCGTCTATGTGCCTCTGTGTGAGCAGTGCCATGGGCAGATGAGGCTGAGCAACAGCTTTCCAGGCTAGCTCTTTCTGCCTGCGAGCTATCTGCAGACGTTCGCATTTTCAGAGCAGGCCTTCTGGAGGCGCCCGCCAAGTTCCCCCTAAGCTACGTTTGAAGTTTGAGGTGGCAAGACAAGCAAGCAGCCCCAGTCTCTGTGCCTCTGTGCGAGCAGTGCCATGGGCAGATGAGGCTGAGCAACAGCTTTCCAGGCTAGCTCTTTCTGCCTGCGAGCTATCTGCAGACGTTCGCATTTTCAGAGCAGGGCTTCTGGAGATGCCCTGCACGGACCCCCGAAGCTACGTTTGAAGTTTGAGGGGGCAAGACAAGCAAGCAGCCCCAGTCTCTGTGCCTCTGTGCGAGCAGTGCCATGGGCAGATGAGGCTGAGCAACAGCTTTCCAGGCTAGCTCTTTCTGCCTGCGAGCTATCTGCAGACGTTCGCATTTTCGGAGCAGGGCTGACGGAGGCCCCCTGCATGGAACCTTAAAGATACTTTTGAAGTTTGAGGTGGAAGACAAGCAAGCAAGCAGCCCCAGTCTCTGTGCCTCTGTGCGAGCAGTGCCATGGGCAGATGAGGCTGAGCAACAGCTTTCCAGGCTAGCTCTTTCTGGCTGCGAGCTATCTGCAGACGTTCGCATTTTCGGAGCAGGCCTTCTGGAGGCACCCGGTACGGACCACCTAAGCTACGTTTGAAGTTTGAGGGGGCAAGACAAGCAAGCAGCCCCAGTCTCTGTGCCTCTGTGCGAGCAGTGCCATGGGCAGATGAGGCTGAGCAACAGCTTTCCAGGCTAGCTCTTTCTGCCTGCGAGCTATCTGCAGACGTTCGCATTTTCGGAGCAGGCCTTCTGGAGGCGCCCACCAAGTTCCCCCTAATCTACGTTTGAAGTTTGAGGTGGCAAGACAAGCAAGCAATCCCAGTCTCTGTGCCTCTGTGCGAGCAGTGCCATGGGCAGATGAGGCTGAGCAACAGCTTTCCAGGCTAGCTCTTTCTGCCTGCGAGCTATCTGCAGACGTTCGCATTTTCGGAGCAGGGCTGACGGAGGCCCCCTGCACGGAATCCTAAAGATACTTTTGAAGTTTGAGATGGCAAGACAAGCAAGCAAGCATCCCCAGTCTCTGTGCCTCTGTGCGAGCAGTGCCATGGGCAGATGAGGCTGAGCAACAGCTTTCCAGGCTAGCTCTTTCTGCCTGCGAGCTATCTGCAGACGTTCGCATTTTCAGAGCAGGGCTTCTGGAGATGCCCTGCACGGACCCCCGAAGCTACGTTTGAAGTTTGAGGGGGCAAGACAAGCAAGCAGCCCCAGTCTCTGTGCCTCTGTGCGAGCAGTGCCATGGGCAGATGAGGCTGAGCAACAGCTTTCCAGGCTAGCTCTTTCTGCCTGCGAGCTATCTGCAGACGTTCGCATTTTCGGAGCAGGGCTGACGGAGGCCCCCTGCACGGAACCCCAAAGATACTTTTGAAGTTTGAGGTGGAAGACAAGCAAGGAAGCAGCCCCAGTCTCTGTGCCTCTGTGCGAGCAGTGCCATGGGCAGATGAGGCTGAGCAACAGCTTTCCAGGCTAGCTCTTTCTGGCTGCGAGCTATCTGCAGCCGTTCGCATTTTCAGAGCAGGGCTGCCGGATACGCCGGCCAAGGACCCACAAAGCTACGTTTGAAGTTTGAGAGGGCAAGACAAGCAAACAGCCCCAGTCTCTGTGCCTCTGTGCAAGCAGTGCCATGGGCAGATGAGGCTGAGCAACAGCTTTCCAGGCTAGCTCTTTCTGCCTGCGAGCTATCTGCAGACGTTCGCATTTTCGGAGCAGGCCTTCTGGAGGCACCCGGTACGGACCACCTAAGTTACATTTGAAGTTTGAGGGGGCAAGACAAGCAAGCAGCCCCAGTCTCTGTGCCTCTGTGCGAGCAGTGCCATGGGCAGATGAGGCTGAGCAACAGCTTTCCAGGCTAGCTCTTTCTGCCTGCGAGCTATCTGCAGACGTTCGCATTTTCAGAGCAGGGCTGCGGGATATTCCCTGAACAGACCGCCAAAGCTACGATTGAAGTTTGACGGGTTCAAGACAAGAAATCATCCCCAGTCTCTGTGCCTCTGTGCGAGCAGTGCCATGGGCAGATGAGGCTGAGCAACAGCTTTCCAGGCTAGCTCTTTCTGCCTGCGAGCTATCTGCAGACGTTCGCATTTTCGGAGCAGGCCTTCTGGAGGCACCCGGTACGGACCACCTAAGTTACATTTGAAGTTTGAGGTGGCAAGACAAGCAAGCAGCCCCAGTCTCTGTGCCTCTGTGCGAGCAGTGCCATGGGCAGATGAGGCTGAGCAACAGCTTTCCAGGCTAGCTCATTCTGCCTGCGAGCTATCTGCAGACGTTCGCATTTTCAGAGCAGGGCTGCGGGATATTCCCTGAACAGACCGCCAAAGCTACGATTGAAGTTTGACGGGTTCAAGACAAGAAATCATCCCCAGTCTCTGTGCCTCTGTGCGAGCAGTGCCATGGGCAGATGAGGCTGAGCAACAGCTTTCAAGGCTTGCTTTTTATATCTGCGAGCTATCTGGAGACGATCGCATTTTCAGAACAGGGCTTCTGGAGATGCCCTGCACGGACCCCCGAAGATACGTTTGAAGTGTGAGGTGTCAAGACAAGCAAGCAGGCCCCGTCTATGTGCCTCTGTGTGAGCAGTGCCATGGGCAGATGAGGCTGAGAAACAGCTTTCCAGGCTAGCTCTTTCTGCCTGCGAGCTATCTGCAGACGTTCGCATTTTCAGAGCAGGCCTTCTGGAGGCGCCCGCCAAGTTCCCCCTAAGCTACGTTTGAAGTTTGAGGTGGCAAGACAAGCAAGCAGCCCCAGTCTCTGTGCCTCTGTGCGAGCAGTGCCATGGGCAGATGAGGCTGAGCAACAGCTTTCCAGGCTAGCTCTTTCTGCCTGCGAGCTATCTGCAGACGTTCGCATTTTCAGAGCAGGGCTTCTGGAGATGCCCTGCACGGACCCCCGAAGCTACGTTTGAAGTTTGAGGGGGCAAGACAAGCAAGCAGCCCCAGTCTCTGTGCCTCTGTGCGAGCAGTGCCATGGGCAGATGAGGCTGAGCAACAGCTTTCCAGGCTAGCTCTTTCTGCCTGCGAGCTATCTGCAGACGTTCGCATTTTCGGAGCAGGGCTGACGGAGGCCCCCTGCATGGAACCTTAAAGATACTTTTGAAGTTTGAGGTGGAAGACAAGCAAGCAAGCAGCCCCAGTCTCTGTGCCTCTGTGCGAGCAGTGCCATGGGCAGATGAGGCTGAGCAACAGCTTTCCAGGCTAGCTCTTTCTGGCTGCGAGCTATCTGCAGACGTTCGCATTTTCGGAGCAGGCCTTCTGGAGGCACCCGGTACGGACCACCTAAGCTACGTTTGAAGTTTGAGGGGGCAAGACAAGCAAGCAGCCCCAGTCTCTGTGCCTCTGTGCGAGCAGTGCCATGGGCAGATGAGGCTGAGCAACAGCTTTCCAGGCTAGCTCTTTCTGTCTGCGAGCTATCTGCAGACGTTCGCATTTTCGGAGCAGGCCTTCTGGAGGCGCCCACCAAGTTCCCCCTAAGCTACGTTTGAAGTTTGAGGTGGCAAGACAAGCAAGCAATCCCAGTCTCTGTGCCTCTGTGCGAGCAGTGCCATGGGCAGATGAGGCTGAGCAACAGCTTTCCAGGCTAGCTCTTTCTGCCTGCGAGCTATCTGCAGACGTTCGCATTTTCGGAGCAGGGCTGACGGAGGCCCCCTGCACGGAATCCTAAAGATACTTTTGAAGTTTGAGATGGCAAGACAAGCAAGCAAGCATCCCCAGTCTCTGTGCCTCTGTGCGAGCAGTGCCATGGGCAGATGAGGCTGAGCAACAGCTTTGCAGGCTAGCTCTTTCTGCCTGCGAGCTATCTGCAGACGTTCGCATTTTCAGAGCAGGGCTTCTGGAGATGCCCTGCACGGACCCCCGAAGCTACGTTTGAAGTTTGAGGGGGCAAGACAAGCAAGCAGCCCCAGTCTCTGTGCCTCTGTGCGAGCAGTGCCATGGGCAGATGAGGCTGAGCAACAGCTTTCCAGGCTAGCTCTTTCTGCCTGCGAGCTATCTGCAGACGTTCGCATTTTCGGAGCAGGGCTGACGGAGGCCCCCTGCACGGAACCCCAAAGATACTTTTGAAGTTTGAGGTGGAAGACAAGCAAGGAAGCAGCCCCAGTCTCTGTGCCTCTGTGCGAGCAGTGCCATGGGCAGATGAGGCTGAGCAACAGCTTTCCAGGCTAGCTCTTTCTGGCTGCGAGCTATCTGCAGCCGTTCGCATTTTCAGAGCAGGGCTGCCGGATACGCCGGCCAAGGACCCACAAAGCTACGTTTGAAGTTTGAGAGGGCAAGACAAGCAAACAGCCCCAGTCTCTGTGCCTCTGTGCGAGCAGTGCCATGGGCAGATGAGGCTGAGCAACAGCTTTCCAGGCTAGCTCTTTCTGCCTGCGAGCTATCTGCAGACGTTCGCATTTTCGGAGCAGGGCTGACGGAGGCCCCCTGCACGGAACCCCAAAGATACTTTTGAAGTTTGAGGTGGAAGACAAGCAAGGAAGCAGCCCCAGTCTCTGTGCCTCTGTGCGAGCAGTGCCATGGGCAGATGAGGCTGAGCAACAGCTTTCCAGGCTAGCTCTTTCTGGCTGCGAGCTATCTGCAGCCGTTCGCATTTTCAGAGCAGGGCTGCCGGATACGCCGGCCAAGGACCCACAAAGCTACGTTTGAAGTTTGAGAGGGCAAGACAAGCAAACAGCCCCAGTCTCTGTGCCTCTGTGCGAGCAGTGCCATGGGCAGATGAGGCTGAGCAACAGCTTTCCAGGCTAGCTCTTTCTGCCTGCGAGCTATCTGCAGACGTTCGCATTTTCGGAGCAGGCCTTCTGGAGGCACCCGGTACGGACCACCTAAGTTACATTTGAAGTTTGAGGGGGCAAGACAAGCAAGCAGCCCCAGTCTCTGTGCCTCTGTGCGAGCAGTGCCATGGGCAGATGAGGCTGAGCAACAGCTTTCCAGGCTAGCTCTTTCTGCCTGCGAGCTATCTGCAGACGTTCGCATTTTCAGAGCAGGGCTGCGGGATATTCCCTGAACAGACCGCCAAAGCTACGATTGAAGTTTGACGGGTTCAAGACAAGAAATCATCCCCAGTCTCTGTGCCTCTGTGCGAGCAGTGCCATGGGCAGATGAGGCTGAGCAACAGCTTTCCAGGCTAGCTCTTTCTGCCTGCGAGCTATCTGCAGACGTTCGCATTTTCGGAGCAGGCCTTCTGGAGGCACCCGGTACGGACCACCTAAGTTACATTTGAAGTTTGAGGTGGCAAGACAAGCAAGCAGCCCCAGTCTCTGTGCCTCTGTGCGAGCAGTGCCATGGGCAGATGAGGCTGAGCAACAGCTTTCCAGGCTAGCTCATTCTGCCTGCGAGCTATCTGCAGACGTTCGCATTTTCAGAGCAGGGCTGCGGGATATTCCCTGAACAGACCGCCAAAGCTACGATTGAAGTTTGACGGGTTCAAGACAAGAAATCATCCCCAGTCTCTGTGCCTCTGTGCGAGCAGTGCCATGGGCAGATGAGGCTGAGCAACAGCTTTCAAGGCTTGCTTTTTATATCTGCGAGCTATCTGGAGACGATCGCATTTTCAGAACAGGGCTTCTGGAGATGCCCTGCACGGACCCCCGAAGATACGTTTGAAGTGTGAGGTGTCAAGACAAGCAAGCAGGCCCCGTCTATGTGCCTCTGTGTGAGCAGTGCCATGGGCAGATGAGGCTGAGAAACAGCTTTCCAGGCTAGCTCTTTCTGCCTGCGAGCTATCTGCAGACGTTCGCATTTTCAGAGCAGGCCTTCTGGAGGCGCCCGCCAAGTTCCCCCTAAGCTACGTTTGAAGTTTGAGGTGGCAAGACAAGCAAGCAGCCCCAGTCTCTGTGCCTCTGTGCGAGCAGTGCCATGGGCAGATGAGGCTGAGCAACAGCTTTCCAGGCTAGCTCTTTCTGCCTGCGAGCTATCTGCAGACGTTCGCATTTTCGGAGCAGGGCTGACGGAGGCCCCCTGCATGGAACCTTAAAGATACTTTTGAAGTTTGAGGTGGAAGACAAGCAAGCAAGCAGCCCCAGTCTCTGTGCCTCTGTGCGAGCAGTGCCATGGGCAGATGAGGCTGAGCAACAGCTTTCCAGGCTAGCTCTTTCTGGCTGCGAGCTATCTGCAGACGTTCGCATTTTCGGAGCAGGCCTTCTGGAGGCACCCGGTACGGACCACCTAAGCTACGTTTGAAGTTTGAGGGGGCAAGACAAGCAAGCAGCCCCAGTCTCTGTGCCTCTGTGCGAGCAGTGCCATGGGCAGATGAGGCTGAGCAACAGCTTTCCAGGCTAGCTCTTTCTGTCTGCGAGCTATCTGCAGACGTTCGCATTTTCGGAGCAGGCCTTCTGGAGGCGCCCACCAAGTTCCCCCTAAGCTACGTTTGAAGTTTGAGGTGGCAAGACAAGCAAGCAATCCCAGTCTCTGTGCCTCTGTGCGAGCAGTGCCATGGGCAGATGAGGCTGAGCAACAGCTTTCCAGGCTAGCTCTTTCTGCCTGCGAGCTATCTGCAGACGTTCGCATTTTCGGAGCAGGGCTGACGGAGGCCCCCTGCACGGAATCCTAAAGATACTTTTGAAGTTTGAGATGGCAAGACAAGCAAGCAAGCATCCCCAGTCTCTGTGCCTCTGTGCGAGCAGTGCCATGGGCAGATGAGGCTGAGCAACAGCTTTCCAGGCTAGCTCTTTCTGCCTGCGAGCTATCTGCAGACGTTCGCATTTTCAGAGCAGGGCTTCTGGAGATGCCCTGCACGGACCCCCGAAGCTACGTTTGAAGTTTGAGGGGGCAAGACAAGCAAGCAGCCCCAGTCTCTGTGCCTCTGTGCGAGCAGTGCCATGGGCAGATGAGGCTGAGCAACAGCTTTCCAGGCTTGCTTTTTCTGGCTGCGAGCTATCTGGAGACGTTCGCATTTTCAGAACAGGGCTTCTGGAGGTGCCCTGCACGGACACCCGAAGATACGTTTGAAGTTTGCGGTGTCAAGACAAGCAAGCAGGCCCCGTCTATGTGCCTCTGTGTGAGCAGTGCCATGGGCAGATGAGGCTGAGCAACAGCTTTCCAGGCTAGCTCTTTCTGGCTGCGAGCTATCTGCAGCCGTTCGCATTTTCAGAGCAGGGCTGCCGGATACGCCGGCCAAGGACCCACAAAGCTACGTTTGAAGTTTGAGAGGGCAAGACAAGCAAACAGCCCCAGTCTCTGTGCCTCTGTGCGAGCAGTGCCATGGGCAGATGAGGCTGAGCAACAGCTTTCCAGGCTAGCTCTTTCTGCCTGCGAGCTATCTGCAGACGTTCGCATTTTCGGAGCAGGCCTTCTGGAGGCACCCGGTACGGACCACCTAAGTTACATTTGAAGTTTGAGGGGGCAAGACAAGCAAGCAGCCCCAGTCTCTGTGCCTCTGTGCGAGCAGTGCCATGGGCAGATGAGGCTGAGCAACAGCTTTCCAGGCTAGCTCTTTCTGCCTGCGAGCTATCTGCAGACGTTCGCATTTTCAGAGCAGGGCTGCGGGATATTCCCTGAACAGACCGCCAAAGCTACGATTGAAGTTTGACGGGTTCAAGACAAGAAATCTTCCCCAGTCTCTGTGCCTCTGTGCGAGCAGTGCCATGGGCAGATGAGGCTGAGCAACAGCTTTCCAGGCTAGCTCTTTCTGCCTGCGAGCTATCTGCACACGTTCGCATTTTCAGAGCAGGCCTTCTGGAGGCGCCCGCCAAGTTCCCCCTAAGCTACGTTTGAAGTTTGAGGTGGCAAGACAAGCAAGCAGCCCCAGTCTCTGTGCCTCTGTGCGAGCAGTGCCATGGGCAGATGAGGCTGAGCAACAGCTTTCCAGGCTAGCTCTTTCTGCCTGCGAGCTATCTGCAGACGTTCGCATTTTCAGAGCAGGCCTTCTGGAGATGCCCTGCACGGACCCCCGAAGCTACGTTTGAAGTTTGAGGGGGCAAGACAAGCAAGCAGCCCCAGTCTCTGTGCCTCTGTGCGAGCAGTGCCATGGGCAGATGAGGCTGAGCAACAGCTTTCCAGGCTAGCTCTTTCTGCCTGCGAGCTATCTGCAGACGTTCGCATTTTCGGAGCAGGGCTGACGGAGGCCCCCTGCACGGAACCCCAAAGATACTTTTGAAGTTTGAGGTGGAAGACAAGCAAGGAAGCAGCCCCAGTCTCTGTGCCTCTGTGCGAGCAGTGCCATGGGCAGATGAGGCTGAGCAACAGCTTTCCAGGCTAGCTCTTTCTGCCTGCGAGCTATCTGCAGACGTTCGCATTTTCAGAGCAGGGCTGCGGGATATTCCCTGCACAGACCGCCAAAGCTACGATTGAAGTTTGACGGGTTCAAGACAAGAAAGCATCCCCAGTCTCTGTGCCTCTGTGCGAGCAGTGCCATGGGCAGATGAGGCTGAGCAACAGCTTTCCAGGCTTGCTTTTTCTGGCTGGGAGCTATCTGGAGACGTTCGCATTTTCAGAACAGGGTTCTGGAGGTGCCCTGCACGGACCCCCGAAGATACGTTTGAAGTTTGAGGTGTCAAGACAAGCAAGCAGGCCCCGTCTATGTGCCTCTGTGTGAGCAGTGCCATGGGCAGATGAGGCTGAGCAACAGCTTTCCAGGCTAGCTCTTTCTGGCTGCGAGCTATCTGCAGACGTTCACATTTTCAGAGCAGGGCTGCTGGATACGCCGGCCAAGGACCCACAAAGCTACGTTTGAAGTTTTAGGTGGCAAGACAAGCAAGCAGCCCCAGTCTCTGTGCCTCTGTGCGAGCAGTGCCATGGGCAGATGAGGCTGAGCAACAGCTTTCCAGGCTAGCTCTTTCTGGCTGCGAGCTATCTGCAGCCGTTCGCATTTTCAGAGCAGGGCTGCCGGATACGCCGGCCAAGGACCCACAAAGCTACGTTTGAAGTTTGAGAGGGCAAGACAAGCAAACAGCCCCAGTCTCTGTGCCTCTGTGCGAGCAGTGCCATGGGCAGATGAGGCTGAGCAACAGCTTTCCAGGCTAGCTCTTTCTGCCTGCGAGCTATCTGCAGACGTTCGCATTTTCGGAGCAGGCCTTCTGGAGGCACCCGGTACGGACCACCTAAGTTACATTTGAAGTTTGAGGGGGCAAGACAAGCAAGCAGCCCCAGTCTCTGTGCCTCTGTGCGAGCAGTGCCATGGGCAGATGAGGCTGAGCAACAGCTTTCCAGGCTAGCTCTTTCTGCCTGCGAGCTATCTGCAGACGTTCGCATTTTCAGAGCAGGGCTGCGGGATATTCCCTGAACAGACCGCCAAAGCTACGATTGAAGTTTGACGGGTTCAAGACAAGAAATCATCCCCAGTCTCTGTGCCTCTGTGCGAGCAGTGCCATGGGCAGATGAGGCTGAGCAACAGCTTTCCAGGCTAGCTCTTTCTGCCTGCGAGCTATCTGCAGACGTTCGCATTTTCAGAGCAGGGCTGCGGGATATTCCCTGAACAGACCGCCAAAGCTACGATTGAAGTTTGACGGGTTCAAGACAAGAAATCATCCCCAGTCTCTGTGCCTCTGTGCGAGCAGTGCCATGGGCAGATGAGGCTGAGCAACAGCTTTCCAGGCTAGCTCTTTCTGCCTGCGAGCTATCTGCAGACGTTCGCATTTTCAGAGCAGGCCTTCTGGAGGCGCCCGCCAAGTTCCCCCTAAGCTACGTTTGAAGTTTGAGGTGGCAAGACAAGCAAGCAGCCCCAGTCTCTGTGCCTCTGTGAGAGCAGTGCCATGGGCAGATGAGGCTGAGCAACAGCTTTCCAGGCTAGCTCTTTCTGCCTGCGAGCTATCTGCAGACGTTCGCATTTTCAGAGCAGGCCTTCTGGAGATGCCCTGCACGGACCCCCGAAGCTACGTTTGAAGTTTGAGGGGGCAAGACAAGCAAGCAGCCCCAGTCTCTGTGCCTCTGTGCGAGCAGTGCCATGGGCAGATGAGGCTGAGCAACAGCTTTCCAGGCTAGCTCTTTCTGCCTGCGAGCTATCTGCAGACGTTCGCATTTTCGGAGCAGGGCTGACGGAGGCCCCCTGCACGGAACCCCAAAGATACTTTTGAAGTTTGAGGTGGAAGACAAGCAAGGAAGCAGCCCCAGTCTCTGTGCCTCTGTGCGAGCAGTGCCATGGGCAGATGAGGCTGAGCAACAGCTTTCCAGGCTAGCTCTTTCTGCCTGCGAGCTATCTGCAGACGTTCGCATTTTCAGAGCAGGGCTGCGGGATATTCCCTGCACAGACCGCCAAAGCTACGATTGAAGTTTGACGGGTTCAAGACAAGAAAGCATCCCCAGTCTCTGTGCCTCTGTGCGAGCCGTGCCATGGGCAGATGAGGCTGAGCAACAGCTTTCCAGGCTTGCTTTTTCTGGCTGGGAGCTATCTGGAGACGTTCGCATTTTCAGAACAGGGCTTCTGGAGGTGCCCTGCACGGACCCCCGAAGATACGTTTGAAGTTTGAGGTGTCAAGACAAGCAAGCAGGCCCCGTCTATGTGCCTCTGTGTGAGCAGTGCCATGGGCAGATGAGGCTGAGCAACAGCTTTCCAGGCTAGCTCTTTCTGCCTGCGAGCTATCTGCAGACGTTCACATTTTCAGAGCAGGGCTGCTGGATACGCCGGCCAAGGACCCACAAAGCTACGTTTGAAGTTTGAGAGGGCAAGACAAGCAAACAGCCCCAGTCTCTGTGCCTCTGTGCGAGCAGTGCCATGGGCAGATGAGGCTGAGCAACAGCTTTCCAGGCTAGCTCTTTCTGGCTGCGAGCTATCTGCAGACGTTCGCATTTTCGGAGCAGGCCTTCTGGAGGCACCCGGTACGGACCACATAAGTTACATTTGAAGTTTGAGGGGGCAAGACAAGCAAGCAGCCCCAGTCTCTGTGCCTCTGTGCGAGCAGTGCCATGGGCAGATGAGGGTGAGCAACAGCTTTCCAGGCTAGCTCTTTCTGCCTGCGAGCTATCTGCAGACGTTCGCATTTTCGGAGCAGGCCTTCTGGAGGCGCCCACCAAGTTCCCCCTAAGCTACGTTTGAAGTTTGAGGTGGCAAGACAAGCAAGCAATCCCAGTCTCTGTGCCTCTGTGCGAGCAGTGCCATGGGCAGATGAGGGTGAGCAACAGCTTTCCAGGCTAGCTCTTTCTGGCTGCGAGTTATCTGCAGACGTTCGCATTTTCAGAGCAGGGCCGATAGAGGTGCTCTGCACGGACCCCCGAACCTACGTTTGAAGTTTGAGGGAGCAAGACAAGCAAGCAGCCCCAGTCTCTGTGCCTCTGTGCGAGCAGTGCCATGGGCAGATGAGGCTGAGCAACAGCTTTCCAGGCTAGCTCTTTCTGCCTGCGAGCTATCTGCAGACGTTCGCATTTTCGGAGCAGGGCTGACGGAGGCCCCCTGCACGGAACCCCAAAGATACTTTTGAAGTTTGAGGTGGAAGACAAGCAAGGAAGCAGCCCCAGTCTCTGTGCCTCTGTGCGAGCAGTGCCATGGGCAGATGAGGCTGAGCAACAGCTTTCCAGGCTAGCTCTTTCTGCCTGCGAGCTATCTGCAGACGTTCGCATTTTCAGAGCAGGGCTGCGGGATATTCCCTGCACAGACCGCCAAAGCTACGATTGAAGTTTGACGGGTTCAAGACAAGAAAGCATCCCCAGTCTCTGTGCCTCTGTGCGAGCAGTGCCATGGGCAGATGAGGCTGAGCAACAGCTTTCCAGGCTTGCTTTTTCTGGCTGCGAGCTATCTGGAGACGTTCGCATTTTCAGAACAGGGCTTCTGGAGGTGCCCTGCACGGACCACCGAAGATACGTTTGAAGTTTGAGGTGTCAAGACAAGCAAGCAGGCCCCGTCTATGTGCCTCTGTGTGAGCAGTGCCATGGGCAGATGAGGCTGAGCAACAGCTTTCCAGGCTAGCTCTTTCTGCCTGCGAGCTATCTGCAGACGTTCGCATTTTCAGAGCAGGGCTGCGGGATATTCCCTGCACAGACCGCCAAAGCTACGATTGAAGTTTGACGGGTTCAAGACAAGAAATCATCCCCAGTCTCTGTGCCTCTGTCGAGCAGTGCCATGGGCAGATGAGGCTGAGCAACAGCTTTCAAGGCTTGCTTTTTCTATCTGCGAGCTATCTGAAGACGATCGCATTTTCAGAACAGGGCTTCTGGAGGTGCCCTGCACGGACCCCCGAAGATACGTTTGAAGTTTGAGGTGTCAAGACAAGCAAGCAGCCCCGTCTATGTGCCTCTGTGTGAGCAGTGCCATGGGCAGATGAGGCTGAGCAAGAGCTTTCCAGGCTAGCTCTTTCTGCCTGCGAGCTATCTGCAGACGTTCGCATTTTCAGAGCAGGCCTTCTGGAGGCGCCCGCCAAGTTCCCCCTAAGCTACGTTTGAAGTTTGAGGTGGCAAGACAAGCAAGCAACCCCAGTCTCTGTGCCTCTGTGCGAGCAGTGCCATGGGCAGATGAGGCTGAGCAACAGCTTTCCAGGCTAGCTCTTTCTGGCTGCGAGCTATCTGCAGACGTTCGCATTTTCAGAGCAGGGCTGCCGGATACGCCGGCCAAGGACCCACAAAGCTACGTTTGAAGTTTGAGAGGGCAAAACAAGCAAACAGCCCCAGTCTCTGTGCCTCTGTGCGAGCAGTGCCATGGGCAGATGAGGCTGAGCAACAGCTTTCCAGGCTAGCTCTTTCTGGCTGCGAGCTATCTGCAGACGTTCGCATTTTCGGAGCAGGCCTTCTGGAGGCACCCGGTACGGACCACCTAAGTTACATTTGAAGTTTGAGGGGGCAAGACAAGCAAGCAGCCCCAGTCTCTGTGCCTCTGTGCGAGCAGTGCCATGGGCAGATGAGGCTGAGCAACAGCTTTCCAGGCTAGCTCTTTCTGCCTGCGAGCTATCTGCAGACGTTCGCAATTTCGGAGCAGGCCTTCTGGAGGCGCCCACCAAGTTCCCCCTAAGCTACGTTTGAAGTTTGAGGTGGCAAGACAAGCAAGCAATCCCAGTCTCTGTGCCTCTGTGCGAGCAGTGCCATGGGCAGATGACGCTGAGCAACAGCTTTCCAGGCTAGCTCTTTCTGCCTGCGAGTTATCTGCAGACGTTCGCATTTTCAGAGCAGGGCCGATAGAGGTGCTCTGCACGGACCCCCGAACCTACGTTTGAAGTTTGAGGGAGCAAGACAAGCAAGCAGCCCCAGTCTCTGTGCCTCTGTGCGAGCAGTGCCATGGGCAGATGAGGCTGAGCAACAGCTTTCCAGGCTAGCTCTTTCTGCCTGCGAGCTATCTGCAGACGTTCGCATTTTCGGAGCAGGGCTGACGGAGGCCCCCTGCACGGAACCCCAAAGATACTTTTGAAGTTTGAGGTGGAAGACAAGCAAGGAAGCAGCCCCAGTCTCTGTGCCTCTGTGCGAGCAGTGCCATGGGCAGATGAGGCTGAGCAACAGCTTTCCAGGCTAGCTCTTTCTGCCTGCGAGCTATCTGCAGACGTTCGCATTTTCAGAGCAGGGCTGCGGGATATTCCCTGCACAGACCGCCAAAGCTACGATTGAAGTTTGACGGGTTCAAGACAAGAAAGCATCCCCAGTCTCTGTGCCTCTGTGCGAGCAGTGCCATGGGCAGATGAGGCTGAGCAACAGCTTTCCAGGCTTGCTTTTTCTGGCTGCGAGCTATCTGGAGACGTTCGCATTTTCAGAACAGGGCTTCTGGAGGTGCCCTGCACGGACCCCCGAAGATACGTTTGAAGTTTGAGGTGTCAAGACAAGCAAGCAGGCCCCGTCTATGTGCCTCTGTGTGAGCAGTGCCATGGGCAGATGAGGCTGAGCAACAGCTTTCCAGGCTAGCTCTTTCTGGCTGCGAGCTATCTGCAGCCGTTCGCATTTTCAGAGCAGGGCTGCTGGATACGCCGGCCAAGGACCCACAAAGCTACGTTTGAAGTTTGAGGTGGCAAGACAAGCAAACAGCCCCAGTGTCTGTGCCTCTGTGCGAGCAGTGCCATGGGCAGATGAGGCTGAGCAACAGCTTTCCAGGCTAGCCCTTTCTGCCTGCGAGCTATCTGCAGACGTTCGCATTTTCAGAGCAGGCCTTCTGGAGGCGCCCGCCAAGTTCCCCCGAAGATACGTTTGAAGTTTGAGGGGGCAAGACAAGCAAGCAGCCCCAGTCTCTGTGCCTCTGTGTGAGCAGTGCCATGGGCAGATGAGGCTGAGCAACAGCTTTCCAGGCTAGCTCTTTCTGGCTGCGAGCTATCTGCAGCCGTTCGCATTTTCAGAGCAGGGCTGCCGGATACGCCGGCCAAGGACCCACAAAGCTACGTTTGAAGTTTGAGAGGGCAAGACAAGCAAACAGCCCCAGTCTCTGTGCCTCTGTGCGAGCAGTGCCATGGGCAGATGAGGCTGAGCAACAGCTTTCCAGGCTAGCTCTTTCTGGCTGCGAGCTATCTGCAGACGTTCGCATTTTCGGAGCAGGCCTTCTGGAGGCACCCGGTACGGACCACCTAAGTTACATTTGAAGTTTGAGGGGGCAAGACAAGCAAGCAGCCCCAGTCTCTGTGCCTCTGTGCGAGCAGTGCCATGGGCAGATGAGGCTGAGCAACAGCTTTCCAGGCTAGCTCTTTCTGCCTGCGAGCTATCTGCAGACGTTCGCATTTTCGGAGCAGGCCTTCTGGAGGCGCCCACCAAGTTCCCCCTAAGCTACGTTTGAAGTTTGTGGTGGCAAGACAAGCAAGCTATCCCAGTCTCTGTGCCTCTGTGCGAGCAGTGCCATGGGCAGATGAGGGTGAGCAACAGCTTTCCAGGCTAGCTCTTTCTGCCTGCGAGTTATCTGCAGACGTTCGCATTTTCAGAGCAGGGCCGATAGAGGTGCTCTGCACGGACCCCCGAACCTACGTTTGAAGTTTGAGGGAGCAAGACAAGCAAGCAGCCCCAGTCTCTGTGCCTCTGTGCGAGCAGTGCCATGGGCAGATGAGGCTGAGCAACAGCTTTCCAGGCTAGCTCTTTCTGCCTGCGAGCTATCTGCAGACGTTCGCATTTTCGGAGCAGGGCTGACGGAGGCCCCCTGCACGGAACCCCAAAGATACTTTTGAAGTTTGAGGTGGAAGACAAGCAAGGAAGCAGCCCCAGTCTCTGTGCCTCTGTGCGAGCAGTGCCATGGGCAGATGAGGCTGAGCAACAGCTTTCCAGGCTAGCTCTTTCTGCCTGCGAGCTATCTGCAGACGTTCGCATTTTCAGAACAGGGCTTCTGGAGGTGCCCTGCACGGACCCCCGAAGATACGTTTGAAGTGTGAGGTGTCAAGACAAGCAAGCAGGCCCCGTCTATGTGCCTCTGTGTGAGCAGTGCCATGGGCAGATGAGGCTGAGCAACAGCTTTCCAGGCTAGCTCTTTCTGCCTGCGAGCTATCTGCAGACGTTCGCATTTTCAGAGCAGGCCTTCTGGAGGCGCCCGCCAAGTTCCCCCTAAGCTACGTTTGAAGTTTGAGGTGTCAAGACAAGCAAGCAGCCCCAGTCTCTGTGCCTCTGTGCGAGCAGTGCCATGGGCAGATGAGGCTGAGCAACAGCTTTCCAAGCTAGCTCTTTCTGCCTGCGAGCTATCTGCAGACGTTTGCATTTTCAGAGCAGGGCTTCTGGAGATGCCCTGCACGGACCCCCGAAGCTACGTTTGAAGTTTGAGGGGGCAAGACAAGCAAGCAGGCCCCGTCTATGTGCCTCTGTGTGAGCAGTGCCATGGGCAGATGAGGCTGAGCAACAGCTTTCCAGGCTAGCTCTTTCTGGCTGCGAGCTATCTGCAGACGTTCGCATTTTCGGAGCAGGCCTTCTGGAGGCACCCGGTACGGACCACCTAAGTTACATTTGAAGTTTGAGGGGGCAAGACAAGCAAGCAGCCCCAGTCTCTGTGCCTCTGTGCGAGCAGTGCCATGGGCAGATGAGGCTGAGCAACAGCTTTCCAGGCTAGCTCTTTCTGCCTGCGAGCTATCTGCAGACGTTCGCATTTTCAGAGCAGGGCTGCGGGATATTCCCTGCACAGACCGCCAAAGCTACGATTGAAGTTTGACTGGTTCAAGACAAGAAATCATCCCCAGTCTCTGTGCCTCTGTGCGAGCAGTGCCATGGGCAGATGAGGCTGAGCAACAGCTTTCAAGGCTTGCTTTTTCTATCTGCGAGCTATCTGGAGACGATCGCATTTTCAGAACAGGGCTGCCGGATACGCCGGCCAAGGACCCACAAAGCTACGTTTGAAGTTTGAGAGGGCAAAACAAGCAAACAGCCCCAGTCTCTGTGCCTCTGTGCGAGCAGTGCCATGGGCAGATGAGGCTGAGCAACAGCTTTCCAGGCTAGCTCTTTCTGGCTGCGAGCTATCTGCAGACGTTCGCATTTTCGGAGCAGGCCTTCTGGAGGCACCCGGTACGGACCACCTAAGTTATATTTGAAGTTTGAGGGGGCAAGACAAGCAAGCAGCCCCAGTCTCTGTGCCTCTGTGCGAGCAGTGCCATGGGCAGATGAGGCTGAGCAACAGCTTTCCAGGCTAGCTCTTTCTGCCTGCGAGCTATCTGCAGACGTTCGCATTTTCGGAGCAGGCCTTCTGGAGGCGCCCACCAAGTTCCCCCTAAGCTACGTTTGAAGTTTGAGGTGGCAAGACAAGCAAGCAATCCCAGTCTCTGTGCCTCTGTGCGAGCAGTGCCATGGGCAGATGAGGGTGAGCAGCAGCTTTCGAGGCTAGCTCTTTCTGCCTGCGAGTTATCTGCAGACGTTCGCATTTTCAGAGCAGGGCCGATAGAGGTGCTCTGCACGGACCCCCGAACCTACGTTTGAAGTTTGAGGGAGCAAGACAAGCAAGCAGCCCCAGTCTCTGTGCCTCTGTGCGAGCAGTGCCATGGGTAGATGAGGCTGAGCAACAGCTTTCCAGGCTAGCTCTTTCTGCCTGCGAGCTATCTGCAGACGTTCGCATTTTCGGAGCAGGGCTGACGGAGGCCCCCTGCACGGAACCCCAAAGATACTTTTGAAGTTTGAGGTGGAAGACAAGCAAGGAAGCAGCCCCAGTCTCTGTGCCTCTGTGCGAGCAGTGCCATGGGCAGATGAGGCTGAGCAACAGCTTTCCAGGCTAGCTCTTTCTGCCTGCGAGCTATCTGCAGACGTTCGCATTTTCAGAGCAGGGCTGCGGGATATTCCCTGCACAGACCGCCAAAGCTACGATTGAAGTTTGACGGGTTCAAGACAAGAAAGCATCCCCAGTCTCTGTGCCTCTGTGCGAGCAGTGCCATGGGCAGATGAGGCTGAGCAACAGCTTTCCAGGCTTGCTTTTTCTGGCTGCGAGCTATCTGGAGACGTTCGCATTTTCAGAACAGGGCTTCTGGAGGTGCCCTGCACGGACCCCCGAAGATACGTTTGAAGTTTGAGGTGTCAAGACAAGCAAGCAGGCCCCGTCTATGTGCCTCTGTGTGAGCAGTGCCATGGGCAGATGAGGCTGAGCAACAGCATTCCAGGCTAGCTCTTTCTGGTTGCGAGCTATCTGCAGCCGTTCGCATTTTCAGAGCAGGCCTTCTGGAGGCGCCCGCCAAGTTCCCCCTAAGCTACGTTTGAAGTTTGAGGTGTCAAGACAAGCAAGCAGCCCCAGTCTCTGTGCCTCTGTGCGAGCGGTGCCATGGGCGGATGACGCTGAGCAACAGCTTCTCAGGCTAGCTCTTTCTGGCTGCGAGCTATCTGCAGCCGTTCGCATTTTCAGAGCAGGGCTGATAGAGGTGCTCTGCACGGACCCCCAAATCTACGTTTGAAGTTTGAGGGAGCAAGACAAGCAAGCAACCCCAGTCTCTGTGCCTCTGTGCGAGCAGTGCCATGGGCAGATGAGGCTGAGCAACAGCTTTCCAGGCTAGCTCTTTCTGCCTGCGAGCTATCTGCAGACGTTCGCATTTTCGGAGCAGGGCCGACGTAGGCCCCCTGCACGGAACCCTAAAGATACTTTTGAAGTTTGAGATGGCAAGACAAGCAAGCAAGCATCCCCAGTCTCTGTGCCTCTGTGTGAGCAGTGCCATGGGCAGATGAGGCTGAGCAACAGCTTTCCAGGCTAGCTCTTTCTGCCTGCGAGCTATCTGCAGACGTTCGCATTTTCAGAGCAGGGCTGCGGGATATTCCGTGCACAGACCGCCAAAGCTACGATTGAAGTTTGACGGGTTCAAGACAAGAAATCATCCCCAGTCTCTGTGCCTCTGTGCGAGCAGTGCCATGGGCAGATGAGGCTGAGCAACAGCTTTCAAGGCTTGCTTTTTCTATCTGCGAGCTATCTGGAGACGATAGCATTTTCAGAGCAGGGCTGTCGGATACGCCGGCCAAGGACCCACAAAGCTACGTTTGAAGTTTCAGGTGTCAAGACAAGCAAACTGCCCCAGTCTCTGTGCCTCTGTGCGAGCAGTGCCATGGGCAGATGAGGCTGAGCAACAGCTTTCCAGGCTAGCACTTTCTGCCTGCGAGCTATCTGCAGACGTTCGCATTTTCAGAGCAGGCCTTCTGGAGGCGCCCGCCAAGTTCCCCCTAAGCTACGTTTGAAGTTTAAGGTGGCAAGACAAGCAAGCAGCCCCAGTCTCTGTGCCTCTGTGCGAGCAGTGCCATGGGCAGATGAGGCTGAGCAACAGCTTTCCAGGCTAGCTCTTTCTGCCTGCGAGCTATCTGCAGACGTTCGCATTTTCGGAGCAGGGCTGACGGAGGCCCCCTGCACGGAACCCTAAAGATACTTTTGAAGTTTGAGATGGCAAGACAAGCAAGCAAGCATCCCCAGTCTCTGTGCCTCTGTGCGAGCAGTGCCATGGGCAGATGAGGCTGAGCAACAGCTTTCCAGGCTAGCTCTTTCTGCCTGCGAGCTATCTGCAGACGTTTGCATTTTCAGAGCAGGGCTTCTGGAGATGCCCTGCACGGACCCCCGAAGCTACGTTTGAAGTTTGAGGGGGCAAGACAAGCAAGCAGCCCCAGGCTCTGTGCCTCTGTGCGAGCAGTGCCATGGGCAGATGAGGCTGAGCAACAGCTTTCCAGGCTAGCTCTTTCTGCCTGCGAGCTATCTGCAGACGTTCGCATTTTCGGAGCAGGCCTTCTGGAGGCGCCCACCAAGTTCCCCCTAAGCTACGTTTGAAGTTTGAGGTGGCAAGACAAGCAAGCAACCCCAGTCTCTGTGCCTCTGTGCGAGCAGTGCCATGGGCAGATGAGGCTGAGCAACAGCTTTCCAGGCTAGCTCTTTCTGCCTGCGAGCTATCTGCAGACGTTCGCATTTTCGGAGCAGGGCTGACGGAGGCCCCCTGCACGGAACCCCAAAGATACTTTTGAAGTTTGAGGTGGAAGACAAGCAAGGAAGCAGCCCCAGTCTCTGTGCCTCTGTGCGAGCAGTGCCATGGGCAGATGAGGCTGAGCAACAGCTTTCCAGGCTAGCTCTTTCTGGCTGCGAGCTATCTGCAGCCGTTCGCATTTTCAGAGCAGGGCTGATAGAGGTGCTCTGCACGGACCCCCAAATCTACGTTTGAAGTTTGAGGGAGCAAGACAAGCAAGCAACCCCAGTCTCTGTGCCTCTGTGCGAGCAGTGCCATGGGCAGATGAGGCTGAGCAACAGCTTTCCAGGCTAGCTCTTTCTGCCTGCGAGCTATCTGCAGACGTTCGCATTTTCGGAGCAGGGCCGACGTAGGCCCCCTGCACGGAACCCTAAAGATACTTTTGAAGTTTGAGATGGCAAGACAAGCAAGCAAGCATCCCCAGTCTCTGTGCCTCTGTGCGAGCAGTGCCATGGGCAGATGAGGCTGAGCAACAGCTTTCCAGGCTAGCTCTTTCTGCCTGCGAGCTATCTGCAGACGTTCGCATTTTCAGAGCAGGCCTTCTGGAGATGCCCTGCACGGACCCCCGAAGCTACGTTTGAAGTTTGAGGGGGCAAGACAAGCAAGCAGCCCCAGTCTCTGTGCCTCTGTGCGAGCAGTGCCATGGGCAGATGAGGCTGAGCAACAGCTTTCCAGGCTAGCTCTTTCTGCCTGCGAGCTATCTGCACACGTTCGCATTTTCGGAGCAGGCCTTCTGGAGGCGCCCACCAAGTTCCCCCTAAGCTACGTTTGAAGTTTGAGGTGGCAAGACAAGCAAGCAACCCCAGTCTCTGTGCCTCTGTGCGAGCAGTGCCATGGGCAGATGAGGCTGAGCAACAGCTTTCCAGGCTAGCTCTTTCTGCCTGCGAGCTATCTGCAGACGTTCGCATTTTCGGAGCAGGCCTTCTGGAGGCGCCCACCAAGTTCCCCCTAAGCTACGTTTGCAGTTTGAGGTGGCAAGACAAGCAAGCAACCCCAGTCTCTGTGCCTCTGTGCGAGCAGTGCCATGGGCAGATGAGGCTGAGCAACAGCTTTCCAGGCTAGCTCTTTCTGCCTGCGAGCTATCTGCAGACGTTCGCATTTTCAGAGCAGGCCTTCTGGAGGCGCCCGCCAAGTTCCCCCTAAGCTACGTTTGAAGTTTGAGGTGTCAAGACAAGCAAGCAGCCCCAGTCTCTGTGCCTCTGTGCGAGCGGTGCCATGGGCGGATGACGCTGAGCAACAGCTTCTCAGGCTAGCTCTTTCTGGCTGCGAGCTATCTGCAGCCGTTCGCATTTTCAGAGCAGGGCTGATAGAGGTGCTCTGCACGGACCCCCAAATCTACGTTTGAAGTTTGAGGGAGCAAGACAAGCAAGCAACCCCAGTCTCTGTGCCTCTGTGCGAGCAGTGCCATGGGCAGATGAGGCTGAGCAACAGCTTTCCAGGCTAGCTCTTTCTGCCTGCGAGCTATCTGCAGACGTTCGCATTTTCGGAGCAGGGCCGACGTAGGCCCCCTGCACGGAACCCTAAAGATACTTTTGAAGTTTGAGATGGCAAGACAAGCAAGCAAGCATCCCCAGTCTCTGTGCCTCTGTGTGAGCAGTGCCATGGGCAGATGAGGGTGAGCAACAGCTTTCCAGGCTAGCTCTTTCTGCCTGCGATCTATCTGCAGCCGTTCGCATTTTCGGAGCAGGGCTGCCGGATACGCCGTCCAAGGACCCACAAAGCTACGTTTGAAGTTTGAGAGGGCAAGACAAGCAAACAGCCCCAGTCTCTGTGCCTCTGTGCGAGCAGTGCCATGGGCAGATGAGGCTGAGCAACAGCTTTCCAGGCTAGCTCTTTCTGCCTGCGAGCTATCTGCAGACGTTCGCATTTTCGGAGCAGGCCTTCTGGAGGCACCCGGTACGGACCACCTAAGTTGCATTTGAAGTTTGAGAGGGCAAGACAAGCAAGCAGCCCCAGTCTCTGTGCCTCTGTGCGAGCAGTGCCATGGGCAGATGAGGCTGAGCAACAGCTTTCCAGGCTAGCTCTTTCTGCCTGCGAGCTATCTGCAGACGTTCGCATTTTCAGAGCAGGGCTGCGGGATATTCCGTGCACAGACCGCCAAAGCTACGATTGAAGTTTGACGGGTTCAAGACAAGAAATCATCCCCAGTCTCTGTGCCTCTGTGCGAGCAGTGCCATGGGCAGATGAGGCTGAGCAACAGCTTTCAAGGCTTGCTTTTTCTATCTGCGAGCTATCTGGAGACGATAGCATTTTCAGAACAGGGCTTCTGGAGGTGCCCTGCACGGACCCCCGAAGATACGTTTGAAGTTTGAGGTGTCAAGACAAGCAAGCAGGCCTCGTCTATGTGCCTCTGTGTGAGCAGTGCCATGGGCAGATGAGGCTGAGCAACAGCTTTCCAGGCTAGCTCTTTCTGCCTGCGAGCTATCTGCAGCCGTTCGCATTTTCAGAGCAGGGCTGCCGGATACGCCGGCCAAGGACCCACAAAGCTACGTTTGAAGTTTCAGGTGTCAAGACAAGCAAACAGCCCCAGTCTCTGTGCCTCTGTGCGAGCAGTGCCATGGGCAGATGAGGCTGAGCAACAGCTCTCCAGGCTAGCTCTTTCTGGCTGCGAGCTATCTGCAGACGTTCGCATTTTCGGAGCAGGCCTTCTGGAGGCACCCGGTACGGACCACCTAAGTTACATTTGAAGTCTGAGGGGGCAAGACAAGCAAGCAGCCCCAGTCTCTGTGCCTCTGTGCGAGCAGTGCCATGGGCAGATGAGGCTGAGCAACAGCTTTCCAGGCTAGCACTTTCTGCCTGCGAGCTATCTGCAGACGTTCGCATTTTCAGAGCAGGCCTTCTGGAGGCGCCCGCCAAGTTCCCCCTAAGCTACGTTTGAAGTTTAAGGTGGCAAGACAAGCAAGCAGCCCCAGTCTCTGTGCCTCTGTGCGAGCAGTGCCATGGGCAGATGAGGCTGAGCAACAGCTTTCCAGGCTAGCTCTTTCTGCCTGCGAGCTATCTGCAGACGTTCGCATTTTCGGAGCAGGGCTGACGGAGGCCCCCTGCACGGAACCCTAAAGATACTTTTGAAGTTTGAGATGGCAAGACAAGCAAGCAAGCATCCCCAGTCTCTGTGCCTCTGTGCGAGCAGTGCCATGGGCAGATGAGGCTGAGCAACAGCTTTCCAGGCTAGCTCTTTCTGCCTGCGAGCTATCTGCAGACGTTCGCATTTTCAGAGCAGGGCTTCTGGAGATGCCCTGCACGGACCCCCGAAGCTACGTTTGAAGTTTGAGGGGGCAAGACAAGCAAGCAGCCCCAGTCTCTGTGCCTCTGTGCGAGCAGTGCCATGGGCAGATGAGGCTGAGCAACAGCTTCACCAGGCTAGCTCTTTCTGCCTGCGAGCTATCTGCAGACGTTCGCATTTTCGGAGCAGGCCTTCTGGAGGCGCCCACCAAGTTCCCCCTAAGCTACGTTTGAAGTTTGAGGTGGCAAGACAAGCAAGCAACCCCAGTCTCTGTGCCTCTGTGCGAGCAGTGCCATGGGCAGATGAGGCTGAGCAACAGCTTTCCAGGCTAGCTCTTTCTGCCTGCGAGCTATCTGCAGACGTTCGCATTTTCGGAGCAGGGCTGACGGAGGCCCCCTGCACGGAACCCCAAAGATACTTTTGAAGTTTGAGGTGGAAGACAAGCAAGGAAGCAGCCCCAGTCTCTGTGCCTCTGTGCGAGCAGTGCCATGGGCAGATGAGGCTGAGCAACAGCTTTCCAGGCTAGCTCTTTCTGGCTGCGAGCTATCTGCAGCCGTTCGCATTTTCAGAGCAGGGCTGATAGAGGTGCTCTGCACGGACCCCCAAATCTACGTTTGAAGTTTGAGGGAGCAAGACAAGCAAGCAACCCCAGTCTCTGTGCCTCTGTGCGAGCAGTGCCATGGGCAGATGAGGCTGAGCAACAGCTTTCCAGGCTAGCTCTTTCTGCCTGCGAGCTATCTGCAGACGTTCGCATTTTCGGAGCAGGGCCGACGTAGGCCCCCTGCACGGAACCCTAAAGATACTTTTGAAGTTTGAGATGGCAAGACAAGCAAGCAAGCATCCCCAGTCTCTGTGCCTCTGTGCGAGCAGTGCCATGGGCAGATGAGGCTGAGCAACAGCTTTCCAGGCTAGCTCTTTCTGCCTGCGAGCTATCTGCAGACGTTCGCATTTTCAGAGCAGGCCTTCTGGAGATGCCCTGCACGGACCCCCGAAGCTACGTTTGAAGTTTGAGGGGGCAAGACAAGCAAGCAGCCCCAGTCTCTGTGCCTCTGTGCGAGCAGTGCCATGGGCAGATGAGGCTGAGCAACAGCTTTCCAGGCTAGCTCTTTCTGCCTGCGAGCTATCTGCACACGTTCGCATTTTCGGAGCAGGCCTTCTGGAGGCGCCCACCAAGTTCCCCCTAAGCTACGTTTGAAGTTTGAGGTGGCAAGACAAGCAAGCAACCCCAGTCTCTGTGCCTCTGTGCGAGCAGTGCCATGGGCAGATGAGGCTGAGCAACAGCTTTCCAGGCTAGCTCTTTCTGCCTGCGAGCTATCTGCAGACGTTCGCATTTTCGGAGCAGGCCTTCTGGAGGCGCCCACCAAGTTCCCCCTAAGCTACGTTTGCAGTTTGAGGTGGCAAGACAAGCAAGCAACCCCAGTCTCTGTGCCTCTGTGCGAGCAGTGCCATGGGCAGATGAGGCTGAGCAACAGCTTTCCAGGCTAGCTCTTTCTGCCTGCGAGCTATCTGCAGACGTTCGCATTTTCAGAGCAGGCCTTCTGGAGGCGCCCGCCAAGTTCCCCCTAAGCTACGTTTGAAGTTTGAGGTGTCAAGACAAGCAAGCAGCCCCAGTCTCTGTGCCTCTGTGCGAGCGGTGCCATGGGCGGATGACGCTGAGCAACAGCTTCTCAGGCTAGCTCTTTCTGGCTGCGAGCTATCTGCAGCCGTTCGCATTTTCAGAGCAGGGCTGATAGAGGTGCTCTGCACGGACCCCCAAATCTACGTTTGAAGTTTGAGGGAGCAAGACAAGCAAGCAACCCCAGTCTCTGTGCCTCTGTGCGAGCAGTGCCATGGGCAGATGAGGCTGAGCAACAGCTTTCCAGGCTAGCTCTTTCTGCCTGCGAGCTATCTGCAGACGTTCGCATTTTCGGAGCAGGGCCGACGTAGGCCCCCTGCACGGAACCCTAAAGATACTTTTGAAGTTTGAGATGGCAAGACAAGCAAGCAAGCATCCCCAGTCTCTGTGCCTCTGTGTGAGCAGTGCCATGGGCAGATGAGGGTGAGCAACAGCTTTCCAGGCTAGCTCTTTCTGCCTGCGATCTATCTGCAGACGTTCGCATTTTCAGAGCAGGGCTGCCGGATACGCCGTCCAAGGACCCACAAAGCTACGTTTGAAGTTTGAGAGGGCAAGACAAGCAAACAGCCCCAGTCTCTGTGCCTCTGTGCGAGCAGTGCCATGGGCAGATGAGGCTGAGCAACAGCTTTCCAGGCTAGCTCTTTCTGCCTGCGAGCTATCTGCAGACGTTCGCATTTTCGGAGCAGGCCTTCTGGAGGCACCCGGTACGGACCACCTAAGTTGCATTTGAAGTTTGAGAGGGCAAGACAAGCAAGCAGCCCCAGTCTCTGTGCCTCTGTGCGAGCAGTGCCATGGGCAGATGAGGCTGAGCAACAGCTTTCCAGGCTAGCTCTTTCTGCCTGCGAGCTATCTGCAGACGTTCGCATTTTCAGAGCAGGGCTGCGGGATATTCCGTGCACAGACCGCCAAAGCTACGATTGAAGTTTGACGGGTTCAAGACAAGAAATCATCCCCAGTCTCTGTGCCTCTGTGCGAGCAGTGCCATGGGCAGATGAGGCTGAGCAACAGCTTTCAAGGCTTGCTTTTTCTATCTGCGAGCTATCTGGAGACGATAGCATTTTCAGAACAGGGCTTCTGGAGGTGCCCTGCACGGACCCCCGAAGATACGTTTGAAGTTTGAGGTGTCAAGACAAGCAAGCAGGCCTCGTCTATGTGCCTCTGTGTGAGCAGTGCCATGGGCAGATGAGGCTGAGCAACAGCTTTCCAGGCTAGGTCTTTCTGGCTGCGAGCTATCTGCAGCCGTTCGCATTTTCAGAGCAGGGCTGCCGGATACGCCGGCCAAGGACCCACAAAGCTACGTTTGAAGTTTCAGGTGTCAAGACAAGCAAACAGCCCCAGTCTCTGTGCCTCTGTGCGAGCAGTGCCATGGGCAGATGAGGCTGAGCAACAGCTTTCCAGGCTAGCTCTTTCTGGCTGCGAGCTATCTGCAGACGTTCGCATTTTCGGAGCAGGGCTGACGGAGGCCCCCTGCACGGAACCCTAAAGATACTTTTGAAGTTTGAGATGGCAAGACAAGCAAGCAAGCATCCCCAGTCTCTGTGCCTCTGTGCGAGCAGTGCCATGGGCAGATGAGGCTGAGCAACAGCTTTCCAGGCTAGCTCTTTCTGCCTGCGAGCTATCTGCAGACGTTCGCATTTTCAGAGCAGGGCTTCTGGAGATGCCCTGCACGGACCCCCGAAGCTACGTTTGAAGTTTGAGGGGGCAAGACAAGCAAGCAGCCCCAGGCTCTGTGCCTCTGTGCGAGCAGTGCCATGGGCAGATGAGGCTGAGCAACAGCTTTCCAGGCTAGCTCTTTCTGCCTGCGAGCTATCTGCAGACGTTCGCATTTTCGGAGCAGGCCTTCTGGAGGCGCCCACCAAGTTCCCCCTAAGCTACGTTTGAAGTTTGAGGTGGCAAGACAAGCAAGCAACCCCAGTCTCTGTGCCTCTGTGCGAGCAGTGCCATGGGCAGATGAGGCTGAGCAACAGCTTTCCAGGCTAGCTCTTTCTGCCTGCGAGCTATCTGCAGACGTTCGCATTTTCGGAGCAGGGCTGACGGAGGCCCCCTGCACGGAACCCCAAAGATACTTTTGAAGTTTGAGGTGGAAGACAAGCAAGGAAGCAGCCCCAGTCTCTGTGCCTCTGTGCGAGCAGTGCCATGGGCAGATGAGGCTGAGCAACAGCTTTCCAGGCTAGCTCTTTCTGGCTGCGAGCTATCTGCAGCCGTTCGCATTTTCAGAGCAGGGCTGATAGAGGTGCTCTGCACGGACCCCCAAATCTACGTTTGAAGTTTGAGGGAGCAAGACAAGCAAGCAACCCCAGTCTCTGTGCCTCTGTGCGAGCAGTGCCATGGGCAGATGAGGCTGAGCAACAGCTTTCCAGGCTAGCTCTTTCTGCCTGCGAGCTATCTGCAGACGTTCGCATTTTCGGAGCAGGGCCGACGTAGGCCCCCTGCACGGAACCCTAAAGATACTTTTGAAGTTTGAGATGGCAAGACAAGCAAGCAAGCATCCCCAGTCTCTGTGCCTCTGTGCGAGCAGTGCCATGGGCAGATGAGGCTGAGCAACAGCTTTCCAGGCTAGCTCTTTCTGCCTGCGAGCTATCTGCAGACGTTCGCATTTTCAGAGCAGGCCTTCTGGAGATGCCCTGCACGGACCCCCGAAGCTACGTTTGAAGTTTGAGGGGGCAAGACAAGCAAGCAGCCCCAGTCTCTGTGCCTCTGTGCGAGCAGTGCCATGGGCAGATGAGGCTGAGCAACAGCTTTCCAGGCTAGCTCTTTCTGCCTGCGAGCTATCTGCAGACGTTCGCATTTTCGGAGCAGGCCTTCTGGAGGCGCCCACCAAGTTCCCCCTAAGCTACGTTTGAAGTTTGAGGTGGCAAGACAAGCAAGCAACCCCAGTCTCTGTGCCTCTGTGCGAGCAGTGCCATGGGCAGATGAGGCTGAGCAACAGCTTTCCAGGCTAGCTCTTTCTGCCTGCGAGCTATCTGCAGACGTTCGCATTTTCTGAGCAGGCCTTCTGGAGGCGCCCACCAAGTTCCCCCTAAGCTACGTTTGCAGTTTGAGGTGGCAAGACAAGCAAGCAACCCCAGTCTCTGTGCCTCTGTGCGAGCAGTGCCATGGGCAGATGAGGCTGAGCAACAGCTTTCCAGGCTAGCTCTTTCTGCCTGCGAGCTATCTGCAGACGTTCGCATTTTCGGAGCAGGGCTGACGGAGGCCCCCTGCACGGAACCCCAAAGATACTTTTGAAGTTTGAGGTGGAAGACAAGCAAGGAAGCAGCCCCAGTCTCTGTGCCTCTGTGCGAGCAGTGCCATGGGCAGATGAGGCTGAGCAACAGCTTTCCAGGCTAGCTCTTTCTGCCTGCGAGCTATCTGCAGCCGTTCGCATTTTCAGAGCAGGGCTGATAGAGGTGCTCTGCACGGACCCCCAAATCTACGTTTGAAGTTTGAGGGAGCAAGACAAGCAAGCAACCCCAGTCTCTGTGCCTCTGTGCGAGCAGTGCCATGGGCAGATGAGGCTGAGCAACAGCTTTCCAGGCTAGCTCTTTCTGCCTGCGAGCTATCTGCAGACGTTCGCATTTTCGGAGCAGGGCCGACGTAGGCCCCCTGCACGGAACCCTAAAGATACTTTTGAAGTTTGAGATGGCAAGACAAGCAAGCAAGCATCCCCAGTCTCTGTGCCTCTGTGCGAGCAGTGCCATGGGCAGATGAGGCTGAGCAACAGCTTTCCAGGCTAGCTCTTTCTGCCTGCGAGCTATCTGCAGACGTTCGCATTTTCAGAGCAGGGCCGATAGAGGTGCTCTGCACGGACCCCCGAACCTACGTTTGAAGTTTGAGGGAGCAAGACAAGCAAGCAGCCCCAGTCTCTGTGCCTCTGTGCGAGCAGTGCCATGGGCAGATGAGGCTGAGCAACAGCTTTCCAGGCTAGCTCTTTCTGCCTGCGAGCTATCTGCAGACGTTCGCATTTTCGGAGCAGGGCTGACGGAGGCCCCCTGCACGGAACCCCAAAGATACTTTTGAAGTTTGAGGTGGAAGACAAGCAAGGAAGCAGCCCCAGTCTCTGTGCCTCTGTGCGAGCAGTGCCATGGGCAGATGAGGCTGAGCAACAGCTTTCCAGGCTAGCTCTTTCTGGCTGCGAGCTATCTGCAGACGTTCGCATTTTCAGAGCAGGGCTGCGGGATATTCCCTGCATAGACCGCCAAATCTACGATTGAAGTTTGACGGGTTCAAGACAAGAAAGCATCCCCAGTCTCTGTGCCTCTGTGCGAGCAGTGGCATGGGCAGATGAGGCTGAGCAACAGCTTTCCAGGCTTGCTTTTTCTGGCTGCGAGCTATCTGGAGACGTTCGCATTTTCAGAACAGGGCTTCTGGAGGTGCCCTGCACGGACCCCCGAAGATACGTTTGAAGTTTGAGGTGTCAAGACAAGCAAGCAGGCCCCGTCTATGTGCCTCTGTGCGAGCAGTGCCATGGGCAGATGAGGCTGAGCAACAGCTTTCCAGGCTAGCTCTTTCTGGCTGCGAGCTATCTGCAGCCGTTCGCATTTTCAGAGCAGGGCTGCCGGATACGCCGGCCAAGGACCCACAAAGCTACGTTTGAAGTTTGAGAGGGCAAAACAAGCAAACAGCCCCAGTCTCTGTGCCTCTGTGCGAGCAGTGCCATGGGCAGATGAGGCTGAGCAACAGCTTTCCAGGCTACCTGTTTCTGCCTGCGAGCTATCTGCAGACGTTTGCATTTTCGGAGCAGGCCTTCTGGAGGCACCCGGTACGGACCACCTAAGTTACATTTGAAGTTTGAGGGGGCAAGACAAGCAAGCAGCCCCAGTCTCTGTGCCTCTGTGCGAGCAGTGCCATGGGCAGATGAGGCTGAGCAACAGCTTTCCAGGCTAGCTCTTTCTGCCTGCGAGCTATCTGCAGACGTTCGCATTTTCAGAGCAGGGCTGCGGGATATTCCCTGCACAGACCGCCAAAGCTACGATTGAAGTTTGACGGGTTCAAGACAAGCAAGCAGCCCCAGTCTCTGTGCCTCTGTGCGAGCAGTGCCATGGGCAGATGAGGCTGAGCAACAGCTTTCCAGGCTTGCTTTTTCTGGCTGCGAGCTATCTGGAGACGTTCGCATTTTCAGAACAGGGCTTCTGGAGGTGCCCTGCATGGACCCCCGAAGATACGTTTGAAGTTTGCGGTGTCACAAGCAAGCAGGCCCCGTCTATGTGCCTCTGTGTGAGCAGTGCCATGGGCAGATGAGGCTGAGCAACAGCTTTCCAGGCTAGCTCTTTCTGCCTGCGATCTATCTGCAGCCGTTCGCATTTTCAGAGCAGGGCTGCCGGATACGCCGGCCAAGGACCCACAAAGCTACGTTTGAAGTTTGAGAGGGCAAGACAAGCAAACAGCCCCAGTCTCTGTGCCTCTGTGCGAGCAGTGCCATGGGCAGATGAGGCTGAGCAACAGCTTTCCAGGCTAGCTCTTTCTGCCTGCGAGCTATCTGCAGACGTTCGCATTTTCGGAGCAGGCCTTCTGGAGGCACCCGGTACGGACCACCTAAGTTACATTTGAAGTTTGAGGGGGCAAGACAAGCAAGCAGCCCCAGTCTCTGTGCCTCTGTGCGAGCAGTGCCATGGGCAGATGAGGCTGAGCAACAGCTTTCCAGGCTAGCCCTTTCTGCCTGCGAGCTATCTGCAGACGTTCGCATTTTCAGAGGAGGCCTTCTGGAGGCGCCCGCCAAGTTCCCCCTAAGCTACGTTTGAAGTTTGAGGTGGCAAGACAAGCAAGCAGCCCCAGTCTCTGTGCCTCTGTGCGAGCAGTGCCATGGGCAGATGAGGCTGAGCAACAGCTTTCCAGGCTAGCTCTTTCTGCCTGCGAGCTATCTGCAGACGTTCGCATTTTCGGAGCAGGGCTGACGGAGGCCCCCTGCACGGAACCCTAAAGATACTTTTGAAGTTTGAGATGGCAAGACAAGCAAGCAAGCATCCCCAGTCTTTGTGCCTCTGTGCGAGCAGTGCCATGGGCAGATGAGGCTGAGCAACAGCTTTCCAGGCTAGCTCTTTCTGCCTGCGAGCTATCTGCAGACGTTCGCATTTTCAGAGCAGGGCTTCTGGAGATGCCCTGCACGGACCCCCGAAGCTACTTTTGAAGTTTGAGGGGGCAAGACAAGCAAGCAGCCCCAGTCTCTGTGCCTCTGTGCGAGCAGTGCAATGGGCAGATGAGGCTGAGCAACAGCTTTCCAGGCTAGCTCTTTCTGCCTGCGAGCTATCTGCAGACGTTCGCATTTTCGGAGCAGGCCTTCTGGAGGCGCCCACCAAGTTCCCCCGAAGATACTTTTGAAGTTTGAGGTGGCAAGACAAGCAAGCAACCCCAGTCTCTGTGAATCTGGGCGAGCAGTGCCATGGGCAGATGAGGGTGAGCAACAGCTTTCCAGGCGAGCTCTTTCTGCCTGCGAGCTATCTGCAGACGTTCGCATTTTCAGAGCAGGGCCGATAGAGGTGCTCTGCACGGACCCCAGAATCTACGTTTGAAGTTTGAGGGAGCAAGAAAAGCAAGCATCCCCAGTCTCTGTGCCTCTGTGCGAGCAGTGCCATGGGCAGATGAGGCTGAGCAACAGCTTTCCAGGCTAGCTCTTTCTGCCTGCGAGCTATCTGCAGACGTTCGCATTTTCGGAGCAGGGCCGACGGAGGTCCCCTGCACGGAACCCTAAAGATACTTTTGAAGTTTGAGATGTCAAGACAAGCAAGCAAGCATCCCCAGTCTCTGTGCCTCTGTGCGAGCAGTGCCATGGGCAGATGAGGCTGAGCAACAGCTTTCCAGGCTAGCTCTTTCTGCCTGCGAGCTATCTGCAGACGTTCGCATCTTCAGAGCAGGCCTTCTGGAGGCGCCCGCCAAGTTCCCCCTAAGCTACGTTTGAAGTTTGAGGTGTCAAGACAAGCAAGCAGCCCCAGTCTCTGTGCCTCTGTGCGAGCGGTGCCATGGGCGGATGACGCTGAGCAACAGCTTCCCAGGCTAGCTCTTTCTGCCTGCGAGCTATCTGCAGACGTTCGCATTTTCAGAGCAGGGCTGCGGGATATTGCCTGCACGGACTGCCAAAGCTACGTTTGAAGTTTGACGGATTCAAGACAAGCAAGCATCCTCAGTCTCTGTGCCTCTGTGCGAGCAGTGCCATGGGCAGATGACGCTGAGCAACAGCTTTCCAGGTTAGCCCTTTCTGCCTGCGAGCTATCTGCAGACGTTCGCATTTTCAGAGCAGGCCTTCTGGAGGCACCCGGTACGGACCACCTAAGATACATTTGAAGTTTGAGGGGGCAAGACAAGCAAGCAGCCCCAGTCTCTGTGCCTCTGTGCGAGCAGTGCCATGGGCAGATGAGGCTGAGCAACAGCTTTCCAGGCTAGCCCTTTCTGGCTGCGAGCTATCTGCAGACGTTCGCATTTTCAGAGCAGGCCTTCTGGAGGCGCCCGCGAAGTTCCCCCTAAGCTACGTTTGAAGTTTGAGGTGGCAAGACAAGCAAGCAGCCCCAGTCTCTGTGCCTCTGTGCGAGCAGTGCAATGGGCAGATGAGGCTGAGCAACAGCTTTCCAGGCTAGCTCTTTCTGCCTGCGAGCTATCTGCAGACGTTCGCATTTTCAGAGCAGGCCTTCTGGAGGCGCCCACCAAGTTCCCCCGAAGATACTTTTGAAGTTTGAGGTGGCAAGACAAGCAAGCAACCCCAGTCTCTGTGAATCTGGGCGAGCAGTGCCATGGGCAGATGAGGGTGAGCAACAGCTTTCCAGGCGAGCTCTTTCTGCCTGCGAGCTATCTGCAGACGTTCGCATTTTCAGAGCAGGGCCGATAGAGGTGCTCTGCACGGACCCCAGAATCTACGTTTGAAGTTTGAGGGAGCAAGAAAAGCAAGCATCCCCAGTCTCTGTGCCTCTGTGCGAGCAGTGCCATGGGCAGATGAGGCTGAGCAACAGCTTTCCAGGCTAGCTCTTTCTGCCTGCGAGCTATCTGCAGACGTTCGCATTTTCGGAGCAGGGCCGACGGAGGTCCCCTGCACGGAACCCTAAAGATATTTTGAAGTTTGAGATGTCAAGACAAGCAAGCAAGCATCCCCAGTCTCTGTGCCTCTGTGCGAGCAGTGCCGTGGGCAGATGAGGCTGAGCAACAGCTTTCCAGGCTAGCTCTTTCTGCCTGCGAGCTATCTGCAGACGTTCGCATCTGCAGAGCAGGCCTTCTGGAGGCGCCCGCCAAGTTCCCCCTAAGCTACGTTTGAAGTTTGAGGTGTCAAGACAAGCAAGCAGCCCCAGTCTCTGTGCCTCTGTGCGAGCGGTGCCATGGGCGGATGACGCTGAGCAACAGCTTCCCAGGCTAGCTCTTTCTGCCTGCGAGCTATCTGCAGACGTTCGCATTTTCAGAGCAGGGCTGCGGGATATTGCCTGCACGGACTGCCAAAGCTACGTTTGAAGTTTGACGGATTCAAGACAAGCAAGCATCCTCAGTCTCTGTGCCTCTGTGCGAGCAGTGCCATGGGCAGATGACGCTGAGCAACAGCTTTCCAGGTTAGCCCTTTCTGCCTGCGAGCTATCTGCAGACGTTCGCATTTTCAGAGCAGGCCTTCTGGAGGCACCCGGTACGGACCACCTAAGATACATTTGAAGTTTGAGGGGGCAAGACAAGCAAGCAGCCCCAGTCTCTGTGCCTCTGTGCGAGCAGTGCCATGGGCAGATGAGGCTGAGCAACAGCTTTCCAGGCTAGCCCTTTCTGGCTGCGAGCTATCTGCAGACGTTCGCATTTTCAGAGCAGGCCTTCTGGAGGCGCCCGCGAAGTTCCCCCTAAGCTACGTTTGAAGTTTGAGGTGGCAAGACAAGCAAGCAGCCCCAGTCTCTGTGCCTCTGTGTGAGCAGTGCCATGGGCAGATAACGCTGAGCAACAGCTTTCCAGGCTAGCTCTTTCTGGCTGCGAGCTATCTGCAGCCGTTCGCATTTTCAGAGCAGGGCTGATAGAGGTGCTCTGCACGGACCCCCAAATCTTTGTTTGAAGTTTGAGGGAGGAAGACAAGCAAGCAGCCCCAGTCTCTGTGCCTCTGTGCGAGCAGTGCCATGGGCAGATGAGGCTGAGCAACAGCTTTCCAGGCTAGCTCTTTCTGCCTGCGAGCTATCTGCAGACGTTCGCATTTTCGGAGCAGGGCCGACGGAGGCCCCCTGCACGGAACCCTAAAGATACTTTTGAAGTTTGAGATGGCAAGACAAGCAAGCAAGCATCCCCAGTCTCTGTGCCTCTGTGCGAGCAGTGCCATGGGCAGATGAGGCTGAGCAACAGCTTTCCAGGCTAGCTCTTTCTGCCTGCGAGCTATCTGCAGACGTTCGCATTTTCAGAGCAGGCCTTCTGGAGGCGCTCGCCAAGTTCCCCCTAAGCTACGTTTGAAGTTTGAGGTGTCAAGACAAGCAAGCAGCCCCAGTCTCTGTGCCTCTGTGCGAGCGGTGCCATGGGCGGATGACGCTGAGCAACAGCTTCCCAGGCTAGCTCTTTCTGCCTGCGAGCTATCTGCAGACGTTCGCATTTTCAGAGCAGGGCTGCGGGATATTGCCTGCACGGACCGCCAAAGCTACGTTTGAAGTTTGACGGTTTCAAGACAAGCAAGCATCCTCAGTCTCTGTGCCTCTGTGCGAGCAGTGCCATGGGCAGATGACGCTGAGCAACAGCTTTCAGGGATAGCCCTTTCTGCCTGCGAGCTATCTGCAGACGTTCGCATTTTCAGAGCAGGCCTTCTGGAGGCACCCGGTACGGACCACCTAAGTTACATTTGAAGTTTGAGGTGGCAAGACAAGCAAGCAGCCCCAGTCTCTGTGCCTCTGTGCGAGCAGTGCCATGGGCAGATGAGGCTGAGCAACAGCTTTCCAGGCTAGCCCTTTCTGCCTGCGAGCTATCTGCAGAAGTTCGCATTTTCAGAGCAGGCCTTCTGGAGGCGCCCGCCAAGTTCCCCCTAAGCTACGTTTGAAGTTTGAGGTGGCAAGACAAGCAAGCAACCCCAGTCTCTGTGCCTCTGTGTGAGCAGTGCCATGGGCAGATAACGCTGAGCAACAGCTTTCCAGGCTAGCTCTTTCTGGCTGCGAGCTATCTGCAGCCGTTCGCATTTTCAGAGCAGGGCTGATAGAGGTGCTCTGCACGGACCCCCAAATCTTCGTTTGAAGTTTGAGGGAGGAAGACAAGCAAGCAGCCCCAGTCTCTGTGCCTCTGTGCGAGCAGTGCCATGGGCAGATGAGGCTGAGCAACAGCTTTCCAGGCTAGCTCTTTCTGCCTGCGAGCTATCTGCAGACGTTCGCATTTTCGGAGCAGGGCCGACGAAGGCCCCCTGCACGGAACCCTAAAGATACTTTTGAAGTTTGAGATGGCAAGACAAGCAAGCAAGCATCCCCAGTCTCTGTGCCTCTGTGCGAGCAGTGCCATGGGCAGATGAGGCTGAGCAACAGCTTTCCAGGCTAGCTCTTTCTGCCTGCGAGCTATCTGCAGACGTTCGCATTTTCAGAGCAGGGCTTCTGGAGATGCCCTGCACGGACCCCCGAAGATACGTTTGAAGTTTGAGGGGGCAAGACAAGCAAGCAGCCCCAGTCTCAGTGCCTCTGTGCGAGCAGTGCCATGGGCAGATGAGGCTGAGCAACAGCTTTCCAGGCTAGCTCTTTCTGCCTGCGAGCTATCTGCAGACGTTCGCATTTTCGGAGCAGGCCTTCTGGAGGCGCCCACCAAGTTCCCCCTAAGCTACGTTTGAAGTTTGAGGTGGCAAGACAAGCAAGCAACCCCAGTCTCTGTGCCTCTGTGCGAGCAGTGCCATGGGCAGATGAGGCTGAGCAACAGCTTTCCAGGCGAGCTCTTTCTGCCTGCGAGCTATCTGCAGACGTTCGCATTTTCAGAGCAGGGCTGCGGGATATTCCCTGCACAGACCGCCAAAGCTACGATTGAAGTTTGACGGGTTCAAGACAAGAAAGCATCCCCAGTCTCTGTGCCTCTGTGCGAGCAGTGGCATGGGCAGATGAGGCTGAGCAACAGCTTTCCAGGCTTGCTTTTTCTGGCTGCGAGCTATCTGGAGACGTTCGCATTTTCAGAACAGGGCTTCTGGAGGTGCCCTGCACGGACCCCCGAAGATACGTTTGAAGTTTGAGGTGTCAAGACAAGCAAGCAGGCCCCGTCTATGTGCCTCTGTGTGAGCAGTGCCATGGGCAGATGAGGCTGAGCAACAGCTTTCCAGGCTAGCTCTTTCTGGCTGCGAGCTATCTGCAGCCGTTCGCATTTTCAGAGCAGGGCTGCCGGATACGCCGGCCAAGGACCCACAAAGCTACGTTTGAAGTTTGAGAGGGCAAAACAAGCAAACAGCCCCAGTCTCTGTGCCTCTGTGCGAGCAGTGCCATGGGCAGATGAGGCTGAGCAACAGCTTTCCAGGCTAGCTCTTTCTGGCTGCGAGCTATCTGCAGACGTTCGCATTTTCGGAGCAGGCCTTCTGGAGGCACCCGGTACGGACCACCTAAGTTACATTTGAAGTTTGAGGGGGCAAGACAAGCAAGCAGCCCCAGTCTCTGTGCCTCTGTGCGAGCAGTGCCATGGGCAGATGAGGCTGAGCAACAGCTTTCCAGGCTAGCTCTTTCTGCCTGCGAGCTATCTGCAGACGTTCGCATTTTCAGAGCAGGGCTGCGGGATATTCCCTGCACAGACCGCCAAAGCTACGATTGAAGTTTGACGGGTTCAAGACAAGCAAGCAGCCCCAGTCTCTGTGCCTCTGTGCGAGCAGTGCCATGGGCAGATGAGGCTGAGCAACAGCTTTCCAGGCTTGCTTTTTCTGGCTGCGAGCTATCTGGAGACGTTCGCATTTTCAGAACAGGGCTTCTGGAGGTGCCCTGCATGGACCCCCGAAGATACGTTTGAAGTTTGCGGTGTCACAAGCAAGCAGGCCCCGTCTATGTGCCTCTGTGTGAGCAGTGCCATGGGCAGATTAGGCTGAGCAACAGCTTTCCAGGCTAGCTCTTTCTGGCTGCGAGCTATCTGCAGCCGTTCGCATTTTCAGAGCAGGGCTGCCGGATACGCCGGCCAAGGACCCACAAAGCTACGTTTGAAGTTTGAGAGGGCAAGACAAGCAAACAGCCCCAGTCTCTGTGCCTCTGTGCGAGCAGTGCCATGGGCAGATGAGGCTGAGCAACAGCTTTCCAGGCTAGCTCTTTCTGCCTGCGAGCTATCTGCAGACGTTCGCATTTTCGGAGCAGGCCTTCTGGAGGCACCCGGTACGGACCACCTAAGTTACATTTGAAGTTTGAGGGGGCAAGACAAGCAAGCAGCCCCAGTCTCTGTGCCTCTGTGCGAGCAGTGCCATGGGCAGATGAGGCTGAGCAACAGCTTTCCAGGCTAGCTCTTTCTGCCTGCGAGCTATCTGCAGACGTTCGCATTTTCAGAGCAGGGCTTCTGGAGGCGCCATCCAAGTTCCCCCTAAGCTACGTTTGAAGTTTGAGGTGGCAAGACAAGCAAGCAATCCCAGTCTCTGTGCCTCTGTGCGAGCAGTGCCATGGGCAGATGAGGGTGAGCAACAGCTTTCCAGGCTAGCTCTTTCTGCCTGCGAGTTATCTGCAGACGTTCGCATTTTCAGAGCAGGGCCGATAGAGGTGCTCTGCACGGACCCCCAAATCTTCGTTTGAAGTTTGAGGGAGCAAGACAAGCAAGCAGCCCCAGTCTCTGTGCCTCTGTGCGAGCAGTGCCATGGGCAGATGAGGCTGAGCAACAGCTTTCCAGGCTAGCTCTTTCTGCCTGCGAGCTATCTGCAGACGTTCGCATTTTCGGAGCAGGGCTGACGGAGGCCCCCTGCACGGAACCCCAAAGATACTTTTGAAGTTTGAGGTGGAAGACAAGCAAGGAAGCAGCCCCAGTCTCTGTGCCTCTGTGCGAGCAGTGCCATGGGCAGATGACGCTGAGCAACAGCTTTCCAGGCTAGCTCTTTCTGCCTGCGAGCTATCTGCAGACGTTCGCATTTTCGGAGCAGGCCTTCTGGAGGCACCCGGTACGGACCACCTAAGTTACATTTGAAGTTTGAGGGGGCAAGACAAGCAAGCAGCCCCAGTCTCTGTGCCTCTGTGCGAGCAGTGCCATGGGCAGATGAGGCTGAGCAACAGCTTTCCAGGCTAGCTCTTTCTGCCTGCGAGCTATCTGCAGACGTTCGCATTTTCAGAGCAGGCCTTCAGGAGGCGCCCGCCAAGTTCCCCCTAAGCTACGTTTGAAGTTTGAGGTGTCAAGACAAGCAAGCAGCCCCAGTCTCTGTGCCTCTGTGCGAGCGGTGCCATGGGCAGATGACGCTGAGCAACAGCTTCCCAGGCTAGCTCTTTCTGCCTGCGAGCTATCTGCAGACGTTCGCATTTTCAGAGCAGGGCTGCGGGATATTGCCTGCACGGACCGCCAAAGCTACATTTGAAGTTTGACGGTTTCAAGACAAGCAAGCATCCTCAGTCTCTGTGCCTCTGTGCGAGCAGTGCCATGGGCAGATGACGCTGAGCAACAGCTTTCCAGGCTAGCCCTTTCTGCCTGCGAGCTATCTGCAGACGTTCGCATTTTCAGAGCAGGCCTTCTGGAGGCACCCGGTACGGACCACCTAAGCTACATTTGAAGTTTGAGGGGGCAAGACAAGCAAGCAGCCCCAGTCTCTGTGCCTCTGTGCGAGCAGTGCCATGGGCAGATGAGGCTGAGCAACAGCTTTCCAGGCTAGCCCTTTCTGCCTGCGAGCTATCTGCAGACGTTCGCATTTTCAGAGCAGGCCTTCTGGAGGCGCCCGCGAAGTTCCCCCTAAGCTACGTTTGAAGTTTGAGGTGGCAAGACAAGCAAGCAGCCCCAGTCTCTGTGCCTCTGTGTGAGCAGTGCCATGGGCAGATAACGCTGAGCAACAGCTTTCCAGGCTAGCTCTTTCTGGCTGCGAGCTATCTGCAGCCGTTCGCATTTTCAGAGCAGGGCTCATAGAGGTGCTCTGCACGGACCCCCAAATCTACGTTTGAAGTTTGAGGGAGCAAGACAAGCAAGCAGCCCCAGTCTCTGTGCCTCTGTGCGAGCAGTGCCATGGGCAGATGAGGCTGAGCAACAGCTTTCCAGGCTAGCTCTTTCTGCCTGCGAGCTATCTGCAGACGTTGGCATTTTCGGAGCAGGGCCGACGGAGGCCCCCTGCACGGAACCCTAAAGATACTTTTGAAGTTTGAGATGGCAAGACAAGCAAGCAAGCATCCCCAGTCTCTGTGCCTCTGTGCGAGCAGTGCCATGGGCAGATGAGGCTGAGCAACAGCTTTCCAGGCTAGCTCTTTCTGCCTGCGAGCTATCTGCAGAGGTTCGCATTTTCAGAGCAGGGCTTCTGGAGATGCCCTGCACGGACCGCCGAAGCTACATTTGAAGTTTGAGGGGGCAAGACAAGCAAGCAGCCCCAGTCTCTGTGCCTCTGTGCGAGCAGTGCCATGGGCAGATGAGGCTGAGCAACAGCTTTCCAGGCTAGCTCTTTCTGCCTGCGAGCTATCTGCAGACGTTCGCATTTTCGGAGCAGGCCTTCTGGAGGCGCCCACCAAGTTCCCCCGAAGATACTTTTGAAGTTTGAGGTGGCAAGACAAGCAAGCAGCCCCAGTCTCTGTGAATCTGGGCGAGCAGTGCCATGGGCAGATGAGGGTGAGCAACAGCTTTCCAGGCGAGCTCTTTCTGCCTGCGAGCTATCTGCAGACGTTCGCATTTTCAGAGCAGGGCCGATAGAGGTGCTCTGCACGGACCCCAGAATCTACGTTTGAAGTTTGAGGGAGAAAGAAAAGCAAGCATCCCCAGTCTCTGTGCCTCTGTGCGAGCAGTGCCATGGGCAGATGAGGCTGAGCAACAGCTTTCCAGGCTAGCTCTTTCTGCCTGCGAGCTATCTGCAGACGTTCGCATTTTCGGAGCAGGGCCGACGGAGGTCCCCTGCACGGAACCCTAAAGATATTTTGAAGTTTGAGATGTCAAGACAAGCAAGCAAGCATCCCCAGTCTCTGTGACTCTGTGCGAGCAGTGCCATGGGCAGATGAGGCTGAGCAACAGCTTTCCAGGCTAGCTCTTTCTGCCTGCGAGCTATCTGCAGACGTTCGCATCTTCAGAGCAGGCCTTCTGGAGGCGCCCGCCAAGTTCCCCCTAAGCTACGTTTGAAGTTTGAGGTGTCAAGACAAGCAAGCAGCCCCAGTCTCTGTGCCTCTGTGCGAGCGGTGCCATGGGCGGATGACGCTGAGCAACAGCTTCCCAGGCTAGCTCTTTCTGCCTGCGAGCTATCTGCAGACGTTCGCATTTTCAGAGCAGGGCTGCGGGATATTGCCTGCACGGACTGCCAAAGCTACGTTTGAAGTTTGACGGATTCAAGACAAGCAAGCATCCTCAGTCTCTGTGCCTCTGTGCGAGCAGTGCCATGGGCAGATGACGCTGAGCAACAGCTTTCCAGGTTAGCCCTTTCTGCCTGCGAGCTATCTGCAGACGTTCGCATTTTCAGAGCAGGCCTTCTGGAGGCACCCGGTACGGACCACCTAAGATACATTTGAAGTTTGAGGGGGCAAGACAAGCAAGCAGCCCCAGTCTCTGTGCCTCTGTGCGAGCAGTGCCATGGGCAGATGAGGCTGAGCAACAGCTTTCCAGGCTAGCCCTTTCTGGCTGCGAGCTATCTGCAGACGTTCGCATTTTCAGAGCAGGCCTTCTGGAGGCGCCCGCGAAGTTCCCCCTAAGCTACGTTTGAAGTTTGAGGTGGCAAGACAAGCAAGCAGCCCCAGTCTCTGTGCCTCTGTGTGAGCAGTGCCATGGGCAGATAACGCTGAGCAACAGCTTTCCAGGCTAGCTCTTTCTGGCTGCGAGCTATCTGCAGCCGTTCGCATTTTCAGAGCAGGGCTGATAGAGGTGCTCTGCACGGACCCCCAAATCTTTGTTTGAAGTTTGAGGGAGGAAGACAAGCAAGCAGCCCCAGTCTCTGTGCCTCTGTGCGAGCAGTGCCATGGGCAGATGAGGCTGAGCAACAGCTTTCCAGGCTAGCTCTTTCTGCCTGCGAGCTATCTGCAGACGTTCGCATTTTCGGAGCAGGGCCGACGGAGGCCCCCTGCACGGAACCCTAAAGATACTTTTGAAGTTTGAGATGGCAAGACAAGCAAGCAAGCATCCCCAGTCTCTGTGCCTCTGTGCGAGCAGTGCCATGGGCAGATGAGGCTGAGCAACAGCTTTCCAGGCTAGCTCTTTCTGCCTGCGAGCTATCTGCAGACGTTCGCATTTTCAGAGCAGGCCTTCTGGAGGCGCTCGCCAAGTTCCCCCTAAGCTACGTTTGAAGTTTGAGGTGTCAAGACAAGCAAGCAGCCCCAGTCTCTGTGCCTCTGTGCGAGCGGTGCCATGGGCGGATGACGCTGAGCAACAGCTTCCCAGGCTAGCTCTTTCTGCCTGCGAGCTATCTGCAGACGTTCGCATTTTCAGAGCAGGGCTGCGGGATATTGCCTGCACGGACCGCCAAAGCTACGTTTGAAGTTTGACGGTTTCAAGACAAGCAAGCATCCTCAGTCTCTGTGCCTCTGTGCGAGCAGTGCCATGGGCAGATGACGCTGAGCAACAGCTTTCAGGGTTAGCCCTTTCTGCCTGCGAGCTATCTGCAGACGTTCGCATTTTCAGAGCAGGCCTTCTGGAGGCACCCGGTACGGACCACCTAAGTTACATTTGAAGTTTGAGGTGGCAAGACAAGCAAGCAGCCCCAGTCTCTGTGCCTCTGTGCGAGCAGTGCCATGGGCAGATGAGGCTGAGCAACAGCTTTCCAGGCTAGCCCTTTCTGCCTGCGAGCTATCTGCAGAAGTTCGCATTTTCAGAGCAGGCCTTCTGGAGGCGCCCGCCAAGTTCCCCCTAAGCTACGTTTGAAGTTTGAGGTGGCAAGACAAGCAAGCAACCCCAGTCTCTGTGCCTCTGTGTGAGCAGTGCCATGGGCAGATAACGCTGAGCAACAGCTTTCCAGGCTAGCTCTTTCTGGCTGCGAGCTATCTGCAGCCGTTCGCATTTTCAGAGCAGGGCTGATAGAGGTGCTCTGCACGGACCCTCAAATCTTCGTTTGAAGTTTGAGGGAGGAAGACAAGCAAGCAGCCCCAGTCTCTGTGCCTCTGTGCGAGCAGTGCCATGGGCAGATGAGGCTGAGCAACAGCTTTCCAGGCTAGCTCTTTCTGCCTGCGAGCTATCTGCAGACGTTCGCATTTTCGGAGCAGGGCCGACGAAGGCCCCCTGCACGGAACCCTAAAGATACTTTTGAAGTTTGAGATGGCAAGACAAGCAAGCAAGCATCCCCAGTCTCTGTGCCTCTGTGCGAGCAGTGCCATGGGCAGATGAGGCTGAGCAACAGCTTTCCAGGCTAGCTCTTTCTGCCTGCGAGCTATCTGCAGACGTTCGCATTTTCAGAGCAGGGCTTCTGGAGATGCCCTGCACGGACCCCCGAAGATACGTTTGAAGTTTGAGGGGGCAAGACAAGCAAGCAGCCCCAGTCTCAGTGCCTCTGTGCGAGCAGTGCCATGGGCAGATGAGGCTGAGCAACAGCTTTCCAGGCTAGCTCTTTCTGCCTGCGAGCTATCTGCAGACGTTCGCATTTTCGGAGCAGGCCTTCTGGAGGCGCCCACCAAGTTCCCCCTAAGCTACGTTTGAAGTTTGAGGTGGCAAGACAAGCAAGCAACCCCAGTCTCTGTGCCTCTGTGCGAGCAGTGCCATGGGCAGATGAGGCTGAGCAACAGCTTTCCAGGCGAGCTCTTTCTGCCTGCGAGCTATCTGCAGACGTTCGCATTTTCAGAGCAGGGCTGCGGGATATTCCCTGCACAGACCGCCAAAGCTACGATTGAAGTTTGACGGGTTCAAGACAAGAAAGCATCCCCAGTCTCTGTGCCTCTGTGCGAGCAGTGGCATGGGCAGATGAGGCTGAGCAACAGCTTTCCAGGCTTGCTTTTTCTGGCTGCGAGCTATCTGGAGACGTTCGCATTTTCAGAACAGGGCTTCTGGAGGTGCCCTGCACGGACCCCCGAAGATACGTTTGAAGTTTGAGGTGTCAAGACAAGCAAGCAGGCCCCGTCTATGTGCCTCTGTGTGAGCAGTGCCATGGGCAGATGAGGCTGAGCAACAGCTTTCCAGGCTAGCTCTTTCTGGCTGCGAGCTATCTGCAGCCGTTCGCATTTTCAGAGCAGGGCTGCCGGATACGCCGGCCAAGGACCCACAAAGCTACGTTTGAAGTTTGAGAGGGCAAAACAAGCAAACAGCCCCAGTCTCTGTGCCTCTGTGCGAGCAGTGCCATGGGCAGATGAGGCTGAGCAACAGCTTTCCAGGCTAGCTCTTTCTGGCTGCGAGCTATCTGCAGACGTTCGCATTTTCGGAGCAGGCCTTCTGGAGGCACCCGGTACGGACCACCTAAGTTACATTTGAAGTTTGAGGGGGCAAGACAAGCAAGCAGCCCCAGTCTCTGTGCCTCTGTGCGAGCAGTGCCATGGGCAGATGAGGCTGAGCAACAGCTTTCCAGGCTAGCTCTTTCTGCCTGCGAGCTATCTGCAGACGTTCGCATTTTCAGAGCAGGGCTGCGGGATATTCCCTGCACAGACCGCCAAAGCTACGATTGAAGTTTGACGGGTTCAAGACAAGCAAGCAGCCCCAGTCTCTGTGCCTCTGTGCGAGCAGTGCCATGGGCAGATGAGGCTGAGCAACAGCTTTCCAGGCTTGCTTTTTCTGGCTGCGAGCTATCTGGAGACGTTCGCATTTTCAGAACAGGGCTTCTGGAGGTGCCCTGCATGGACCCCCGAAGATACGTTTGAAGTTTGCGGTGTCACAAGCAAGCAGGCCCCGTCTATGTGCCTCTGTGTGAGCAGTGCCATGGGCAGATTAGGCTGAGCAACAGCTTTCCAGGCTAGCTCTTTCTGGCTGCGAGCTATCTGCAGCCGTTCGCATTTTCAGAGCAGGGCTGCCGGATACGCCGGCCAAGGACCCACAAAGCTACGTTTGAAGTTTGAGAGGGCAAGACAAGCAAACAGCCCCAGTCTCTGTGCCTCTGTGCGAGCAGTGCCATGGGCAGATGAGGCTGAGCAACAGCTTTCCAGGCTAGCTCTTTCTGCCTGCGAGCTATCTGCAGACGTTCGCATTTTCGGAGCAGGCCTTCTGGAGGCACCCGGTACGGACCACCTAAGTTACATTTGAAGTTTGAGGGGGCAAGACAAGCAAGCAGCCCCAGTCTCTGTGCCTCTGTGCGAGCAGTGCCATGGGCAGATGAGGCTGAGCAACAGCTTTCCAGGCTAGCTCTTTCTGCCTGCGAGCTATCTGCAGACGTTCGCATTTTCAGAGCAGGGCTTCTGGAGGCGCCATCCAAGTTCCCCCTAAGCTACGTTTGAAGTTTGAGGTGGCAAGACAAGCAAGCAATCCCAGTCTCTGTGCCTCTGTGCGAGCAGTGCCATGGGCAGATGAGGGTGAGCAACAGCTTTCCAGGCTAGCTCTTTCTGCCTGCGAGTTATCTGCAGACGTTCGCATTTTCAGAGCAGGGCCGATAGAGGTGCTCTGCACGGACCCCCAAATCTTCGTTTGAAGTTTGAGGGAGCAAGACAAGCAAGCAGCCCCAGTCTCTGTGCCTCTGTGCGAGCAGTGCCATGGGCAGATGAGGCTGAGCAACAGCTTTCCAGGCTAGCTCTTTCTGCCTGCGAGCTATCTGCAGACGTTCGCATTTTCGGAGCAGGGCTGACGGAGGCCCCCTGCACGGAACCCCAAAGATACTTTTGAAGTTTGAGGTGGAAGACAAGCAAGGAAGCAGCCCCAGTCTCTGTGCCTCTGTGCGAGCAGTGCCATGGGCAGATGACGCTGAGCAACAGCTTTCCAGGCTAGCTCTTTCTGCCTGCGAGCTATCTGCAGACGTTCGCATTTTCGGAGCAGGCCTTCTGGAGGCACCCGGTACGGACCACCTAAGTTACATTTGAAGTTTGAGGGGGCAAGACAAGCAAGCAGCCCCAGTCTCTGTGCCTCTGTGCGAGCAGTGCCATGGGCAGATGAGGCTGAGCAACAGCTTTCCAGGCTAGCTCTTTCTGCCTGCGAGCTATCTGCAGACTTTCGCATTTTCAGAGCAGGGCTTCTGGAGGCGCCATCCAAGTTCCCCCTAAGCTACGTTTGAAGTTTGAGGTGGCAAGACAAGCAAGCAATCCCAGTCTCTGTGCCTCTGTGCGAGCAGTGCCATGGGCAGATGAGGGTGAGCAACAGCTTTCCAGGCTAGCTCTTTCTGCCTGCGAGTTATCTGCAGACGTTCGCATTTTCAGAGCAGGGCCGATAGAGGTGCTCTGCACGGACCCCCAAATCTTCGTTTGAAGTTTGAGGGAGCAAGACAAGCAAGCAGCCCCAGTCTCTGTGCCTCTGTGCGAGCAGTGCCATGGGCAGATGAGGCTGAGCAACAGCTTTCCAGGCTAGCTCTTTCTGCCTGCGAGCTATCTGCAGACGTTCGCATTTTCGGAGCAGGGCTGACGGAGGCCCCCTGCACGGAACCCCAAAGATACTTTTGAAGTTTGAGGTGGAAGACAAGCAAGCAAGCAGCCCCAGTCTCTGTGCCTCTGTGCGAGCAGTGCCATGGGCAGATGAGGCTGAGCAACAGCTTTCCAGGCTAGCTCTTTCTGCCTGCGAGCTATCTGCAGACGTTCGCATTTTCGGTGCAGGCCTTCTGGAGGCACCCGGTACGGACCACCTAAGTTACATTTGAAGTTTGAGGGGGCAAGACAAGCAAGCAGCCCCAGTCTCTGTGCCTCTGTGCGAGCAGTGCCATGGGCAGATGAGGCTGAGCAACAGCTTTCCAGGCTAGCTCTTTCTGCCTGCGAGCTATCTGCAGACGTTCGCATTTTCAGAGCAGGCCTTCAGGAGGCGCCCGCCAAGTTCCCCCTAAGCTACGTTTGAAGTTTGAGGTGTCAAGACAAGCAAGCAGCCCCAGTCTCTGTGCCTCTGTGCGAGCGGTGCCATGGGCAGATGACGCTGAGCAACAGCTTTCCAGGCTAGCTCTTTCTGCCTGCGAGCTATCTGCAGACGTTCGCATTTTCAGAGCAGGGCTGCGGGATATTGCCTGCACGGACCGCCAAAGCTACGTTTGAAGTTTGACGGTTTCAAGACAAGCAAGCATCCTCAGTCTCTGTGCCTCTGTGCGAGCAGTGCCATGGGCAGATGACGCTGAGCAACAGCTTTCCAGGCTAGCTCTTTCTGCCTGCGAGCTATCTGCAGACGTTCGCATTTTCAGAGCAGGCCTTCAGGAGGCGCCCGCCAAGTTCCCCCTAAGCTACGTTTGAAGTTTGAGGTGTCAAGACAAGCAAGCAGCCCCAGTCTCTGTGCCTCTGTGCGAGCGGTGCCATGGGCAGATGACGCTGAGCAACAGCTTCCCAGGCTAGCTCTTTCTGCCTGCGAGCTATCTGCAGACGTTCGCATTTTCAGAGCAGGGCTGCGGGATATTGCCTGCACGGACCGCCAAAGCTACGTTTGAAGTTTGACGGTTTCAAGACAAGCAAGCATCCTCAGTCTCTGTGCCTCTGTGCGAGCAGTGCCATGGGCAGATGACGCTGAGCAACAGCTTTCCAGGCTAGCCCTTTCTGCCTGCGAGCTATCTGCAGACGTTCGCATTTTCAGAGCAGGGCTTCTGGAGGCACCCGGTACGGACCACCTAAGCTACATTTGAAGTTTGAGGGGGCAAGACAAGCAAGCAGCCCCAGTCTCTGTGCCTCTGTGCGAGCAGTGCCATGGGCAGATGAGGCTGAGCAACAGCTTTCCAGGCTAGCCCTTTCTGCCTGCGAGCTATCTGCAGACGTTCGCATTTTCAGAGCAGGCCTTCTGGAGGCGCCCGCGAAGTTCCCCCTAAGCTACGTTTGAAGTTTGAGGTGGCAAGACAAGCAAGCAGCCCCAGTCTCTGTGCCTCTGTGTGAGCAGTGCCATGGGCAGATAACGCTGAGCAACAGCTTTCCAGGCTAGCTCTTTCTGGCTGCGAGCTATCTGCAGCCGTTCGCATTTTCAGAGCAGGGCTCATAGAGGTGCTCTGCACGGACCCCCAAATCTACGTTTGAAGTTTGAGGGAGCAAGACAAGCAAGCAGCCCCAGTCTCTGTGCCTCTGTGCGAGCAGTGCCATGGGCAGATGAGGCTGAGCAACAGCTTTCCAGGCTAGCTCTTTCTGCCTGCGAGCTATCTGCAGACGTTCGCATTTTCGGAGCAGGGCCGACGGAGGCCCCCTGCACGGAACCCTAAAGATACTTTTGAAGTTTGAGATGGCAAGACAAGCAAGCAAGCATCCCCAGTCTCTGTGCCTCTGTGCGAGCAGTGCCATGGGCAGATGAGGCTGAGCAACAGCTTTCCAGGCTAGCTCTTTCTGCCTGCGAGCTATCTGCAGAGGTTCGCATTTTCAGAGCAGGGCTTCTGGAGATGCCCTGCACGGACCGCCGAAGCTACATTTGAAGTTTGAGGGGGCAAGACAAGCAAGCAGCCCCAGTCTCTGTGCCTCTGTGCGTGCAGTGCCATGGGCAGATGAGGCTGAGCAACAGCTTTCCAGGCTAGCTCTTTCTGCCTGCGAGCTATCTGCAGACGTTCGCATTTTCGGAGCAGGCCTTCTGGAGGCGCCCACCAAGTTCCCCCTAAGCTACGTTTGAAGTTTGAGGTGGCAAGACAAGCAAGCAACCCCAGTCTCTGTGCCTCTGTGTGAGCAGTGCCATGGGCAGATGAGGGTGAGCAACAGCTTTCCAGGCTAGCTCTTTCTGCCTGCGAGCTATCTGCAGACGTTCGCATTTTCAGAGCAGGGGCGATAGAGGTGCTCTGCACGGACCCCCGAACCTACGTTTGAAGTTTGAGGGAGCAAGACAAGCAAGCAGCCCCAGTCTCTGTGCCTCTGTGCGAGCAGTGCCATGGGCAGATGAGGCTGAGCAACAGCTTTCCAGGCTAGCTCTTTCTGCCTGCGAGCTATCTGCAGACGTTCGCATTTTCGGAGCAGGGCTGACGGACGCCCCCTGCACGGAACCCCAAAGATAATTTTGAAGTTTGAGGTGGAAGACAAGCAAGGAAGCAGCCCCAGTCTCTGTGCCTCTGTGCGAGCAGTGCCATGGGCAGATGAGGCTGAGCAACAGCTTTCCAGGCTAGCTCTTTCTGCCTGCGAGCTATCTGCAGACGTTCGCATTTTCAGAGCAGGGCTGCGGGATATTGCCTGCACGGACCGCCAAAGCTACGTTTGAAGTTTGACGGTTTCAAGACAAGCAAGCATCCTCAGTCTCTGTGCCTCTGTGCGAGCAGTGCCATGGGCAGATGACGCTGAGCAACAGCTTTCCAGGCTAGCCCTTTCTGCCTGCGAGCTATCTGCAGACGTTCGCATTTTCAGAGCAGGCCTTCTGGAGGCACCCGGTACGGACCACCTAAGCTACATTTGAAGTTTGAGGGGGCAAGACAAGCAAGCAGCCCCAGTCTCTGTGCCTCTGTGCGAGCAGTGCCATGGGCAGATGAGGCTGAGCAACAGCTTTCCAGGCTAGCTCTTTCTGCCTGCGAGCTATCTGCAGACTTTCGCATTTTCAGAGCAGGGCTTCTGGAGGCGCCATCCAAGTTCCCCCTAAGCTACGTTTGAAGTTTGAGGTGGCAAGACAAGCAAGCAATCCCAGTCTCTGTGCCTCTGTGCGAGCAGTGCCATGGGCAGATGAGGGTGAGCAACAGCTTTCCAGGCTAGCTCTTTCTGCCTGCGAGTTATCTGCAGACGTTCGCATTTTCAGAGCAGGGCCGATAGAGGTGCTCTGCACGGACCCCCAAATCTTCGTTTGAAGTTTGAGGGAGCAAGACAAGCAAGCAGCCCCAGTCTCTGTGCCTCTGTGCGAGCAGTGCCATGGGCAGATGAGGCTGAGCAACAGCTTTCCAGGCTAGCTCTTTCTGCCTGCGAGCTATCTGCAGACGTTCGCATTTTCGGAGCAGGGCTGACGGAGGCCCCCTGCACGGAACCCCAAAGATACTTTTGAAGTTTGAGGTGGAAGACAAGCAAGGAAGCAGCCCCAGTCTCTGTGCCTCTGTGCGAGCAGTGCCATGGGCAGATGAGGCTGAGCAACAGCTTTCCAGGCTAGCTCTTTCTGCCTGCGAGCTATCTGCAGACGTTCGCATTTTCGGAGCAGGCCTTCTGGAGGCACCCGGTACGGACCACCTAAGTTACATTTGAAGTTTGAGGGGGCAAGACAAGCAAGCAGCCCCAGTCTCTGTGCCTCTGTGCGAGCAGTGCCATGGGCAGATGAGGCTGAGCAACAGCTTTCCAGGCTAGCTCTTTCTGCCTGCGAGCTATCTGCAGACGTTCGCATTTTCAGAGCAGGCCTTCAGGAGGCGCCCGCCAAGTTCCCCCTAAGCTACGTTTGAAGTTTGAGGTGTCAAGACAAGCAAGCAGCCCCAGTCTCTGTGCCTCTGTGCGAGCGGTGCCATGGGCAGATGACGCTGAGCAACAGCTTTCCAGGCTAGCTCTTTCTGCCTGCGAGCTATCTGCAGACGTTCGCATTTTCAGAGCAGGGCTGCGGGATATTGCCTGCACGGACCGCCAAAGCTACGTTTGAAGTTTGACGGTTTCAAGACAAGCAAGCATCCTCAGTCTCTGTGCCTCTGTGCGAGCAGTGCCATGGGCAGATGACGCTGAGCAACAGCTTTCCAGGCTAGCCCTTTCTGCCTGCGAGCTATCTGCAGACGTTCGCATTTTCAGAGCAGGCCTTCTGGAGGCACCCGGTACGGACCACCTAAGCTACGTTTGAAGTTTGAGGGGGCAAGACAAGCAAGCAGCCCCAGTCTCTGTGCCTCTGTGCGAGCAGTGCCATGGGCAGATGAGGCTGAGCAACAGCTTTCCAGGCTAGCCCTTTCTGCCTGCGAGCTATCTCCAGACGTTCGCATTTTCAGAGCAGGCCTTCTGGAGGCGCCCGCGAAGTTCCCCCTAAGCTACGTTTGAAGTTTGAGGTGGCAAGACAAGCAAGCAGCCCCAGTCTCTGTGCCTCTGTGTGAGCAGTGCCATGGGCAGATAACGCTGAGCAACAGCTTTCCAGGCTAGCTCTTTCTGGCTGCGAGCTATCTGCAGCCGTTCGCATTTTCAGAGCAGGGCTCATAGAGGTGCTCTGCACGGACCCCCAAATCTACGTTTGAAGTTTGAGGGAGCAAGACAAGCAAGCAGCCCCAGTCTCTGTGCCTCTGTGCGAGCAGTGCCATGGGCAGATGAGGCTGAGCAACAGCTTTCCAGGCTAGCTCTTTCTGCCTGCGAGCTATCTGCAGACGTTCGCATTTTCGGAGCAGGGCCGACGGAGGACCCCTGCACGGAACCCTAAAGATACTTTTGAAGTTTGAGATGGCAAGACAAGCAAGGAAGCAGCCCCAGTCTCTGTGCCTCTGTGCGAGCAGTGCCATGGGCAGATGAGGCTGAGCAACAGCTTTCCAGGCTAGCTCTTTCTGCCTGCGAGCTATCTGCAGAGGTTCGCATTTTCAGAGCAGGGCTTCTGGAGATGCCCTGCACGGACCGCCGAAGATACATTTGAAGTTTGAGGGGGCAAGACAAGCAAGCAGCCCCAGTCTCTGTGCCTCTGTGCGTGCAGTGCCATGGGCAGATGAGGCTGAGCAACAGCTTTCCAGGCTAGCTCTTTCTGCCTGCGAGCTATCTGCAGTCGTTCGCATTTTCGGAGCAGGCCTTCTGGAGGCGCCCACCAAGTTCCCCCTAAGCTACGTTTGAAGTTTGAGGTGGCAAGACAAGCAAGCAACCCCAGTCTCTGTGCCTCTGTGTGAGCAGTGCCATGGGCAGATGAGGGTGAGCAACAGCTTTCCAGGCTAGCTCTTTCTGCCTGCGAGCTATCTGCAGACGTTCGCATTTTCAGAGCAGGGCCGATAGAGGTGCTCTGCACGGACCCCCGAACCTACGTTTGAAGTTTGAGGGAGCAAGACAAGCAAGCAGCCCCAGTCTCTGTGCCTCTGTGCGAGCAGTGCCATGGGCAGATGAGGCTGAGCAACAGCTTTCCAGGCTAGCTCTTTCTGCCTGCGAGCTATCTGCAGACGTTCGCATTTTCGGAGCAGGGCTGACGGACGCCCCCTGCACGGAACCCCAAAGATACTTTTGAAGTTTGAGGTGGAAGACAAGCAAGCAAGCAGCCCCAGTCTCTGTGCCTCTGTGCGAGCAGTGCCATGGGCAGATGACGCTGAGCAACAGCTTCCCAGGCTAGCTCTTTCTGCCTGCGAGCTATCTGCAGACGTTCGCATTTTCAGAGCAGGGCTGCGGGATATTGCCTGCACGGACCGCCAAAGCTACGTTTGAAGTTTGACGGTTTCAAGACAAGCAAGCATCCTCAGTCTCTGTGCCTCTGTGCGAGCAGTGCCATGGGCAGATGACGCTGAGCAACAGCTTTCCAGGCTAGCCCTTTCTGCCTGCGAGCTATCTGCAGACGTTCGCATTTTCAGAGCAGGCCTTCTGGAGGCACCCGGTACGGACCACCTAAGCTACATTTGAAGTTTGAGGGGGCAAGACAAGCAAGCAGCCCCAGTCTCTGTGCCTCTGTGTGAGCAGTGCCATGGGCAGATGAGGCTGAGCAACAGCTTTCCAGGCTAGCCCTTTCTGCCTGCGAGCTATCTCCAGACGTTCGCATTTTCAGAGCAGGCCTTCTGGAGGCGCCCGCGAAGTTCCCCCTAAGCTACGTTTGAAGTTTGAGGTGGCAAGACAAGCAAGCAGCCCCAGTCTCTGTGCCTCTGTGTGAGCAGTGCCATGGGCAGATAACGCTGAGCAACAGCTTTCCAGGCTAGCTCTTTCTGGCTGCGAGCTATCTGCAGCCGTTCGCATTTTCAGAGCAGGGCTCATAGAGGTGCTCTGCACGGACCCCCAAATCTACGTTTGAAGTTTGAGGGAGCAAGACAAGCAAGCAGCCCCAGTCTCTGTGCCTCTGTGCGAGCAGTGCCATGGGCAGATGAGGCTGAGCAACAGCTTTCCAGGCTAGCTCTTTCTGCCTGCGAGCTATCTGCAGACGTTCGCATTTTCGGAGCAGGGCCGACGGAGGCCCCCTGCACGGAACCCTAAAGATACTTTTGAAGTTTGAGATGGCAAGACAAGCAAGCAAGCATCCCCAGTCTCTGTGCCTCTGTGCGAGCAGTGCCATGGGCAGATGAGGCTGAGCAACAGCTTTCCAGGCTAGCTCTTTCTGCCTGCGAGCTATCTGCAGACGTTCGCATTTTCAGAGCAGGGCTTCTGGAGATGCCCTGCACGGACCCCCGAAGCTACATTTGAAGTTTGAGGGGGCAAGACAAGCAAGCAGCCCCAGTCTCTGTGCCTCTGTGCGTGCAGTGCCATGGGCAGATGAGGCTGAGCAACAGCTTTCCAGGCTAGCTCTTTCTGCCTGCGAGCTATCTGCAGACGTTCGCATTTTCGGAGCAGGCCTTCTGGAGGCGCCCACCAAGTTCCCCCTAAGCTACGTTTGAAGTTTGAGGTGGCAAGACAAGCAAGCAACCCCAGTCTCTGTGCCTCTGTGTGAGCAGTGCCATGGGCAGATGAGGGTGAGCAACAGCTTTCCAGGCTAGCTCTTTCTGCCTGCGAGCTATCTGCAGACGTTCGCATTTTCAGAGCAGGGCCGATAGAGGTGCTCTGCACGGACCCCCGAACCTACGTTTGAAGTTTGAGGGAGCAAGACAAGCAAGCAGCCCCAGTCTCTGTGCCTCTGTGCGAGCAGTGCCATGGGCAGATGAGGCTGAGCAACAGCTTTCCAGGCTAGCTCTTTCTGCCTGCGAGCTATCTGCAGACGTTCGCATTTTCGGAGCAGGGCTGACGGAGGCCCCCTGCACGGAACCCCAAAGATACTTTTGAAGTTTGAGGTGGAAGACAAGCAAGGAAGCAGCCCCAGTCTCTGTGCCTCTGTGCGAGCAGTGCCATGGGCAGATGAGGCTGAGCAACAGCTTTCCAGGCTAGCTCTTTCTGCCTGCGAGCTATCTGCAGACGTTCGCATTTTCAGAGCAGGCCTTCTGGAGGCGCCCGCCATGTTCCCCCTAAGCTACGTTTGAAGTTTGAGGTGTCAAGACAAGCAAGCAGCCCCAGTCTCTGTGCCTCTGTGCGAGCGGTGCCATGGGCAGATGACGCTGAGCAACAGCTTTCCAGGCTAGCTCTTTCTGCCTGCGAGCTATCTGCAGACGTTCGCATTTTCGGAGCAGGCCTTCTGGAGGCACCCGGTACGGACCACCTAAGTTACATTTGAAGTTTGAGGGGGCAAGACAAGCAAGCAGCCCCAGTCTCTGTGCCTCTGTGCGAGCAGTGCCATGGGCAGATGAGGCTGAGCAACAGCTTTCCAGGCTAGCCCTTTCTGCCTGCGAGCTATCTGCAGACGTTCGCATTTTCAGAGCAGGCCTTCTGGGGGCACCCGGTACGGACCACCTAAGTTACATTTGAAGTTTGAGGGAGCAAGACAAGCAAGCAGCCCCAGTCTCTGTGCCTCTGTGCGAGCAGTGCCATGGGCAGATGAGGCTGAGCAACAGCTTTCCAGGCTAGCCCTTTCTGCCTGCGAGCTATCTGCAGACGTTCGCATTTTCGGAGCAGGCCTTCTGGAGGCGCCCGCGAAGTTCCCCCTAAGCTACGTTTGAAGTTTGAGGTGGCAAGACAAGCAAGCAGCCCCAGTCTCTGTGCCTCTGTGTGAGCAGTGCCATGGGCAGATAACGCTGAGCAACAGCTTTCCAGGCTAGCTCTTTCTGGCTGCGAGCTATCTGCAGCCGTTCGCATTTTCAGAGCAGGGCTCATAGAGGTGCTCTGCACGGACCCCCAAATCTACGTTTGAAGTTTGAGGGAGCAAGACAAGCAAGCAGCCCCAGTCTCTGTGCCTCTGTGCGAGCAGTGCCATGGGCAGATGAGGCTGAGCAACAGCTTTCCAGGCTAGCTCTTTCTGCCTGCGAGCTATCTGCAGACGTTCGCATTTTCGGAGCAGGGCCGACGGAGGCCCCCTGCACGGAAGCCTAAAGATACTTTTGAAGTTTGAGATGGCAAGACAAGCAAGCAAGCATCCCCAGTCTCTGTGCCTCTGTGCGAGCAGTGCCATGGGCAGATGAGGCTGAGCAACAGCTTTCCAGGCTAGCTCTTTCTGCCTGCGAGCTATCTGCAGACGTTCGCATTTTCAGAGCAGGGCTGCGGGATATTCCCTGCACAGACCGCCAAAGCTACGATTGAAGTTTGACGGGTTCAAGACAAGAAATCATCCCCAGTCTCTGTGCCTCTGTGCGAGCAGTGCCATGGGCAGATGAGGCTGAGCAACAGCTTTCAAGGCTTGCTTTTTCTATCTGCGAGCTATCTGGAGACGATCGCATTTTCAGAACAGGGTTTCTGGAGGTGCCCTGCACGGAAACCCGAAGATACGTTTGAAGTTTGCGGTGTCAAGACAAGCAAGCAGGCCCCGTCTATGTGCCTCTGTGTGAGCAGTGCCATGGGCAGATGAGGCTGAGCAACAGCTTTCCAGGCTAGCTCTTTCTGCCTGCGAGCTATCTGCAGCCGTTCGCATTTTCAGAGCAGGGCTGCCGGATACGCCGGCCAAGGACCCACAAAGCTACCTTTGAAGTTTGAGAGGGCAAGACAAGCAAACAGCCCCAGTCTCTGTGCCTCTGTGTGAGCAGTGCCATGGGCAGATGAGGCTGAGCAACAGCTTTCCAGGCTAGCTCTTTCTGCCTGCGAGCTATCTGCAGACGTTCGCATTTTCGGAGCAGGCCTTCTGGAGGCACCCGGTACGGACCACCTAAGTTACATTTGAAGTTTGAGGGGGCAAGACAAGCAAGCAGCCCCAGTCTCTGTGCCTCTGTGCGAGCAGTGCCATGGGCAGATGAGGCTGAGCAACAGCTTTCCAGGCTAGCCCTTTCTGCCTGCGAGCTATCTGCAGACGTTCGCATTTTCAGAGCAGGCCTTCTGGAGGCACCCGGTACGGACCACATAAGTTACATTTGAAGTTTGAGGGGGCAAGACAAGCAAGCAGCCCCAGTCTCTGTGCCTCTGTGCGAGCAGTGCCATGGGCAGATGAGGCTGAGCAACAGCTTTCCAGGCTAGCCCTTTCTGCCTGCGAGCTATCTGCAGACGTTCGCATTTTCAGAGCAGGCCTTCTGGAGGCGCCCGCGAAGTTCCCCCTAAGCTACGTTTGAAGTTTGAGGTGGCAAGACAAGCAAGCAGCCCCAGTCTCTGTGCCTCTGTGTGAGCAGTGCCATGGGCAGATAACGCTGAGCAACAGCTTTCCAGGCTAGCTCTTTCTGGCTGCGAGCTATCTGCAGCCGTTCGCATTTTCAGAGCAGGGCTCATAGAGGTGCTCTGCACGGACCCCCAAATCTACGTTTGAAGTTTGAGGGAGCAAGACAAGCAAGCAGCCCCAGTCTCTGTGCCTCTGTGCGAGCAGTGCCATGGGCAGATGAGGCTGAGCAACAGCTTTCCAGGCTAGCTCTTTCTGCCTGCGAGCTATCTGCAGACGTTCGCATTTTCGGAGCAGGGCCGACGGAGGCCCCCTGCGCGGAAGCCTAAAGATACTTTTGAAGTTTGAGATGGCAAGACAAGCAAGCAAGCATCCCCAGTCTCTGTGCCTCTGTGCGAGCAGTGCCATGGGCAGATGAGGCTGAGCAACAGCTTTCCAGGCTAGCCCTTTCTGCCTGCGAGCTATCTGCAGACGTTCGCATTTTCAGAGCAGGCCTTCTGGAGATGCCCTGCACGGACCCCCGAAGCTACGTTTGAAGTTTGAGGGGGCAAGACAAGCAAGCAGCCCCAGTCTCTGTGCCTCTGTGCGAGCAGTGCCATGGGCAGATGAGGCTGAGCAACAGCTTTCCAGGCTAGCTCTTTCTGGCTGCGAGCTATCTGCAGCCGTTCGCATTTTCAGAGCAGTCCTTCTGGAGGCGCCCGCCAAGTTCCCCCTAAGCTACGTTTGAAGTTTGAGGTGTCAAGACAAGCAAGCAGCCCCAGTCTCTGTGCCTCTGTGCGAGCGGTGCCATGGGCAGATGACGCTGAGCAACAGCTTTCCAGGCTAGCTCTTTCTGCCTGCGAGCTATCTGCAGACGTTCGCATTTTCGGAGCAGGCCTTCTGGAGGCACCCGGTACGGACCACCTAAGTTACATTTGAAGTTTGAGGGGGCAAGACAAGCAAGCAGCCCCAGTCTCTGTGCCTCTGTGCGAGCAGTGCCATGGGCAGATGAGGCTGAGCAACAGCTTTCCAGGCTAGCCCTTTCTGCCTGCGAGCTATCTGCAGACGTTCGCATTTTCAGAGCAGGCCTTCTGGAGGCACCCGGTACGGACCACCTAAGTTACATTTGAAGTTTGAGGGAGCAAGACAAGCAAGCAGCCCCAGTCTCTGTGCCTCTGTGCGAGCAGTGCCATGGGCAGATGAGGCTGAGCAACAGCTTTCCAGGCTAGCCCTTTCTGCCTGCGAGCTATCTGCAGACGTTCGCATTTTCGGAGCAGGCCTTCTGGAGGCGCCCGCGAAGTTCCCCCTAAGCTACGTTTGAAGTTTGAGAGGGCAAGACAAGCAAACAGCCCCAGTCTCTGTGCCTCTGTGTGAGCAGTGCCATGGGCAGATAACGCTGAGCAACAGCTTTCCAGGCTAGCTCTTTCTGGCTGCGAGCTATCTGCAGCCGTTCGCATTTTCAGAGCAGGGCTCATAGAGGTGCTCTGCACGGACCCCCAAATCTACGTTTGAAGTTTGAGGGAGCAAGACAAGCAAGCAGCCCCAGTCTCTGTGCCTCTGTGCGAGCAGTGCCATGGGCAGATGAGGCTGAGCAACAGCTTTCCAGGCTAGCTCTTTCTGCCTGCGAGCTATCTGCAGACGTTCGCATTTTCGGAGCAGGGCCGACGGAGGCCCCCTGCACGGAAGCCTAAAGATACTTTTGAAGTTTGAGATGGCAAGACAAGCAAGCAAGCATCCCCAGTCTCTGTGCCTCTGTGCGAGCAGTGCCATGGGCAGATGAGGCTGAGCAACAGCTTTCCAGGCTAGCTCTTTCTGCCTGCGAGCTATCTGCAGACGTTCGCATTTTCAGAGCAGGGCTGCGGGATATTCCCTGCACAGACCACCAAAGCTACGATTGAAGTTTGACGGGTTCAAGACAAGAAATCATCCCCAGTCTCTGTGCCTCTGTGCGAGCAGTGCCATGGGCAGATGAGGCTGAGCAACAGCTTTCAAGGCTTGCTTTTTCTATCTGCGAGCTATCTGGAGACGATCGCATTTTCAGAACAGGGCTTCTGGAGGTGCCCTGCACGGACCCCCGAAGATACGTTTGAAGTTTGCGGTGTCAAGACAAGCAAGCAGGCCCCGTCTATGTGCCTCTGTGTGAGCAGTGCCATGGGCAGATGAGGCTGAGCAACAGCTTTCCAGGCTAGCTCTTTCTGCCTGCGAGCTATCTGCAGCCGTTCGCATTTTCAGAGCAGGGCTGCCGGATACGCCGGCCAAGGACCCACAAAGCTACCTTTGAAGTTTGAGAGGGCAAGACAAGCAAACAGCCCCAGTCTCTGTGCCTCTGTGTGAGCAGTGCCATGGGCAGATGAGGCTGAGCAACAGCTTTCCAGGCTAGCTCTTTCTGCCTGCGAGCTATCTGCAGACGTTCGCATTTTCGGAGCAGGCCTTCTGGAGGCACCCGGTACGGACCACCTAAGTTACATTTGAAGTTTGAGGGGGCAAGACAAGCAAGCAGCCCCAGTCTCTGTGCCTCTGTGCGAGCAGTGCCATGGGCAGATGAGGCTGAGCAACAGCTTTCCAGGCTAGCCCTTTCTGCCTGCGAGCTATCTGCAGACGTTCGCATTTTCAGAGCAGGCCTTCTGGAGGCACCCGGTACGGACCACATAAGTTACATTTGAAGTTTGAGGGGGCAAGACAAGCAAGCAGCCCCAGTCTCTGTGCCTCTGTGCGAGCAGTGCCATGGGCAGATGAGGCTGAGCAACAGCTTTCCAGGCTAGCCCTTTCTGCCTGCGAGCTATCTGCAGACGTTCGCATTTTCAGAGCAGGCCTTCTGGAGGCGCCCGCGAAGTTCCCCCTAAGCTACGTTTGAAGTTTGAGGTGGCAAGACAAGCAAGCAGCCCCAGTCTCTGTGCCTCTGTGCGAGCAGTGCCATGGGCAGATAACGCTGAGCAACAGCTTTCCAGGCTAGCTCTTTCTGGCTGCGAGCTATCTGCAGCCGTTCGCATTTTCAGAGCAGGGCTCATAGAGGTGCTCTGCACGGACCCCCAAATCTACGTTTGAAGTTTGAGGGAGCAAGACAAGCAAGCAGCCCCAGTCTCTGTGCCTCTGTGCGAGCAGTGCCATGGGCAGATGAGGCTGAGCAACAGCTTTCCAGGCTAGCTCTTTCTGCCTGCGAGCTATCTGCAGACGTTCGCATTTTCGGAGCAGGGCCGACGGAGGCCCCCTGCGCGGAAGCCTAAAGATACTTTTGAAGTTTGAGATGGCAAGACAAGCAAGCAAGCATCCCCAGTCTCTGTGCCTCTGTGCGAGCAGTGCCATGGGCAGATGAGGCTGAGCAACAGCTTTCCAGGCTAGCTCTTTCTGCCTGCGAGCTATCTGCAGACGTTCGCATTTTCAGAGCAGGCCTTCTGGAGATGCCCTGCACGGACCGCCGAAGCTACGTTTGAAGTTTGAGGGGGCAAGACAAGCAAGCAGCCCCAGTCTCTGTGCCTCTGTGCGAGCAGTGCCATGGGCAGATGAGGCTGAGCAACAGCTTTCCAGGCTAGCTCTTTCTGCCTGCGAGCTATCTGCAGACGTTCGCATTTTCGGAGCAGGCCTTCTGGAGGCGCCCACCAAGTTCCCCCTAAGCTACGTTTGAAGTTTGAGGTGGCAAGACAAGCAAGCAACCCCAGTCTCTGTGCCTCTGTGCGAGCAGAGCCATGGGCAGATGAGGGTGAGCAACAGCTTTCCAGGCTAGCTCTTTCTGCCTGCGAGCTATCTGCAGACGTTCGCATTTTCAGAGCAGGGCCGATAGAGGTGCTCTGCACGGACCCCCGAACCTACGTTTGAAGTTTGAGGGAGCAAGACAAGCAAGCAGCCCCAGTCTCTGTGCCTCTGTGCGAGCAGTGCCATGGGCAGATGAGGCTGAGCAACAGCTTTCCAGGCTAGCTCTTTCTGCCTGCGAGCTATCTGCAGACGTTCGCATTTTCGGAGCAGGGCTGACGGAGGCCCCCTGCACGGAACCCCAAAGATACTTTTGAAGTTTGAGGTGGAAGACAAGCAAGGAAGCAGCCCCAGTCTCTGTGCATCTGTGCGAGCAGTGCCATGGGCAGATGAGGCTGAGCAACAGCTTTCCAGGCTAGCTCTTTCTGCCTGCGAGCTATCTGCAGACGTTCGCATTTTCAGAGCAGGGCTGCGGGATATTCCCTGCACAGACCGCCAAAGCTATGATTGAAGTTTGACGGGTTCAAGACAAGAAATCATCCCCAGTCTCTGTGCCTCTGTGCGAGCAGTGCCATGGGCAGATGAGGCTGAGCAACAGCTTTCAAGGCTTGCTTTTTCTATCTGCGAGCTATCTGGAGACAATCGCATTTTCAGAACAGGGCTTCTGGAGGTGCCCTGCACGGACCCCCGAAGATACGTTTGAAGTTTGAGGTGTCAAGACAAGCAAGCAGGCCCCGTCTATGTGCCTCTGTGTGAGCAGTGCCATGGGCAGATGAGGCTGAGCAACAGCTTTCCAGGCTAGCTCTTTCTGGCTGCGAGCTATCTGCAGCCGTTCGCATTTTCAGAGCAGGGCTGGTGGATACGCCGGCCAAGGACCCACAAAGCTACCTTTGAAGTTTGAGAGGGCAAGACAAGCAAACAGCCCCAGTCTCTGTGCCTCTGTGTGAGCAGTGCCATGGGCAGATGAGGCTGAGCAACAGCTTTCCAGGCTAGCTCTTTCTGCCTGCGAGCTATCTGCAGACGTTCGCATTTTCGGAGCAGGCCTTCTGGAGGCACCCGGTACGGACCACCTAAGTTACATTTGAAGTTTGAGGGGGCAAGACAAGCAAGCAGCCCCAGTCTCTGTGCCTCTGTGCGAGCAGTGCCATGGGCAGATGAGGCTGAGCAACAGCTTTCCAGGCTAGCCCTTTCTGCCTGCGAGCTATCTGCAGACGTTCGCATTTTCAGAGCAGGCCTTCTGGAGGCGCCCGCCAAGTTCCCCCTAAGCTACGTTTGAAGTTTGAGGTGGCAAGACAAGCAAGCAGCCCCAGTCTCTGTGCCTCTGTGCGAGCAGTGCCATGGGCAGATGAGGCTGAGCAACAGCTTTCCAGGCTAGCTCTTTCTGCCTGCGAGCTATCTGCAGACGTTCGCATTTTCGGAGCAGGGCCGACGGAGGCCCCCTGCACGGAAGCCTAAAGACACATTTGAAGTTTGAGATGGCAAGACAAGCAAGCAAGCATCCCCAGTCTCTGTGCCTCTGTGCGAGCAGTGCCATGGGCAGATGAGGCTGAGCAACAGCTTTCCAGGCTAGCTCTTTCTGCCTGCGAGCTATCTGCAGACGTTCGCATTTTCAGAGCAGGCCTTCTGGAGATGCCCTGCACGGACCCCCGAAGCTACGTTTGAAGTTTGAGGGGGCAAGACAAGCAAGCAGCCCCAGTCTCTGTGCCTCTGTGCGAGCAGTGCCATGGGCAGATGAGGCTGAGCAACAGCTTTCCAGGCTAGCTCTTTCTGCCTGCGAGCTATCTGCAGACGTTCGCATTTTCGGAGCAGGCCTTCTGGAGGCGCCCACCAAGTTCCCCCTAAGCTACGTTTGAAGTTTGAGGTGGCAAGACAAGCAAGCAGCCCCAGTCTCTGTGCCTCTGTGCGAGCAGAGCCATGGGCAGATGAGGGTGAGCAACAGCTTTCCAGGCTAGCTCTTTCTGCCTGCGAGCTATCTGCAGACGTTCGCATTTTCGGAGCAGGGCTGACGGAGGCCCCCTGCACGGAACCCCAAAGATACTTTTGAAGTTTGAGGTGGAAGACAAGCAAGGAAGCAGCCCCAGTCTCTGTGCATCTGTGCGAGCAGTGCCATGGGCAGATGAGGCTGAGCAACAGCTTTCCAGGCTAGCTCTTTCTGCCTGCGAGCTATCTGCAGACGTTCGCATTTTCAGAGCAGGGCTTCTGGAGGTGCCCTGCAAGGACCCCCGAAGATACGTTTGAAGTTTGAGGTGTCAAGACAAGCAAGCAGGCCCCGTCTATGTGCCTCTGTGTGAGCAGTGCCATGGGCAGATGAGGCTGAGCAACAGCTTTCCAGGCTTGCTTTTTCTGGCTTCGAGCTATCTGGAGACGATCGCATTTTCAGAACAGGGCTTCTGGAGGTGCCCTGCACGGACCCCCGAAGATACGTTTGAAGTTTGAGGTGTCAAGACAAGCAAGCAGGCCCCGTCTATGTGCCTCTGTGCGAGCAGTGCCATGGGCAGATGAGGCTGAGCAACAGCTTTCCAGGCTAGCTCTTTCTGCCTGCGAGCTATCTGCAGACGTTCGCATTTTCAGAGCAGGGCTGCCGGATACGCCGGCCAAGGACCCACAAAGCTACCTTTGAAGTTTGAGAGGGCAAGACAAGCAAACAGTCCCAGTCTCTGTGCCTCTGTGTGAGCAGTGCCATGGGCAGATGAGGCTGAGCAACAGCTTTCCAGGCTAGCTCTTTCTGCCTGCGAGCTATCTGCAGACGTTCGCATTTTCGGAGCAGGCCTTCTGGAGGCGCCCACCAAGTTCCCCCTAAGCTACGTTTGAAGTTTGAGGTGGCAAGACAAGCAAGCAACCCCAGTCTCTGTGCCTCTGTGCGAGCAGTGCCATGGGCAGATGAGGGTGAGCAACAGCTTTCCAGGCTAGCTCTTTCTGCTAGCGAGTTATCTGCAGACGTTCGCATTTTCAGAGCAGGGCCGATAGAGGTGCTCTGCACGGACCCCCGAACCTACGTTTGAAGTTTGAGGGGGCAAGACAAGCAAGCAGCCCCAGTCTCTGTGCCTCTGTGAGAGCAGTGCCATGGGCAGATGAGGCTGAGCAACAGCCTCACCAGGCTAGCTCTTTCTGCCTGCGAGCTATCTGCAGACGTTCGCATTTTCAGAGCAGGGCTGACGGAGGCCCCCTGCACGGAACCCCAAAGATACTTTTGAAGTTTGAGGTGGAAGACAAGCAAGGAAGCAGCCCCAGTCTCTGTGCCTCTGTGCGAGCAGTGCCATGGGCAGATGAGGCTGAGCAACAGCTTTCCAGGGTAGCTCTTTCTGCCTGCGAGCTATCTGCAGACGTTCGCATTTTCAGAGCAGGGCTGCGGGATATTCCCTGCACAGACCGCCAAAGCTACGATTGAACTTTGACGGGTTCAAGACAAGAAAGCATCCCCAGTCTCTGTGCCTCTGTGCGAGCAGTGCCATGGGCAGATGAGGCTGAGCAACAGCTTTCCAGGCTTGCTTTTTCTGGCTGCGAGCTATCTGGAGACGTTCGCATTTTCAGAACAGGGCTTCTGGAGGTGCCCTGCACGGACCCCCGAAGATACGTTTGAAGTTTGAGGTGTCAAGACAAGCAAGCAGGCCCCGTCTATGTGCCTCTGTGTGAGCAGTGCCATGGGCAGATGAGGCTGAGCAACAGCTTTCCAGGCTTGCTTTTTCTGGCTTCGAGCTATCTGGAGACGTTCGTATTTTCAGAACAGGGCTTCTGGAGGTGCTCTGCACGGACCCCCGAAGATACGTTTGAAGTTTGAGGTGTCAAGACAAGCAAGCAGGCCCCGTCTATGTGCCTCTGTGCGAGCAGTGCCATGGGCAGATGAGGCTGAGCAACAGCTTTCCAGGCTAGCTCTTTCTGCCTGCGAGCTATCTGCAGCCGTTCGCATTTTCAGAGCAGGGCTGCCGGATACGCTGGCCAAGGACCCACAAAGCTACGTTTGAAGTTTGAGAGGGCAAGACAAGCAAGCAGCCCCAGTCTCTGTGCCTCTGTGCGAGCAGTGCCATGGGCAGATGAGGCTGAGCAACAGCTTTCCAGGCTAGCTCTTTCTGGCTGCGAGCTATCTGCAGACGTTCGCATTTTCGGAGCAGGCCTTCTGGAGGCACCCGGTACGGACCACCGAAGTTACGTTTGAAGTTTGAGGGGGCAAGACAAGCAAGCAGCCCCAGTCTCTGTGCCTCTGTGCGAGCAGTGCCATGGGCAGATGAGGCTGAGCAACAGCTTTCCAGGCTAGCTCTTTCTGCCTGCGAGCTATCTGCAGACGTTCGCATTTTCGGAGCAGGCCTTCTGCAGGCGCCCACCAAGTTCCCCCTAAGCTACGTTTGAAGTTTGAGGTGGCAAGACAAGCAAGCAACCCCAGTCTCTGTGCCTCTGGGCGAGCAGTGCCATGGGCAGATGAGGGTGAGCAACAGCTTTCCAGGCTAGCTCTTTCTGCCTGCGAGCTATCTGCAGACGTTCGCATTTTCAGAGCAGGCCTTCTGGAGGCACCCGGTACGGACCACCTAAGTTACATTTGAAGTTTGAGGGGGCAAGACAAGCAAGCAGCCCCAGTCTCTGTGCCTCTGTGCGAGCAGTGCCATGGGCAGATGAGGCTGAGCAACAGCTTTCCAGGCTAGCTCTTTCTGCCTGCGAGCTATCTGCAGACGTTCGCATTTTCAGAGCAGGCCTTCTGGAGATGCCCTGCACGGACCGCCGAAGCTACGTTTGAAGTTTGAGGGGGCAAGACAAGCAAGCAGCCCCAGTCTCTGTGCCTCTGTGCGAGCAGTGCCATGGGCAGATGAGGCTGAGCAACAGCTTTCCAGGCTAGCTCTTTCTGCCTGCGAGCTATCTGCAGACGTTCGCATTTTCGGAGCAGGCCTTCTGGAGGCGCCCACCAAGTTCCCCCTAAGCTACGTTTGAAGTTTGAGGTGGCAAGACAAGCAAGCAACCCCAGTCTCTGTGCCTCTGTGCGAGCAGAGCCATGGGCAGATGAGGGTGAGCAACAGCTTTCCAGGCTAGCTCTTTCTGCCTGCGAGCTATCTGCAGACGTTCGCATTTTCAGAGCAGGGCCGATAGAGGTGCTCTGCACGGACCCCCGAACCTACGTTTGAAGTTTGAGGGAGCAAGACAAGCAAGCAGCCCCAGTCTCTGTGCCTCTGTGCGAGCAGTGCCATGGGCAGATGAGGCTGAGCAACAGCTTTCCAGGCTAGCTCTTTCTGCCTGCGAGCTATCTGCAGACGTTCGCATTTTCGGAGCAGGGCTGACGGAGGCCCCCTGCACGGAACCCCAAAGATACTTTTGAAGTTTGAGGTGGAAGACAAGCAAGGAAGCAGCCCCAGTCTCTGTGCATCTGTGCGAGCAGTGCCATGGGCAGATGAGGCTGAGCAACAGCTTTCCAGGCTAGCTCTTTCTGCCTGCGAGCTATCTGCAGACGTTCGCATTTTCAGAGCAGGGCTGCGGGATATTCCCTGCACAGACCGCCAAAGCTATGATTGAAGTTTGACGGGTTCAAGACAAGAAATCATCCCCAGTCTCTGTGCCTCTGTGCGAGCAGTGCCATGGGCAGATGAGGCTGAGCAACAGCTTTCAAGGCTTGCTTTTTCTATCTGCGAGCTATCTGGAGACAATCGCATTTTCAGAACAGGGCTTCTGGAGGTGCCCTGCACGGACCCCCGAAGATACGTTTGAAGTTTGAGGTGTCAAGACAAGCAAGCAGGCCCCGTCTATGTGCCTCTGTGTGAGCAGTGCCATGGGCAGATGAGGCTGAGCAACAGCTTTCCAGGCTAGCTCTTTCTGGCTGCGAGCTATCTGCAGCCGTTCGCATTTTCAGAGCAGGGCTGGTGGATACGCCGGCCAAGGACCCACAAAGCTACCTTTGAAGTTTGAGAGGGCAAGACAAGCAAACAGCCCCAGTCTCTGTGCCTCTGTGTGAGCAGTGCCATGGGCAGATGAGGCTGAGCAACAGCTTTCCAGGCTAGCTCTTTCTGCCTGCGAGCTATCTGCAGACGTTCGCATTTTCGGAGCAGGCCTTCTGGAGGCACCCGGTACGGACCACCTAAGTTACATTTGAAGTTTGAGGGGGCAAGACAAGCAAGCAGCCCCAGTCTCTGTGCCTCTGTGCGAGCAGTGCCATGGGCAGATGAGGCTGAGCAACAGCTTTCCAGGCTAGCCCTTTCTGCCTGCGAGCTATCTGCAGACGTTCGCATTTTCAGAGCAGGCCTTCTGGAGGCGCCCGCCAAGTTCCCCCTAAGCTACGTTTGAAGTTTGAGGTGGCAAGACAAGCAAGCAGCCCCAGTCTCTGTGCCTCTGTGCGAGCAGTGCCATGGGCAGATGAGGCTGAGCAACAGCTTTCCAGGCTAGCTCTTTCTGCCTGCGAGCTATCTGCAGACGTTCGCATTTTCGGAGCAGGGCCGACGGAGGCCCCCTGCACGGAAGCCTAAAGACACATTTGAAGTTTGAGATGGCAAGACAAGCAAGGAAGCAGCCCCAGTCTCTGTGCCTCTGTGCGAGCAGTGCCATGGGCAGATGAGGCTGAGCAACAGCTTTCCAGGGTAGCTCTTTCTGCCTGCGAGCTATCTGCAGACGTTCGCATTTTCAGAGCAGGGCTGCGGGATATTCCCTGCACAGACCGCCAAAGCTACGATTGAACTTTGACGGGTTCAAGACAAGAAAGCATCCCCAGTCTCTGTGCCTCTGTGCGAGCAGTGCCATGGGCAGATGAGGCTGAGCAACAGCTTTCCAGGCTTGCTTTTTCTATCTGCGAGCTATCTGGAGACGTTCGCATTTTCAGAACAGGGCTTCTGGAGGTGCCCTGCACGGACCCCCGAAGATACGTTTGAAGTTTGAGGTGTCAAGACAAGCAAGCAGGCCCCGTCTATGTGCCTCTGTGTGAGCAGTGCCATGGGCAGATGAGGCTGAGCAACAGCTTTCCAGGCTTGCTTTTTCTGGCTTCGAGCTATCTGGAGACGTTCGTATTTTCAGAACAGGGCTTCTGGAGGTGCTCTGCACGGACCCCCGAAGATACGTTTGAAGTTTGAGGTGTCAAGACAAGCAAGCAGGCCCCGTCTATGTGCCTCTGTGCGAGCAGTGCCATGGGCAGATGAGGCTGAGCAACAGCTTTCCAGGCTAGCTCTTTCTGCCTGCGAGCTATCTGCAGCCGTTCGCATTTTCAGAGCAGGGCTGCCGGATACGCTGGCCAAGGACCCACAAAGCTACGTTTGAAGTTTGAGAGGGCAAGACAAGCAAGCAGCCCCAGTCTCTGTGCCTCTGTGCGAGCAGTGCCATGGGCAGATGAGGCTGAGCAACAGCTTTCCAGGCTAGCTCTTTCTGGCTGCGAGCTATCTGCAGACGTTCGCATTTTCGGAGCAGGCCTTCTGGAGGCACCCGGTACGGACCACCGAAGTTACGTTTGAAGTTTGAGGGGGCAAGACAAGCAAGCAGCCCCAGTCTCTGTGCCTCTGTGCGAGCAGTGCCATGGGCAGATGAGGCTGAGCAACAGCTTTCCAGGCTAGCTCTTTCTGCCTGCGAGCTATCTGCAGACGTTCGCATTTTCGGAGCAGGCCTTCTGCAGGCGCCCACCAAGTTCCCCCTAAGCTACGTTTGAAGTTTGAGGTGGCAAGACAAGCAAGCAACCCCAGTCTCTGTGCCTCTGGGCGAGCAGTGCCATGGGCAGATGAGGGTGAGCAACAGCTTTCCAGGCTAGCTCTTTCTGCCTGCGAGCTATCTGCAGACGTTCGCATTTTCAGAGCAGGCCTTCTGGAGGCACCCGGTACGGACCACCTAAGTTACATTTGAAGTTTGAGGGGGCAAGACAAGCAAGCAGCCCCAGTCTCTGTGCCTCTGTGCGAGCAGTGCCATGGGCAGATGAGGCTGAGCAACAGCTTTCCAGGCTAGCTCTTTCTGCCTGCGAGCTATCTGCAGACGTTCGCATTTTCAGAGCAGGCCTTCTGGAGATGCCCTGCACGGACCGCCGAAGCTACGTTTGAAGTTTGAGGGGGCAAGACAAGCAAGCAGCCCCAGTCTCTGTGCCTCTGTGCGAGCAGTGCCATGGGCAGATGAGGCTGAGCAACAGCTTTCCAGGCTAGCTCTTTCTGCCTGCGAGCTATCTGCAGACGTTCGCATTTTCGGAGCAGGCCTTCTGGAGGCGCCCACCAAGTTCCCCCTAAGCTACGTTTGAAGTTTGAGGTGGCAAGACAAGCAAGCAACCCCAGTCTCTGTGCCTCTGTGCGAGCAGAGCCATGGGCAGATGAGGGTGAGCAACAGCTTTCCAGGCTAGCTCTTTCTGCCTGCGAGCTATCTGCAGACGTTCGCATTTTCAGAGCAGGGCCGATAGAGGTGCTCTGCACGGACCCCCGAACCTACGTTTGAAGTTTGAGGTGGCAAGACAAGCAAGCAACCCCAGTCTCTGTGCCTCTGTGCGAGCAGAGCCATGGGCAGATGAGGGTGAGCAACAGCTTTCCAGGCTAGCTCTTTCTGCCTGCGAGCTATCTGCAGACGTTCGCATTTTCGGAGCAGGGCTGACGGAGGCCCCCTGCACGGAACCCCAAAGATACTTTTGAAGTTTGAGGTGGAAGACAAGCAAGGAAGCAGCCCCAGTCTCTGTGCATCTGTGCGAGCAGTGCCATGGGCAGATGAGGCTGAGCAACAGCTTTCCAGGCTAGCTCTTTCTGCCTGCGAGCTATCTGCAGACGTTCGCATTTTCAGAGCAGGGCTGCGGGATATTCCCTGCACAGACCGCCAAAGCTATGATTGAAGTTTGACGGGTTCAAGACAAGAAATCATCCCCAGTCTCTGTGCCTCTGTGCGAGCAGTGCCATGGGCAGATGAGGCTGAGCAACAGCTTTCAAGGCTTGCTTTTTCTATCTGCGAGCTATCTGGAGACAATCGCATTTTCAGAACAGGGCTTCTGGAGGTGCCCTGCACGGACCCCCGAAGATACGTTTGAAGTTTGAGGTGTCAAGACAAGCAAGCAGGCCCCGTCTATGTGCCTCTGTGTGAGCAGTGCCATGGGCAGATGAGGCTGAGCAACAGCTTTCCAGGCTAGCTCTTTCTGGCTGCGAGCTATCTGCAGCCGTTCGCATTTTCAGAGCAGGGCTGGTGGATACGCCGGCCAAGGACCCACAAAGCTACCTTTGAAGTTTGAGAGGGCAAGACAAGCAAACAGCCCCAGTCTCTGTGCCTCTGTGTGAGCAGTGCCATGGGCAGATGAGGCTGAGCAACAGCTTTCCAGGCTAGCTCTTTCTGCCTGCGAGCTATCTGCAGACGTTCGCATTTTCGGAGCAGGCCTTCTGGAGGCACCCGGTACGGACCACCTAAGTTACATTTGAAGTTTGAGGGGGCAAGACAAGCAAGCAGCCCCAGTCTCTGTGCCTCTGTGCGAGCAGTGCCATGGGCAGATGAGGCTGAGCAACAGCTTTCCAGGCTAGCCCTTTCTGCCTGCGAGCTATCTGCAGACGTTCGCATTTTCAGAGCAGGCCTTCTGGAGGCGCCCGCCAAGTTCCCCCTAAGCTACGTTTGAAGTTTGAGGTGGCAAGACAAGCAAGCAGCCCCAGTCTCTGTGCCTCTGTGCGAGCAGTGCCATGGGCAGATGAGGCTGAGCAACAGCTTTCCAGGCTAGCTCTTTCTGCCTGCGAGCTATCTGCAGACGTTCGCATTTTCGGAGCAGGGCCGACGGAGGCCCCCTGCACGGAAGCCTAAAGACACATTTGAAGTTTGAGATGGCAAGACAAGCAAGCAAGCATCCCCAGTCTCTGTGCCTCTGTGCGAGCAGTGCCATGGGCAGATGAGGCTGAGCAACAGCTTTCCAGGCTAGCTCTTTCTGCCTGCGAGCTATCTGCAGACGTTCGCATTTTCAGAGCAGGCCTTCTGGAGATGCCCTGCACGGACCCCCGAAGCTACGTTTGAAGTTTGAGGGGGCAAGACAAGCAAGCAGCCCCAGTCTCTGTGCCTCTGTGCGAGCAGTGCCATGGGCAGATGAGGCTGAGCAACAGCTTTCCAGGCTAGCTCTTTCTGCCTGCGAGCTATCTGCAGACGTTCGCATTTTCGGAGCAGGCCTTCTGGAGGCGCCCACCAAGTTCCCCCTAAGCTACGTTTGAAGTTTGAGGTGGCAAGACAAGCAAGCAGCCCCAGTCTCTGTGCCTCTGTGCGAGCAGAGCCATGGGCAGATGAGGGTGAGCAACAGCTTTCCAGGCTAGCTCTTTCTGCCTGCGAGCTATCTGCAGACGTTCGCATTTTCGGAGCAGGGCTGACGGAGGCCCCCTGCACGGAACCCCAAAGATACTTTTGAAGTTTGAGGTGGAAGACAAGCAAGGAAGCAGCCCCAGTCTCTGTGCATCTGTGCGAGCAGTGCCATGGGCAGATGAGGCTGAGCAACAGCTTTCCAGGCTAGCTCTTTCTGCCTGCGAGCTATCTGCAGACGTTCGCATTTTCAGAGCAGGGCTTCTGGAGGTGCCCTGCAAGGACCCCCGAAGATACGTTTGAAGTTTGAGGTGTCAAGACAAGCAAGCAGGCCCCGTCTATGTGCCTCTGTGTGAGCAGTGCCATGGGCAGATGAGGCTGAGCAACAGCTTTCCAGGCTTGCTTTTTCTGGCTTCGAGCTATCTGGAGACGATCGCATTTTCAGAACAGGGCTTCTGGAGGTGCCCTGCACGGACCCCCGAAGATACGTTTGAAGTTTGAGGTGTCAAGACAAGCAAGCAGGCCCCGTCTATGTGCCTCTGTGCGAGCAGTGCCATGGGCAGATGAGGCTGAGCAACAGCTTTCCAGGCTAGCTCTTTCTGGCTGCGAGCTATCTGCAGCCGTTCGCATTTTCAGAGCAGGGCTGCCGGATACGCCGGCCAAGGACCCACAAAGCTACCTTTGAAGTTTGAGAGGGTCAAGACAAGCAAACAGTCCCAGTCTCTGTGCCTCTGTGTGAGCAGTGCCATGGGCAGATGAGGCTGAGCAACAGCTTTCCAGGCTAGCTCTTTCTGCCTGCGAGCTATCTGCAGACGTTCGCATTTTCGGAGCAGGCCTTCTGGAGGCGCCCACCAAGTTCCCCCTAAGCTACGTTTGAAGTTTGAGGTGGCAAGACAAGCAAGCAACCCCAGTCTCTGTGCCTCTGTGCGAGCAGTGCCATGGGCAGATGAGGGTGAGCAACAGCTTTCCAGGCTAGCTCTTTCTGCTAGCGAGTTATCTGCAGACGTTCGCATTTTCAGAGCAGGGCCGATAGAGGTGCTCTGCACGGACCCCCGAACCTACGTTTGAAGTTTGAGGGGGCAAGACAAGCAAGCAGCCCCAGTCTCTGTGCCTCTGTGAGAGCAGTGCCATGGGCAGATGAGGCTGAGCAACAGCCTCACCAGGCTAGCTCTTTCTGCCTGCGAGCTATCTGCAGACGTTCGCATTTTCAGAGCAGGGCTGACGGAGGCCCCCTGCACGGAACCCCAAAGATACTTTTGAAGTTTGAGGTGGAAGACAAGCAAGGAAGCAGCCCCAGTCTCTGTGCCTCTGTGCGAGCAGTGCCATGGGCAGATGAGGCTGAGCAACAGCTTTCCAGGGTAGCTCTTTCTGCCTGCGAGCTATCTGCAGACGTTCGCATTTTCAGAGCAGGGCTGCGGGATATTCCCTGCACAGACCGCCAAAGCTACGATTGAACTTTGACGGGTTCAAGACAAGAAAGCATCCCCAGTCTCTGTGCCTCTGTGCGAGCAGTGCCATGGGCAGATGAGGCTGAGCAACAGCTTTCCAGGCTTGCTTTTTCTGGCTGCGAGCTATCTGGAGACGTTCGCATTTTCAGAACAGGGCTTCTGGAGGTGCCCTGCACGGACCCCCGAAGATACGTTTGAAGTTTGAGGTGTCAAGACAAGCAAGCAGGCCCCGTCTATGTGCCTCTGTGTGAGCAGTGCCATGGGCAGATGAGGCTGAGCAACAGCTTTCCAGGCTTGCTTTTTCTGGCTTCGAGCTATCTGGAGACGTTCGTATTTTCAGAACAGGGCTTCTGGAGGTGCTCTGCACGGACCCCCGAAGATACGTTTGAAGTTTGAGGTGTCAAGACAAGCAAGCAGGCCCCGTCTATGTGCCTCTGTGCGAGCAGTGCCATGGGCAGATGAGGCTGAGCAACAGCTTTCCAGGCTAGCTCTTTCTGCCTGCGAGCTATCTGCAGCCGTTCGCATTTTCAGAGCAGGGCTGCCGGATACGCTGGCCAAGGACCCACAAAGCTACGTTTGAAGTTTGAGAGGGCAAGACAAGCAAGCAGCCCCAGTCTCTGTGCCTCTGTGCGAGCAGTGCCATGGGCAGATGAGGCTGAGCAACAGCTTTCCAGGCTAGCTCTTTCTGCCTGCGAGCTATCTGCAGACGTTCGCATTTTCGGAGCAGGCCTTCTGCAGGCGCCCACCAAGTTCCCCCTAAGCTACGTTTGAAGTTTGAGGTGGCAAGACAAGCAAGCAACCCCAGTCTCTGTGCCTCTGGGCGAGCAGTGCCATGGGCAGATGAGGGTGAGCAACAGCTTTCCAGGCTAGCTCTCTCTGCCTGCGAGCTATCTGCAGACGTTCGCATTTTCAGAGCAGGCCTTCTGGAGGCACCCGGTACGGACCACCTAAGTTACATTTGAAGTTTGAGGGGGCAAGACAAGCAAGCAGCCCCAGTCTCTGTGCCTCTGTGCGAGCAGTGCCATGGGCAGATGAGGGTGAGCAACAGCTTTCCAGGCTAGCTCTTTCTGCTAGCGAGTTATCTGCAGACGTTCGCATTTTCGGAGCAGGGCTTCTGGAGATGCCCTGCACGGACCCCCGAAGCTACGTTTGAAATTTGAGGGGGCAAGACAAGCAAGCAGCCCCAGTCTCTGTGCCTCTGTGCGAGCAGTGCCATGGGCAGATGAGGCTGAGCAACAGCTTTCCAGGCTAGCTCTTTCTGCCTGCGAGCTATCTGCAGACGTTCGCATTTTCGGAGCAGGCCTTCTGGAGGCGCCCACCAAGTTCCCCCTAAGCTACGTTTGAAGTTTGAGGTGGCAAGACAAGCAAGCAACCCCAGTCTCTGTGCCTCTGTGCGAGCAGTGCCATGGGCAGATGAGGGTGAGCAACAGCTTTCCAGGCTAGCTCTTTCTGCTAGCGAGTTATCTGCAGACGTTCGCATTTTCAGAGCAGGGCCGATAGAGGTGCTCTGCACGGACCCCCGAACCTACGTTTGAAGTTTGAGGGGGCAAGACAAGCAAGCAGCCCCAGTCTCTGTGCCTCTGTGAGAGCAGTGCCATGGGCAGATGAGGCTGAGCAACAGCCTCACCAGGCTAGCTCTTTCTGCCTGCGAGCTATCTGCAGACGTTCGCATTTTCAGAGCAGGGCTGACGGAGGCCCCCTGCACGGAACCCCAAAGATACTTTTGAAGTTTGAGGTGGAAGACAAGCAAGGAAGCAGCCCCAGTCTCTGTGCCTCTGTGCGAGCAGTGCCATGGGCAGATGAGGCTGAGCAACAGCTTTCCAGGGTAGCTCTTTCTGCCTGCGAGCTATCTGCAGACGTTCGCATTTTCAGAGCAGGGCTGCGGGATATTCCCTGCACAGACCGCCAAAGCTACGATTGAAGTTTGACGGGTTCAAGACAAGAAAGCATCCCCAGTCTCTGTGCCTCTGTGCGAGCAGTGCCATGGGCAGATGAGGCTGAGCAACAGCTTTCCAGGCTTGCTTTTTCTGGCTGCGAGCTATCTGGAGACGTTCGCATTTTCAGAACAGGGCTTCTGGAGGTGCCCTGCACGGACCCCCGAAGATACGTTTGAAGTTTGAGGTGTCAAGACAAGCAAGCAGGCCCCGTCTATGTGCCTCTGTGTGAGCAGTGCCATGGGCAGATGAGGCTGAGCAACAGCTTTCCAGGCTTGCTTTTTCTGGCTTCGAGCTATCTGGAGACGTTCGTATTTTCAGAACAGGGCTTCTGGAGGTGCTCTGCACGGACCCCCGAAGATACGTTTGAAGTTTGAGGTGTCAAGACAAGCAAGCAGGCCCCGTCTATGTGCCTCTGTGCGAGCAGTGCCATGGGCAGATGAGGCTGAGCAACAGCTTTCCAGGCTAGCTCTTTCTGCCTGCGAGCTATCTGCAGCCGTTCGCATTTTCAGAGCAGGGCTGCCGGATACGCTGGCCAAGGACCCACAAAGCTACGTTTGAAGTTTGAGAGGGCAAGACAAGCAAGCAGCCCCAGTCTCTGTGCCTCTGTGCGAGCAGTGCCATGGGCAGATGAGGCTGAGCAACAGCTTTCCAGGCTAGCTCTTTCTGGCTGCGAGCTATCTGCAGACGTTCGCATTTTCGGAGCAGGCCTTCTGGAGGCACCCGGTACGGACCACCGAAGTTACGTTTGAAGTTTGAGGGGGCAAGACAAGCAAGCAGCCCCAGTCTCTGTGCCTCTGTGCGAGCAGTGCCATGGGCAGATGAGGCTGAGCAACAGCTTTCCAGGCTAGCTCTTTCTGCCTGCGAGCTATCTGCAGACGTTCGCATTTTCGGAGCAGGCCTTCTGCAGGCGCCCACCAAGTTCCCCCTAAGCTACGTTTGAAGTTTGAGGTGGCAAGACAAGCAAGCAACCCCAGTCTCTGTGCCTCTGGGCGAGCAGTGCCATGGGCAGATGAGGGTGAGCAACAGCTTTCCAGGCTAGCTCTTTCTGCCTGCGAGCTATCTGCAGACGTTCGCATTTTCAGAGCAGGCCTTCTGGAGATGCCCTGCACGGACCCCCGAAGCTACGTTTGAAGTTTGAGGTGGAAGACAAGCAAGGAAGCAGCCCCAGTCTCTGTGCCTCTGTGCGAGCAGTGCCATGGGCAGATGAGGCTGAGCAACAGCTTTCCAGGCTAGCTCTTTCTGCCTGCGAGCTATCTGCAGACGTTCGCATTTTCGGAGCAGGCCTTCTGGAGGCACCCGGTACGGACCACCTAAGTTACATTTGAAGTTTGAGGGGGCAAGACAAGCAAGCAGCCCCAGTCTCTGTGCCTCTGTGCGAGCAGTGCCATGGGCAGATGAGGCTGAGTAACAGCTTTCCAGGCTAGCCCTTTCTGCCTGCGAGCTATCTGCAGACGTTCGCATTTTCAGAGCAGGCCTTCTGGAGGCGCCCGCCAAGTTCCCCCTAAGCTACGTTTGAAGTTTGAGGTGGCAAGACAAGCAAGCAGCCCCAGTCTCTGTGCCTCTGTGCGAGCAGTGCCATGGGCAGATGAGGCTGAGCAACAGCTTTCCAGGCTAGCTCTTTCTGCCTGCGAGCTATCTGCAGACGTTCGCATTTTCAGAGCAGGGCTTCTGGAAATGCCCTGCACGGACCCCCGAAGCTACGTTTGAAATTTGAGGGGGCAAGACAAGCAAGCAGCCCCAGTCTCTGTGCCTCTGTGCGAGCAGTGCCATGGGCAGATGAGGCTGAGCAACAGCTTTCCAGGCTAGCTCTTTCTGCCTGCGAGCTATCTGCAGACGTTCGCATTTTCGGAGCAGGCCTTCTGGAGGCGCCCACCAAGTTCCCCCTAAGCTATGTTTGAAGTTTGAGGTGGCAAGACAAGCAAGCAACCCCAGTCTCTGTGCCTCTGTGCGAGCAGTGCCATGGGCAGATGAGGGTGAGCAACAGCTTTCCAGGCTAGCTCTTTCTGCTAGCGAGTTATCTGCAGACGTTCGCATTTTCAGAGCAGGGCCGATAGAGGTGCTCTGCATGGACCCCCGAACCTACGTTTGAAGTTTGAGGGAGCAAGACAAGCAAGCAGCCCCAGTCTCTGTGCCTCTGTGCGAGCAGTGCCATGGGCAGATGAGGCTGAGCAACAGCTTTCCAGGCTAGCTCTTTCTGCCTGCGAGCTATCTGCAGACGTTCGCATTTTCGGAGCAGGGCTGACGGAGGCCCCCTGCACGGAACCCCAAAGATACTTTTGAAGTTTGAGGTGGAAGACAAGCAAGGAAGCAGCCCCAGTATCTGTGCCTCTGTGCGAGCAGTGCCATGGGCAGATGAGGCTGAGCAACAGCTTTCCAGGCTAGCTCTTTCTGCCTGCGAGCTATCTGCAGACGTTCGCATTTTCGGAGCAGGCCTTCTGGAGGCGCCCACCAAGTTCCCCCTAAGCTACGTTTGAAGTTTGAGGTGGCAAGACAAGCAAGCAACCCCAGTCTCTGTGCCTCTGTGCGAGCAGTGCCATGGGCAGATGAGGGTGAGCAACAGCTTTACAGGCTAGCTCTTTCTGCTAGCGAGTTATCTGCAGACGTTCGCATTTTCAGAGCAGGGCCGATAGAGGTGCTCTGCACGGACCCCCGAACCTACGTTTGAAGTTTGAGGTGTCAAGACAAGCAAGCAGCCCCAGTCTCTGTGCCTCTGTGCGAGCAGTGCCATGGGCAGATGAGGCTGAGCAACAGCCTCACCAGGCTAGCTCTTTCTGCCTGCGAGCTATCTGCAGACGTTCGCATTTTCAGAGCAGGGCTGACGGAGGCCCCCTGCACGGAACCCCAAAGATACTTTTGAAGTTTGAGGTGGAAGACAAGCAAGGAAGCAGCCCCAGTCTCTGTGCCTCTGTGCGAGCAGTGCCATGGGCAGATGAGGCTGAGCAACAGCTTTCCAGGCTAGCTCTTTCTGGCTGCGAGCTATCTGCAGACGTTCGCATTTTCAGAGCAGGGCTGCGGGATATTCCCTGCACAGACCGCCAAAGCTACGATTGAAGTTTGACGGGTTCAAGACAAGAAATCATCCCCAGTCTCTGTGCCTCTGTGCGAGCAGTGCCATGGGCAGATGAGGCTGAGCAACAGCTTTCCAGGCTTGCTTTTTCTGGCTGCGAGCTATCTGGAGACGTTCGCATTTTCAGAACAGGGCTTCTGGAGGTGCCCTGCAAGGACCCCCGAAGATACGTTTGAAGTTTGAGGTGTCAAGACAAGCAAGCAGGCCCCGTCTATGTGCCTCTGTGTGAGCAGTGCCATGGGCAGATGAGGCTGAGCAACAGCTTTCCAGGCTTGCTTTTTCTGGCTTCGAGCTATCTGGAGACGTTCGTATTTTCAGAACAGGGCTTCTGGAGGTGCTCTGCACGGACCCCCGAAGATACGTTTGAAGTTTGAGGTGTCAAGACAAGCAAGCAGGCCCCGTCTATGTGCCTCTGTGCGAGCAGTGCCATGGGCAGATGAGGCTGAGCAACAGCTTTCCAGGCTAGCTCTTTCTGGCTGCAAGCTATCTGCAGCCGTTCGCATTTTCAGAGCAGGCCTTCTGGAGATGCCCTGCACGGACCGCCGAAGCTACGTTTGAAGTTTGAGGGGGCAAGACAAGCAAGCAGCCCCAGTCTCTGTGCCTCTGTGCGAGCAGTGCCATGGGCAGATGAGGCTGAGCAACAGCTTTCCAGGCTAGCTCTTTCTGCCTGCGAGCTATCTGCAGACGTTCGCATTTTCGGAGCAGGCCTTCTGGAGGCGCCCACCAAGTTCCCCCTAAGCTACGTTTGAAGTTTGAGGTGGCAAGACAAGCAAGCAACCCCAGTCTCTGTGCCTCTGTGCGAGCAGAGCCATGGGCAGATGAGGGTGAGCAACAGCTTTCCAGGCTAGCTCTTTCTGCCTGCGAGCTATCTGCAGACGTTCGCATTTTCAGAGCAGGGCCGATAGAGGTGCTCTGCACGGACCCCCGAACCTACGTTTGAAGTTTGAGGGAGCAAGACAAGCAAGCAGCCCCAGTCTCTGTGCCTCTGTGCGAGCAGTGCCATGGGCAGATGAGGCTGAGCAACAGCTTTCCAGGCTAGCTCTTTCTGCCTGCGAGCTATCTGCAGACGTTCGCATTTTCGGAGCAGGGCTGACGGAGGCCCCCTGCACGGAACCCCAAAGATACTTTTGAAGTTTGAGGTGGAAGACAAGCAAGGAAGCAGCCCCAGTCTCTGTGCATCTGTGCGAGCAGTGCCATGGGCAGATGAGGCTGAGCAACAGCTTTCCAGGCTAGCTCTTTCTGCCTGCGAGCTATCTGCAGACGTTCGCATTTTCAGAGCAGGGCTGCGGGATATTCCCTGCACAGACCGCCAAAGCTATGATTGAAGTTTGACGGGTTCAAGACAAGAAATCATCCCCAGTCTCTGTGCCTCTGTGCGAGCAGTGCCATGGGCAGATGAGGCTGAGCAACAGCTTTCAAGGCTTGCTTTTTCTATCTGCGAGCTATCTGGAGACAATCGCATTTTCAGAACAGGGCTTCTGGAGGTGCCCTGCACGGACCCCCGAAGATACGTTTGAAGTTTGAGGTGTCAAGACAAGCAAGCAGGCCCCGTCTATGTGCCTCTGTGTGAGCAGTGCCATGGGCAGATGAGGCTGAGCAACAGCTTTCCAGGCTAGCTCTTTCTGGCTGCGAGCTATCTGCAGCCGTTCGCATTTTCAGAGCAGGGCTGGTGGATACGCCGGCCAAGGACCCACAAAGCTACCTTTGAAGTTTGAGAGGGCAAGACAAGCAAACAGCCCCAGTCTCTGTGCCTCTGTGCGAGCAGTGCCATGGGCAGATGAGGCTGAGCAACAGCTTTCCAGGCTAGCTCTTTCTGCCTGTGAGCTATCTGCAGACGTTCGCATTTTCGGAGCAGGCCTTCTGGAGGCACCCGGTACGGACCACCTAAGTTACATTTGAAGTTTGAGGGGGCAAGACAAGCAAGCATCCCCAGTCTCTGTGCCTCTGTGCGAGCAGTGCCATGGGCAGATAACGCTGAGCAACAGCTTTCCAGGCTAGCTCTTTCTGCCTGCGAGCTATCTGCAGACGTTCGCATTTTCAGAGCAGGCCTTCTGGAGATGCCCTGCACGGACCCCCGAAGCTACGTTTGAAGTTTGAGGGGGCAAGACAAGCAAGCAGCCCCAGTCTCTGTGCCTCTGTGCGAGCAGTGCCATGGGCAGATGAGGCTGAGCAACAGCTTTCCAGGCTAGCTCTTTCTGCCTGCGAGCTATCTGCAGACGTTCGCATTTTCGGAGCAGGCCTTCTGGAGGCGCCCACCAAGTTCCCCCTAAGCTACGTTTGAAGTTTGAGGTGGCAAGACAAGCAAGCAACCCCAGTCTCTGTGCCTCTGTGCGAGCAGAGCCATGGGCAGATGAGGGTGAGCAACAGCTTTCCAGGCTAGCTCTTTCTGCCTGCGAGCTATCTGCAGACGTTCGCATTTTCAGAGCAGGGCCGATAGAGGTGCTCTGCACGGACCCCCGAACCTACGTTTGAAGTTTGAGGGAGCAAGACAAGCAAGCAGCCCCAGTCTCTGTGCCTCTGTGCGAGCAGTGCCATGGGCAGATGAGGCTGAGCAACAGCTTTCCAGGCTAGCTCTTTCTGCCTGCGAGCTATCTGCAGACGTTCGCATTTTCGGAGCAGGGCTGACGGAGGCCCCCTGCACGGAACCCCAAAGATACTTTTGAAGTTTGAGGTGGAAGACAAGCAAGGAAGCAGCCCCAGTCTCTGTGCATCTGTGCGAGCAGTGCCATGGGCAGATGAGGCTGAGCAACAGCTTTCCAGGCTAGCTCTTTCTGCCTGCGAGCTATCTGCAGACGTTCGCATTTTCAGAGCAGGGCTGCGGGATATTCCCTGCACAGACCGCCAAAGCTATGATTGAACTTTGACGGGTTCAAGACAAGAAAGCATCCCCAGTCTCTGTGCCTCTGTGCGAGCAGTGCCATGGGCAGATGAGGCTGAGCAACAGCTTTCCAGGCTTGCTTTTTCTATCTGCGAGCTATCTGCAGACAATCGCATTTTCAGAACAGGGCTTCTGGAGGTGCCCTGCACGGACCCCCGAAGATACGTTTGAAGTTTGCGGTGTCAAGACAAGCAAGCAGGCCCCGTCTATGTGCCTCTGTGTGAGCAGTGCCATGGGCAGATGAGGCTGAGCAACAGCTTTCCAGGCTAGCTCTTTCTGCCTGCGAGCTATCTGCAGCCGTTCGCATTTTCAGAGCAGGGCTGGTGGATACGCCGACCAAGGACCCACAAAGCTACCTTTGAAGTTTGAGAGGGCAAGACAAGCAAACAGCCCCAGTCTCTGTGCCTCTGTGTGAGCAGTGCCATGGGCAGATGAGGCTGAGCAACAGCTTTCCAGGCTAGCTCTTTCTGCCTGCGAGCTATCTGCAGACGTTCGCATTTTCGGAGCAGGCCTTCTGGAGGCACCCGGTACGGACCACCTAAGTTACATTTGAAGTTTGAGGGGGCAAGACAAGCAAGCAGCCCCAGTCTCTGTGCCTCTGTGCGAGCAGTGCCATGGGCAGATGAGGCTGAGCAACAGCTTTCCAGGCTAGCCCTTTCTGCCTGCGAGCTATCTGCAGACGTTCGCATTTTCAGAGCAGGCCTTCTGGAGGCGCCCGCCAAGTTCCCCCTAAGCTACGTTTGAAGTTTGAGGTGGCAAGACAAGCAAGCAGCCCCAGTCTCTGTGCCTCTGTGCGAGCAGTGCCATGGGCAGATGAGGCTGAGCAACAGCTTTCCAGGCTAGCTCTTTCTGCCTGCGAGCTATCTGCAGACGTTCGCATTTTCGGAGCAGGGCCGACGGAGGCCCCCTGCACGGAAGCCTAAAGACACATTTGAAGTTTGAGATGGCAAGACAAGCAAGCAAGCATCCCCAGTCTCTGTGCCTCTGTGCGAGCAGTGCCATGGGCAGATGAGGCTGAGCAACAGCTTTCCAGGCTAGCTCTTTCTGCCTGCGAGCTATCTGCAGACGTTCGCATTTTCAGAGCAGGCCTTCTGGAGATGCCCTGCACGGACCCCCGAAGCTACGTTTGAAGTTTGAGGGGGCAAGACAAGCAAGCAGCCCCAGTCTCTGTGCCTCTGTGCGAACAGTGCCATGGGCAGATGAGGCTGAGCAACAGCTTTCCAGGCTAGCTCTTTCTGCCTGCGAGCTATCTGCAGACGTTCGCATTTTCGGAGCAGGGCTGACGGAGGCCCCCTGCACGGAACCCCAAAGATACTTTTGAAGTTTGAGGTGGAAGACAAGCAAGGAAGCAGCCCCAGTCTCTGTGCATCTGTGCGAGCAGTGCCATGGGCAGATGAGGCTGAGCAACAGCTTTCCAGGTTAGCTCTTTCTGCCTGCGAGCTATCTGCAGACGTTCGCATTTTCAGAGCAGGGCTGCGGGATATTCCCTGCACAGACCGCCAAAGCTACGATTGAAGTTTGACGGGTTCAAGACAAGAAAGCATCCCCAGTCTCTGTGCCTCTGTGCGAGCAGTGCCATGGGCAGATGAGGCTGAGCAACAGCTTTCCAGGCTTGCTTTTTCTGGCTGCGAGCTATCTGGAGACGATCGCATTTTCAGAACAGGGCTTCTGGAGGTGCCCTGCACGGACCCCCGAAGATACGTTTGAAGTTTGAGGTGTCAAGACAAGCAAGCAGGCCCCGTCTATGTGCCTCTGTGTGAGCAGTGCCATGGGCAGATGAGGCTGAGCAACAGCTTTCCAGGCTAGCTCTTTCTGGCTGCGAGCTATCTGCAGCCGTTCGCATTTTCAGAGCAGGGCTGCCGGATACGCCGGCCAAGGACCCACAAAGCTACCTTTGAAGTTTGAGAGGGCAAGACAAGCAAACAGTCCCAGTCTCTGTGCCTCTGTGTGAGCAGTGCCATGGGCAGATGAGGCTGAGCAACAGCTTTCCAGGCTAGCTCTTTCTGCCTGCGAGCTATCTGCAGACGTTCGCATTTTCAGAGCAGGCCTTCTGGAGGCACCCGGTACGGACCACCTAAGTTACATTTGAAGTTTGAGGGGGCAAGACAAGCAAGCAGCCCCAGTCTCTGTGCCTCTGTGCGAGCAGTGCCATGGGCAGATGAGGCTGAGCAACAGCTTTCCAGGCTTGCTTTTTCTGGCTGCGAGCTATCTGGAGACGTTCGCATTTTCAGAACAGGGCTTCTGGAGGTGCCCTGCACGGACCCCCGAAGATACGTTTGAAGTTTGAGGTGTCAAGACAAGCAAGCAGGCCCCGTCTATGTGCCTCTGTGTGAGCAGTGCCATGGGCAGATGAGGCTGAGCAACAGCTTTCCAGGCTTGCTTTTTCTGGCTTCGAGCTATCTGGAGACGTTCGTATTTTCAGAACAGGGCTTCTGGAGGTGCTCTGCACGGACCCCCGAAGATACGTTTGAAGTTTGAGGTGTCAAGACAAGCAAGCAGGCCCCGTCTATGTGCCTCTGTGCGAGCAGTGCCATGGGCAGATGAGGCTGAGCAGCAGCTTTCCAGGCTAGCTCTTTCTGCCTGCGAGCTATCTGCAGCCGTTCGCATTTTCAGAGCAGGGCTGCCGGATACGCTGGCCAAGGACCCACAAAGCTACGTTTGAAGTTTGAGAGGGCAAGACAAGCAAGCAGCCCCAGTCTCTGTGCCTCTGTGCGAGCAGTGCCATGGGCAGATGAGGCTGAGCAACAGCTTTCCAGGCTAGCTCTTTCTGCCTGCGAGCTATCTGCAGACGTTCGCATTTTCGGAGCAGGCCTTCTGGAGGCACCCGGTACGGACCACCGAAGTTACGTTTGAAGTTTGAGGGGGCAAGACAAGCAAGCAGCCCCAGTCTCTGTGCCTCTGTGCGAGCAGTGCCATGGGCAGATGAGGCTGAGCAACAGCTTTCCAGGCTAGCTCTTTCTGCCTGCGAGCTATCTGCAGACGTTCGCATTTTCGGAGCAGGCCTTCTGCAGGCGCCCACCAAGTTCCCCCTAAGCTACGTTTGAAGTTTGAGGTGGCAAGACAAGCAAGCAACCCCAGTCTCTGTGCCTCTGGGCGAGCAGTGCCATGGGCTGATGAGGGTGAGCAACAGCTTTCCAGGCTAGCTCTTTCTGCCTGCGAGCTATCTGCAGACGTTCGCATTTTCAGAGCAGGCCTTCTGGAGATGCCCTGCACGGACCCCCGAAGCTACGTTTGAAGTTTGAGGTGGAAGACAAGCAAGGAAGCAGCCCCAGTCTCTGTGCCTCTGTGCGAGCAGTGCCATGGGCAGATGAGGCTGAGCAACAGCTTTCCAGGCTAGCTCTTTCTGCCTGCGAGCTATCTGCAGACGTTCGCATTTTCGGAGCAGGCCTTCTGGAGGCACCCGGTACGGACCACCTAAGTTACATTTGAAGTTTGAGGGGGCAAGACAAGCAAGCAGCCCCAGTCTCTGTGCCTCTGTGCGAGCAGTGCCATGGGCAGATGAGGCTGAGTAACAGCTTTCCAGGCTAGCCCTTTCTGCCTGCGAGCTATCTGCAGACGTTCGCATTTTCAGAGCAGGCCTTCTGGAGGCGCCCGCCAAGTTCCCCCTAAGCTACGTTTGAAGTTTGAGGTGGCAAGACAAGCAAGCAGCCCCAGTCTCTGTGCCTCTGTGCGAGCAGTGCCATGGGCAGATGAGGCTGAGCAACAGCTTTCCAGGCTAGCTCTTTCTGCCTGCGAGCTATCTGCAGACGTTCGCATTTTCAGAGCAGGGCTTCTGGAGATGCCCTGCACGGACCCCCGAAGCTACGTTTGAAATTTGAGGGGGCAAGACAAGCAAGCAGCCCCAGTCTCTGTGCCTTTGTGCGAGCAGTGCCATGGGCAGATGAGGCTGAGCAACAGCTTTCCAGGCTAGCTCTTTCTGCCTGCGAGCTATCTGCAGACGTTCGCATTTTCGGAGCAGGCCTTCTGGAGGCGCCCACCAAGTTCCCCCTAAGCTATGTTTGAAGTTTGAGGTGGCAAGACAAGCAAGCAACCCCAGTCTCTGTGCCTCTGTGCGAGCAGTGCCATGGGCAGATGAGGGTGAGCAACAGCTTTCCAGGCTAGCTCTTTCTGCCTGCGAGTTATCTGCAGACGTTCGCATTTTCAGAGCAGGGCCGATAGAGGTGCTCTGCATGGACCCCCGAACCTACGTTTGAAGTTTGAGGGAGCAAGACAAGCAAGCAGCCCCAGTCTCTGTGCCTCTGTGTGAGCAGTGCCATGGGCAGATGAGGCTGAGCAACAGCTTTCCAGGCTAGCTCTTTCTGCCTGCGAGCTATCTGCAGACGTTCGCATTTTCGGAGCAGGGCTGACGGAGGCCCCCTGCACAGAACCCCAAAGATACTTTTGAAGTTTGAGGTGGAAGACAAGCAAGGAAGCAGCCCCAGTATCTGTGCCTCTGTGCGAGCAGTGCCATGGGCAGATGAGGCTGAGCAACAGCTTTCCAGGCTAGCTCTTTCTGCCTGCGAGCTATCTGCAGACGTTCGCATTTTCGGAGCAGGCCTTCTGGAGGCGCCCACCAAGTTCCCCCTAAGCTACGTTTGAAGTTTGAGGTGGCAAGACAAGCAAGCAGCCCCAGTCTCTGTGCCTCTGGGCGAGCAGTGCCATGGGCAGATGAGGGTGAGCAACAGCTTTACAGGCTAGCTCTTTCTGCTAGCGAGTTATCTGCAGACATTCGCATTTTCAGAGCAGGGCCGATAGAGGTGCTCTGCACGGACCCCCGAACCTACGTTTGAAGTTTGAGGGGGCAAGACAAGCAAGCAGCCCCAGTCTCTGTGCCTCTGTGCGAGCAGTGCCATGGGCAGATGAGGCTGAGCAACAGCCTCACCAGGCTAGCTCTTTCTGCCTGCGAGCTATCTGCAGACGTTCGCATTTTCAGAGCAGGGCTGACGGAGGCCCCCTGCACGGAACCCCAAAGATACTTTTGAAGTTTGAGGTGGAAGACAAGCAAGGAAGCAGCCCCAGTCTCTGTGCCTCTGTGCGAGCAGTGCCATGGGCAGATGAGGCTGAGCAACAGCTTTCCAGGCTAGCTCTTTCTGGCTGCGAGCTATCTGCAGACGTTCGCATTTTCAGAGCAGGGCTGCGGGATATTCCCTGCACAGACCGCCAAAGCTACGATTGAAGTTTGACGGGTTCAAGACAAGAAATCATCCCCAGTCTCTGTGCCTCTGTGCGAGCAGTGCCATGGGCAGATGAGGCTGAGCAACAGCTTTCCAGGCTTGCTTTTTCTGGCTGCGAGCTATCTGGAGACGTTCGCATTTTCAGAACAGGGCTTCTGGAGGTGCCCTGCACGGACCCCCGAAGATACGTTTGAAGTTTGAGGTGTCAAGACAAGCAAGCAGGCCCCGTCTATGTGCCTCTGTGTGAGCAGTGCCATGGGCAGATGAGGCTGAGCAACAGCTTTCCAGGCTTGCTTTTTCTGGCTTCGAGCTATCTGGAGACGTTCTCATTTTCAGAGCAGGGCTTCTGGAGGTGCTCTGCACGGACCCCCGAAGATACGTTTGAAGTTTGAGGTGTCAAGACAAGCAAGCAGGCCCCGTCTATGTGCCTCTGTGCGAGCAGTGCCATGGGCAGATGAGGCTGAGCAACAGCTTTCCAGGCTAGCTCTTTCTGCCTCCGAGCTATCTGCAGCCGTTCGCATTTTCAGAGCAGGGCTGCCGGATACGCTGGCCAAGGACCCACAAAGCTACGTTTGAAGTTTGAGAGGGCAAGACAAGCAAGCAGCCCCAGTCTCTGTGCCTCTGTGCGAGCAGTGCCATGGGCAGATGAGGCTGAGCAACAGCTTTCCAGGCTAGCTCTTTCTGGCTGCGAGCTATCTGCAGACGTTCGCATTTTCGGAGCAGGCCTTCTGGAGGCACCCGGTACGGACCACCTAAGTTACGTTTGAAGTTTGAGGGGGCAAGACAAGCAAGCAGCCCCAGTCTCTGTGCCTCTGTGCGAGCAGTGCCTTTGGCAGATGAGGCTGAGCAACAGCTTTCCAGGCTAGCTCTTTCTGCCTGCGAGCTATCTGCAGACGTTCGCATTTTCGGAGCAGGCCTTCTGGAGGCGCCCACCAAGTTCCCCCTAAGCTACGTTTGAAGTTTGAGGTGGCAAGACAAGCAAGCAACCCCAGTCTCTGTGCCTCTGGGCGAGCAGTGCCATGGGCAGATGAGGCTGAGCAACAGCTTTCCAGGCTAGCTCTTTCTGCCTGCGAGCTATCTGCAGACGTTCGCATTTTCAGAGCAGGCCTTCTGGAGATGCCCTGCACGGACCCCTGAAGCTACGTTTGAAGTTTGAGGTGGAAGACAAGCAAGGAAGCAGCCCCAGTCTCTGTGCCTCTGTGCGAGCAGTGCCATGGGCAGATGAGGCTGAGCAACAGCTTTCCAGGCTTGCTTTTTCTGGCTGCGAGCTATCTGGAGACGTTCGCATTTTCAGAACAGGGCTTCTGGAGGTGCCCTGCACGGACCCCCGAAGATACGTTTGAAGTTTGAGGTGTCAAGACAAGAAAGCAGGCCCCGTCTATGTGCCTCTGTGTGAGCAGTGCCATGGGCAGATGAGGCTGAGCAACAGCTTTCCAGGCTTGCTTTTTCTGGCTTCGAGCTATCTGGAGACGTTCGTATTTTCAGAACAGGGCTGCCGGATACGCTGGCCAAGGACCCACAAAGCTACGTTTGAAGTTTGAGAGGGCAAGACAAGCAAGCAGCCCCAGTCTCTGTGCCTCTGTGCGAGCAGTGCCATGGGCAGATGAGGCTGAGCAACAGCTTTCCAGGCTAGCTCTTTCTGGCTGCGAGCTATCTGCAGACGTTCGCATTTTCGGAGCAGGCCTTCTGGAGGCACCCGGTACGGACCACCTAAGTTACGTTTGAAGTTTGAGGGGGCAAGACAAGCAAGCAGCCCCAGTCTCTGTGCCTCTGTGCGAGCAGTGCCTTTGGCAGATGAGGCTGAGCAACAGCTTTCCAGGCTAGCTCTTTCTGCCTGCGAGCTATCTGCAGACGTTCGCATTTTCGGAGCAGGCCTTCTGGAGGCGCCCACCAAGTTCCCCCTAAGCTACGTTTGAAGTTTGAGGTGGCAAGACAAGCAAGCAACCCCAGTCTCTGTGCCTCTGGGCGAGCAGTGCCATGGGCAGATGAGGGTGAGCAACAGCTTTCCAGGCTAGCTCTTTCTGCCTGCGAGCTATCTGCAGACGTTCGCATTTTCAGAGCAGGGCCGATAGAGGTGCTCTGCACGGACCCCCGAACCTACGTTTGAAGTTTGAGGGGGCAAGACAAGCAAGCAGCCCCAGTCTCTGTGCCTCTGTGCGAGCAGTGCCATGGGCAGATGAGGCTGAGCAACAGCCTCACCAGGCTAGCTCTTTCTGCCTGCGAGCTATCTGCAGACGTTCGCATTTTCAGAGCAGGGCTGACGGAGGCCCCCTGCACGGAACCCCAAAGATACTTTTGAAGTTTGAGGTGGAAGACAAGCAAGGAAGCAGCCCCAGTCTCTGTGCCTCTGTGCGAGCAGTGCCATGGGCAGATGAGGCTGAGCAACAGCTTTCCAGGCTAGCTCTTTCTGGCTGCGAGCTATCTGCAGACGTTCGCATTTTCAGAGCAGGGCTGCGGGATATTCCCTGCACAGACCGCCAAAGCTACGATTGAAGTTTGACGGGTTCAAGACAAGAAATCATCCCCAGTCTCTGTGCCTCTGTGCGAGCAGTGCCATGGGCAGATGAGGCTGAGCAACAGCTTTCCAGGCTTGCTTTTTCTGGCTGCGAGCTATCTGGAGACGTTCGTATTTTCAGAACAGGGCTTCTGGAGGTGCCCTGCACGGACCCCCGAAGATACGTTTGAAGTTTGAGGTGTCAAGACAAGCAAGCAGGCCCCGTCTATGTGCCTCTGTGCGAGCAGTGCCATGGGCAGATGAGGCTGAGCAACAGCTTTCCAGGCTAGCTCTTTCTGCCTGCGAGCTATCTGCAGACGTTCGCATTTTCAGAGCGCGGCTGCCGGATACGCTGGCCAAGGACCCACAAAGCTACGTTTGAAGTTTGAGGTGGCAAGACAAGCAAGCAACCCCAGTCTCTGTGCCTCTGGGCGAGCAGTGCCATGGGCAGATGAGGCTGAGCAACAGCTTTCCAGGCTAGCTCTTTCTGCCTGCGAGCTATCTGCAGACGTTCGCATTTTCAGAGCAGGCCTTCTGGAGATGCCCTGCACGGACCCCCGAAGCTACGTTTGAAGTTTGAGGTGGAAGACAAGCAAGGAAGCAGCCCCAGTCTCTGTGCCTCTGTGCGAGCAGTGCCATGGGCAGATGAGGCTGAGCAACAGCTTTCCAGGCTAGCTCTTTCTGCCTGCGAGCTATCTGCAGACGTTCGCATTTTCGGAGCAGGCCTTCTGGAGGCACCCGGTACGGACCACCTAAGTTACATTTGAAGTTTGAGGGGGCAAGACAAGCAAGCAGCCCCAGTCTCTGTGCCTCTGTGCGAGCAGTGCCATGGGCAGATGAGGCTGAGTAACAGTTTTCCAGGCTAGCCCTTTCTGCCTGCGAGCTATCTGCAGACGTTCGCATTTTCAGAGCAGGCCTTCTGGAGGCGCCCGCCAAGTTCCCCCTAAGCTATGTTTGAAGTTTGAGGTGGCAAGACAAGCAAGCAGCCCCAGTCTCTGTGCCTCTGTGCGAGCAGTGCCATGGGCAGATGAGGCTGAGCAACAGCTTTCCAGGCTAGCTCTTTCTGCCTGCGAGCTATCTGCAGACGTTCGCATTTTCGGAGCAGGGCTGACGGAGGCCCCCTGCACGGAAACCTAAAGATACTTTTGAAGTTTGAGATGGCAAGACAAGCAAGCAAGCAGCCCCAGTCTCTGTGCCTCTGTGCGAGCAGTGCCATGGGCAGATGAGGCTGAGCAACAGCTTTCCAGGCTAGCTCTTTCTGCCTGCGAGCTATCTGCAGACGTTCGCATTTTCAGAGCAGGGCTTCTGGAGATGCCCTGCACGGACCCCCGAAGCTACGTTTGAAATTTGAGGGGGCAAGACAAGCAAGCAGCCCCAGTCTCTGTGCCTCTGTGCGAGCAGTGCCATGGGCAGATGAGGCTGAGCAACAGCTTTCCAGGCTAGCTCTTTCTGCCTGCGAGCTATCTGCAGACGTTCGCATTTTCGGAGCAGGCCTTCTGGAGGCGCCCACCAAGTTCCCCCTAAGCTATGTTTGAAGTTTGAGGTGGCAAGACAAGCAAGCAACCCCAGTCTCTGTGCCTCTGTGCGAGCAGTGCCATGGGCAGATGAGGGTGAGCAACAGCTTTCCAGGCTAGCTCTTTCTGCTAGCGAGTTATCTGCAGACGTTCGCATTTTCAGAGCAGGGCCGATAGAGGTGCTCTGCACGGACCCCTGAACCTACGTTTGAAGTTTGAGGTGTCAAGACAAGCAAGCAGCCCCAGTCTCTGTGCCTCTGTGCGAGCAGTGCCATGGGCAGATGAGGCTGAGCAACAGCTTTCCAGGCTAGCTCTTTCTGGCTGCAAGCTATCTGCAGCTGTTCGCATTTTCAGAGCAGGGCTGCCGGATACGCCGGCCAAGGACGCACAAAGCTACGTTTGAAGTTTGAGGGGGCAAGACAAGCAAGCAGCCCCAGTCTCTGTGCCTCTGTGCGAGCAGTGCCATGGGCAGATGAGGCTGAGCAACAGCTTTCCAGGCTAGCTCTTTCTGCCTGCGAGCTATCTGCAGACGTTCGCATTTTCAGAGCAGGGCTGACGGAGGCCCCCTGCAAGGAACCCCAAAGATACTTTTGAAGTTTGAGGTGGAAGACAAGCAAGGAAGCAGCCCCAGTCTCTGTGCCTCTGTGCGAGCAGTGCCATGGGCAGATGAGGCTGAGCAACAGCTTTCCAGGCTAGCTTTTTCTGGCTGCGAGCTATCTGCAGACGTTCGCATTTTCGGAGCAGGCCTTCTGGAGGCACCCGGTACGGACCACCTAAGTTACGTTTGAAGTTTGAGGGGGCAAGACAAGCAAGCAGCCCCAGTCTCTGTGCCTCTGTGCGAGCAGTGCCATGGGCAGATGAGGCTGAGCAACAGCTTTCCAGGCTAGCTCTTTCTGCCTGCGAGCTATCTGCAGACGTTCGCATTTTCGGAGCAGGCCTTCTGGAGGCGCCCACCAAGTTCCCCCTAAGCTACGTTTGAAGTTTGAGGTGGCAAGACAAGCAAGCAACCCCAGTCTCTGTGCCTCTGGGCGAGCAGTGCCATGGGCAGATGAGGGTGAGCAACAGCTTTCCAGGCTAGCTCTTTCTGCCTGCGAGCTATCTGCAGACGTTCGCATTTTCAGAGCAGGGCCGATAGAGGTGCTCTGCACGGACCCCCGAACCTACGTTTGAAGTTTGAGGGGGCAAGACAAGCAAGCAGCCCCAGTCTCTGTGCCTCTGTGCGAGCAGTGCCATGGGCAGATGAGGCTGAGCAACAGCCTCACCAGGCTAGCTCTTTCTGCCTGCGAGCTATCTGCAGACGTTCGCATTTTCAGAGCAGGGCTGACGGAGGCCCCCTGCACGGAACCCCAAAGATACTTTTGAAGTTTGAGGTGGAAGACAAGCAAGGAAGCAGCCCCAGTCTCTGTGCCTCTGGGCGAGCAGTGCCATGGGCAGATGAGGCTGAGCAACAGCTTTCCAGGCTAGCTCTTTCTGGCTGCGAGCTATCTGCAGACGTTCGCATTTTCAGAGCAGGGCTGCGGGATATTCCCTGCACAGACCGCCAAAGCTACGATTGAAGTTTGACGGGTTCAAGACAAGAAATCATCCCCAGTCTCTGTGCCTCTGTGCGAGCAGTGCCATGGGCAGATGAGGCTGAGCAACAGCTTTCCAGGCTTGCTTTTTCTGGCTGCGAGCTATCTGGAGACGTTCGCATTTTCAGAACAGGGCTTCTGGAGGTGCCCTGCACGGACCCCCGAAGATACGTTTGAAGTTTGAGGTGTCAAGACAAGCAAGCAGGCCCCGTCTATGTGCCTCTGTGTGAGCAGTGCCATGGGCAGATGAGGCTGAGCAACAGCTTTCCAGGCTTGCTTTTTCTGGCTTCGAGCTATCTGGAGACGTTCGTATTTTCAGAACAGGGCTTCTGGAGGTGCTCTGCACGGACCCCCGAAGATACGTTTGAAGTTTGAGGTGTCAAGACAAGCAAGCAGGCCCCGTCTATGTGCCTCTGTGCGAGCAGTGCCATGGGCAGATGAGGCTGAGCAACAGCTTTCCAGGCTAGCTCTTTCTGCCTCCGAGCTATCTGCAGCCGTTCGCATTTTCAGAGCACGGCTGCCGGATACGCTGGCCAAGGACCCACAAAGCTACATTTGACGTTTGAGGTGGCAAGACAAGCAAGCAACCCCAGTCTCTGTGCCTCTGGGCGAGCAGTGCCATGGGCAGATGAGGCTGAGCAACAGCTTTCCAGGCTAGCTCTTTCTGCCTGCGAGCTATCTGCAGACGTTCGCATTTTCAGAGCAGGCCTTCTGGAGGCGCCCGCCAAGTTCCCCCTAAGCTACGTTTGAAGTTTGAGGTGGCAAGACAAGCAAGCAGCCCCAGTCTCTGTGCCTCTGTGCGAGCAGTGCCATGGGCAGATGAGGCTGAGCAACAGCTTTCCAGGCTAGCTCTTTCTGCCTGCGAGCTATCTGCAGACGTTCGCATTTTCGGAGCAGGGCTGACGGAGGCCCCCTGCACGGAAACCTAAAGATACTTTTGAAGTTTGAGATGGCAAGACAAGCAAGCAAGCAGCCCCAGTCTCTGTGCCTCTGTGCGAGCAGTGCCATGGGCAGATGAGGCTGAGCAACAGCTTTCCAGGCTAGCTCTTTCTGCCTGCGAGCTATCTGCAGACGTTCGCATTTTCAGAGCAGGGCTTCTGGAGATGCCCTGCACGGACCCCCGAAGCTACGTTTGAAATTTGACGGGGCAAGACAAGCAAGCAGCCCCAGTCTCTGTGCCTCTGTGCGAGCAGTGCCATGGGCAGATGAGGCTGAGCAACAGCTTTTCAGGCTAGCTCTTTCTGGCTGCGAGCTATCTGCAGACGTTCGCATTTTCGGAGCAGGCCTTCTGGAGGCGCCCACCAAGTTCCCCCTAAGCTATGTTTGAAGTTTGAGGTGGCAAGACAAGCAAGCAACCCCAGTCTCTGTGCCTCTGTGCGAGCAGTGCCATGGGCAGATGAGGGTGAGCAACAGCTTTCCAGGCTATCTCTTTCTGCTAGCGAGTTATCTGCAGACGTTCGCATTTTCAGAGCAGGGCCGATAGAGGTGCTCTGCACGGACCCCTGAACCTACGTTTGAAGTTTGAGGTGTCAAGACAAGCAAGCAGCCCCAGTCTCTGTGCCTCTGTGCGAGCAGTGCCATGGGCAGATGAGGCTGAGCAACAGCTTTCCAGGCTAGCTCTTTCTGGCTGCAAGCTATCTGCAGCTGTTCGCATTTTCAGAGCAGGGCTGCCGGATACGCCGGCCAAGGACGCACAAAGCTACGTTTGAAGTTTGAGGGGGCAAGACAAGCAAGCAGCCCCAGTCTCTGTGCCTCTGTGCGAGCAGTGCCATGGGCAGATGAGGCTGAGCAACAGCTTCACCAGGCTAGCTCTTTCTGCCTGCGAGCTATCTGCAGACGTTCGCATTTTCAGAGCAGGGCTGACGGAGGCCCCCTGCACGGAACCCCAAAGATACTTTTGAAGTTTGAGGTGGAAGACAAGCAAGGAAGCAGCCCCAGTCTCTGTGCCTCTGTGCGAGCAGTGCCATGGGCAGATGAGGCTGAGCAACAGCTTTCCAGGCTAGCTCTTTCTGCCTGCGAGCTATCTGCAGACGTTCGCATTTTCGGAGCAGGGCTGCGGAATATTCCCTGCACAGACCGCCAAAGCTACGATTGAAGTTTGACGGGTTCAAGACAAGAAAGCATCCCCAGTCTCTGTGCCTCTGTGCGAGCAGTGCCATGGGCAGATGAGGCTGAGCAACAGCTTTCCAGGCTTGCTTTTTCTGGCTGCGAGCTATCTGGAGACGTTCGCATTTTCAGAACAGGGCTTCTGGAGGTGCCCTGCACGGACCCCCGAAGATACGTTTGAAGTTTGAGGTGTCAAGACAAGCAAGCAGGCCCCGTCTATGTGCCTCTGTGTGAGCAGTGCCATGGGCAGATGAGGCTGAGCAACAGCTTTCCAGGCTTGCCATTTCTGGCTTCGAGCTATCTGGAGACGTTCGTATTTTCAGAACAGGGCTTCTGGAGGTGCTCTGCACGGACCCCCGAAGATACGTTTGAAGTTTGAGGTGTCAAGACAAGCAAGCAGGCCCCGTCTATGTGCCTCTGTGCGAGCAGTGCCATGGGCAGATGAGGCTGAGCAACAGCTTTCCAGGCTAGCTCTTTCTGCCTGCGAGCTATCTGCAGCCGTTCGCATTTTCAGAGCAGGGCTGCCGGATACGCCGGCCAAGGACCCACAAAGCTACGTTTAAAGTTTGAGAGGGCAAGACAAGCAAGCAGCCCCAGTCTCTGTGCCTCTGTGCGAGCAGTGCCATGGGCAGATGAGGCTGAGCAACAGCTTTCCAGACTAGCTCTTTCTGGCTGCGAGCTATCTGCAGACGTTCGCATTTTCGGAGCAGGCCTTCTGGAGGCACCCGGTACGGACCACCTAAGTTACGTTTGAAGTTTGAGGGGGCAAGACAAGCAAGCAGCCCCAGTCTCTGTGCCTCTGGGCGAGCAGTGCCATGGGCAGATGAGGCTGAGCAACAGCTTTCCAGGCTAGCTCTTTCTGCCTGCGAGCTATCTGCAGACGTTCGCATTTTCGGAGCAGGCCTTCAGGAGGCGCCCACCAAGTTCCCCCTAAGCTACGTTTGAAGTTTGAGGTGGCAAGACAAGCAAGCAACCCCAGTCTCTGTGCCTCTGGGCGAGCAGTGCCATGGGCAGATGAGGGTGAGCAACAGCTTTCCAGGCTAGCTCTTTCTGCCTGCGAGCTATCTGCAGACGTTCGCATTTTCAGAGCAGGGCTGACGGAGGCCCCCTGCACGGAACCCCAAAGATACTTTTGAAGTTTGAGGTGGAAGACAAGCAAGGAAGCAGCCCCAGTCTCTGTGCCTCTGTGCGAGCAGTGCCATGGGCAGATGAGGCTGAGCAACAGCTTTCCAGGCTAGCTCTTTCTGGCTGCGAGCTATCTGCAGACGTTCGGATTTTCAGAGCAGGGCTGCGGGATATTCCCTGCACAGACCGCCAAAGCTACGATTGAAGTTTGACGGGTTCAAGACAAGAAAGCATCCCCAGTCTCTGTGCCTCTGTGCGAGCAGTGCCATGGGCAGATGAGGCTGAGCAACAGCTTTCCAGGCTTGCTTTTTCTGGCTGCGAGCTATCTGGAGACGTTCGCATTTTCAGAACAGGGCTTCTGGAGGTGCCCTGCACGGACCCCCGAAGATACGTTTGAAGTTTGAGGTGTCAAGACAAGCAAGCAGGCCCCGTCTATGTGCCTCTGTGTGAGCAGTGCCATGGGCAGATGAGGCTGAGCAACAGCTTTCCAGGCTTGCTTTTTCTGGCTTCGAGCTATCTGGAGACGTTCGCATTTTCAGAACAGGGCTTCTGGAGGTGCCCTGCACGGACCCCCGAAGATACGTTTGAAGTTTGAGGTGTCAAGACAAGCAAGCAGGCCCCGTCTATGTGCCTCTGTGTGAGCAGTGCCATGGGCAGATGAGGCTGAGCAACAGCTTTCCAGGCTTGCTTTTTCTGGCTTCGAGCTATCTGGAGACGTTCGTATTTTCAGAACAGGGCTTCTGGAGGTGCTCTGCACGGACCCCCGAAGATACGTTTGAAGTTTGAGGTGTCAAGACAAGCAAGCAGGCCCCGTCTATGTGCCTCTGTGCGAGCAGTGCCATGGGCAGATGAGGCTGAGCAACAGCTTTCCAGGCTAGCTCTTTCTGCCTGCGAGCTATCTGCAGCCGTTCGCATTTTCAGAGCAGGGCTGCCGGATACGCCGGCCAAGGACCCACAAAGCTACGTTTAAAGTTTGAGAGGGCAAGACAAGCAAGCAGCCCCAGTCTCTGTGCCTCTGTGCGAGCAGTGCCATGGGCAGATGAGGCTGAGCAACAGCTTTCCAGGCTAGCTCTTTCTGCCTGCGAGCTATCTGCAGACGTTCGCATTTTCGGAGCAGGCCTTCTGGAGGCACCCGGTACGGACCACCTAAGTTACGTTTGAAGTTTGAGGGGGCAAGACAAGCAAGCAGCCCCAGTCTCTGTGCCTCTGTGCGAGCAGTGCCATGGGCAGATGAGGCTGAGCAACAGCTTTCCAGGCTAGCTCTTTCTGCCTGCGAGCTATCTGCAGACGTTCGCATTTTCGGAGCAGGCCTTCTGGAGGCGCCCACCAAGTTCCCCCTAAGCTACATTTGAAGTTTGAGGTGGCAAGACAAGCAAGCAACCCCAGTCTCTGTGCCTCTGGGCGAGCAGTGCCATGGGCAGATGAGGGTGAGCAACAGCTTTCCAGGCTAGCTCTTTCTGCCTGCGAGCTATCTGCAGACGTTCGCATTTTCAGAGCAGGGCTGACGGAGGCCCCCTGCACGGAACCCCAAAGATACTTTTGAAGTTTGAGGTGGAAGACAAGCAAGGAAGCAGCCCCAGTCTCTGTGCCTCTGTGCGAGCAGTGCCATGGGCAGATGAGGCTGAGCAACAGCTTTCCAGGCTAGCTCTTTCTGCCTGCGAGCTATCTGCAGACGTTCGCATTTTCAGAGCAGGGCTGCGGGATATTCCCTGCACAGACCGCCAAAGCTACGATTGAAGTTTGACGGGTTCAAGACAAGAAAGCATCCCCAGTCTCTGTGCCTCTGTGCGAGCAGTGCCATGGGCAGATGAGGCTGAGCAACAGCTTTCCAGGCTTGCTTTTTCTGGCTGCGAGCTATCTGGAGACGTTCGCATTTTCAGAACAGGGCTTCTGGAGGTGCCCTGCACGGACCCCCGAAGATACGTTTGAAGTTTGAGGTGTCAAGACAAGAAAGCAGGCCCCGTCTATGTGCCTCTGTGTGAGCAGTGCCATGGGCAGATGAGGCTGAGCAACAGCTTTCCAGGCTTGCTTTTTCTGGCTTCGAGCTATCTGGAGACGTTCGTATTTTCAGAACAGGGCTTCTGGAGGTGCTCTGCACGGACCCCCGAAGATACGTTTGAAGTTTGAGGTGTCAAGACAAGCAAGCAGGCCCCGTCTATGTGCCTCTGTGCGAGCAGTGCCATGGGCAGATGAGGCTGAGCAACAGCTTTCCAGGCTAGCTCTTTCTGCCTGCGAGCTATCTGCAGCCGTTCGCATTTTCAGAGCAGGGCTGCCGGATACGCCGGCCAAGGACCCACAAAGCTACGTTTGAAGTTTGAGAGGGCAAGACAAGCAAGCAGCCCCAGTCTCTGTGCCTCTGTGCGAGCAGTGCCATGGGCAGATGAGGCTGAGCAACAGCTTTCCAGGCTAGCTCTTTCTGGCTGCGAGCTATCTGCAGACGTTCGCATTTTCGGAGCAGGCCTTCTGGAGGCACCCGGTACGGACCACCTAAGTTACGTTTGAAGTTTGAGGTGGCAAGACAAGCAAGCAGCCCCAGTCTCTGTGCCTCTGTGCGAGCAGTGCCATGGGCAGATGAGGCTGAGCAACAGCTTTCCAGGCTAGCTCTTTCTGGCTGCGAGCTATCTGCAGACGTTCGCATTTTCGGAGCAGGCCTTCTGGAGGCGCCCACAAAGTTCCCCATAAGCTACGTTTGAAGTTTGAGGTGGCAAGACAAGCAAGCAACCCCAGTCTCTGTGCCTCTGGGCGAGCAGTGCCATGGGCAGATGAGGCTGAGCAACAGCTTTCCAGGCTAGCTCTTTCTGGCTGCGAGCTATCTGCAGACGTTCGCATTTTCGGAGCCGGCTGACGGAGACCCCCTGCACGGAACCCCAAAGATACTTTTGAAGTTTGAGGTGGAAGACAAGCAAGGAAGCAGCCCCAGTCTCTGTGCCTCTGTGCGAGCAGTGCCATGGGCAGATGAGGCTGAGCAACAGCTTTCCAGGCTTGCTTTTTCTGGCTGCGAGCTATCTGGAGACGTTCGCATTTTCAGAACAGGGCTTCTGGAGGTGCTCTGCACGGACCCCCGAAGATACGTTTGAAGTTTGAGGTGTCAAGACAAGCAAGCAGGCCCCGTCTATGTGCCTCTGTGCGAGCAGTGCCATGGGCAGATGAGGCTGAGCAACAGCTTTCCAGGCTAGCTCTTTCTGCCTGCGAGCTATCTGCAGCCGTTCGCATTTTCAGAGCAGGGCTGCCGGATACGCCGGCCAAGGACCCACAAAGCTACGTTTGAAGTTTGAGAGGGCAAGACAAGCAAGCAGCCCCAGTCTCTGTGCCTCTGTGCGAGCAGTGCCATGGGCAGATGAGGCTGAGCAACAGCTTTCCAGGCTAGCTCTTTCTGGCTGCGAGCTATCTGCAGACGTTCGCATTTTCGGAGCAGGCCTTCTGGAGGCACCCGGTACGGACCACCTAAGTTACGTTTGAAGTTTGAGGGGGCAAGACAAGCAAGCAGCCCCAGTCTCTGTGCCTCTGTGCGAGCAGTGCCATGGGCAGATGAGGCTGAGCAACAGCTTTCCAGGCTAGCTCTTTCTGCCTGCGAGCTATCTGCAGACGTTCGCATTTTCGGAGCAGGCCTTCTGGAGGCGCCCACCAAGTTCCCCCTAAGCTACGTTTGAAGTTTGAGGTGGCAAGACAAGCAAGCAACCCCAGTCTCTGTGCCTCTGGGCGAGCAGTGCCATGGGCAGATGAGGGTGAGCAACAGCTTTCCAGGCTAGCTCTTTCTGCCTGCGAGCTATCTGCAGACGTTCGCATTTTCGGAGCCGGCTGACGGAGACCCCCTGCACGGAACCCCAAAGATACTTTTGAAGTTTGAGGTGGAAGACAAGCAAGGAAGCAGCCCCAGTCTCTGTGCCTCTGTGCGAGCAGTGCCATGGGCAGATGAGGCTGAGCAACAGCTTTCCAGGCTAGCTCTTTCTGGCTGCGAGCTATCTGCAGACGTTCGCATTTTCAGAGCAGGGCTGCGGGATATTCCCTGCACAGACCGCCAAAGCTACGATTGAAGTTTGACGGGTTCAAGACAAGAAAGCATCCCCAGTCTCTGTGCCTCTGTGCGAGCAGTGCCATGGGCAGATGAGGCTGAGCAACAGCTTTCCAGGCTTGCTTTTTCTGGCTGCGAGCTATCTGGAGACGTTCGCATTTTCAGAACAGGGCTTCTGGAGGTGCCCTGCACGGACCCCCGAAGATACGTTTGAAGTTTGAGGTGTCAAGACAAGCAAGCAGGCCCCGTCTATGTGCCTCTGTGTGAGCAGTGCCATGGGCAGATGAGGCTGAGCAACAGCTTTCCAGGCTTGCTTTTTCTGGCTTCGAGCTATCTGGAGACGTTTGTATTTTCAGAACAGGGCTTCTGGAGGTGCTCTGCACGGACCCCCGAAGATACGTTTGAAGTTTGAGGTGTCAAGACAAGCAAGCAGGCCCCGTCTATGTGCCTCTGTGCGAGCAGTGCCATGGGCAGATGAGGCTGAGCAACAGCTTTCCAGGCTAGCTCTTTCTGCCTGCGAGCTATCTGCAGCCGTTCGCATTTTCAGAGCAGGGCTGCCGGATACGCCGGCCAAGGACCCACAAAGCTACGTTTGAAGTTTGAGAGGGCAAGACAAGCAAGCAGCCCCAGTCTCTGTGCCTCTGTGCGAGCAGTGCCATGGGCAGATGAGGCTGAGCAACAGCTTTCCAGGCTAGCTCTTTCTGGCTGCGAGCTATCTGCAGACGTTCGCATTTTCGGAGCAGGCCTTCTGGAGGCACCCGGTACGGACCACCTAAGTTACTTTTGAAGTTTGAGGGGGCAAGACAAGCAAGCAGCCCCAGTCTCTGTGCCTCTGTGCGAGCAGTGGCATGGGCAGATGAGGCTGAGCAACAGCTTTCCAGGCTAGCTCTTTCTGGCTGCGAGCTATCTGCAGACGTTCGCATTTTCGGAGCAGGCCTTCTGGAGGCGCCCACCAAGTTCCCCCTAAGCTACGTTTGAAGTTTGAGGTGGCAAGACAAGCAAGCAACCCCAGTCTCTGTGCCTCTGGGCGAGCAGTGCCATGGGCAGATGAGGCTGAGCAACAGCTTTCCAGGCTAGCTCTTTCTGCCTGCGAGCTATCTGCAGACGTTCGCATTTTCAGAGCAGGGCTGACGGAGGCCCCCTGCACGGAACCCCAAAGATACTTTTGAAGTTTGAGGTGGAAGACAAGCAAGGAAGCAGCCCCAGTCTCTGTGCCTCTGTGCGAGCAGTGCCATGGGCAGATGAGGCTGAGCAACAGCTTTCCAGGCTAGCTCTTTCTGGCTGCGAGCTATCTGCAGACGTTCGCATTTTCAGAGCAGGGCTGCGGGATATTCCCTGCACAGACCGCCAAAGCTACGATTGAAGTTTGACGGGTTCAAGACAAGAAAGCATCCCCAGTCTCTGTGCCTCTGTGTGAGCAGTGCCATGGGCAGATGAGGCTGAGCAACAGCTTTCCAGGCTTGCTTTTTCTGGCTTCGAGCTATCTGGAGACGTTTGTATTTTCAGAACAGGGCTTCTGGAGGTGCTCTGCACGGACCCCCGAAGATACGTTTGAAGTTTGAGGTGTCAAGACAAGCAAGCAGGCCCCGTCTATGTGCCTCTGTGCGAGCAGTGCCATGGGCAGATGAGGCTGAGCAACAGCTTTCCAGGCTAGCTCTTTCTGCCTGCGAGCTATCTGCAGCCGTTCGCATTTTCAGAGCAGGGCTGCCGGATACGCCGGCCAAGGACCCACAAAGCTACGTTTGAAGTTTGAGAGGGCAAGACAAGCAAGCAGCCCCAGTCTCTGTGCCTCTGTGCGAGCAGTGCCATGTGCAGATGATGCTGAGCAACAGCTTTCCAGGCTAGCTCTTTCTGGCTGCGAGCTATCTGCAGACGTTCGCATTTTCGGAGCAGGCCTTCTGGAGGCACCCGGTACGGACCACCTAAGTTACGTTTGAAGTTTGAGGGGGCAAGACAAGCAAGCAGCCCCAGTCTCTGTGCCTCTGTGCGAGCAGTGGCATGGGCAGATGAGGCTGAGCAACAGCTTTCCAGGCTAGCTCTTTCTGGCTGCGAGCTATCTGCAGACGTTCGCATTTTCGGAGCAGGCCTTCTGGAGGCGCCCACCAAGTTCCCCCTAAGCTACGTTTGAAGTTTGAGGTGGCAAGACAAGCAAGCAACCCCAGTCTCTGTGCCTCTGGGCGAGCAGTGCCATGGGCAGATGAGGCTGAGCAACAGCTTTCCAGGCTAGCTCTTTCTGCCTGCGAGCTATCTGCAGACGTTCGCATTTTCAGAGCAGGGCTGACGGAGGCCCCCTGCACGGAACCCCAAAGATACTTTTGAAGTTTGAGGTGGAAGACAAGCAAGGAAGCAGCCCCAGTCTCTGTGCCTCTGTGCGAGCAGTGCCATGGGCAGATGAGGCTGAGCAACAGCTTTCCAGGCTAGCTCTTTCTGGCTGCGAGCTATCTGCAGACGTTCGCATTTTCAGAGCAGGGCTGCGGAATATTCCCTGCACAGACCGCCAAAGCTACGATTGAAGTTTGACGGGTTCAAGACAAGAAAGCATCCCCAGTCTCTGTGCCTCTGTGTGAGCAGTGCCATGGGCAGATGAGGCTGAGCAACAGCTTTCCAGGCTTGCTTTTTCTGGCTTCGAGCTATCTGGAGACGTTCGTATTTTCAGAACAGGGCTTCTGGAGGTGCTCTGCACGGACCCCCGAAGATACGTTTGAAGTTTGCGGTGTCAAGACAAGCAAGCAGGCCCCGTCTATGTGCCTCTGTGCGAGCAGTGCCATGGGCAGATGAGGCTGAGCAACAGCTTTCCAGGCTAGCTCTTTCTGGCTGCGAGCTATCTGCAGCCGTTCGCATTTTAGAGCAGGGCTGCCGGATACGCCGGCCAAGGACCCACAAAGCTACGTTTGAAGTTTGAGAGGGCAAGACAAGCAAGCAGCCCCAGTCTCTGTGCCTCTGTGCGAGCAGTGCAATGGGCAGATGAGGCTGAGCAACAGCTTTCCAGGCTAGCTCTTTCTGGCTGCGAGCTATCTGCAGACGTTCGCATTTTCGGAGCAGGCCTTCTGGAGGCACCCGGTACGGACCACCTAAGTTACGTTTGAAGTTTGAGGGGGCAAGACAAGCAAGCAGCCCCAGTCTCTGTGCCTCTGTGCGAGCAGTGCCATGGGCAGATGAGGCTGAGCAACAGCTTTCCAGGCTAGCTCTTTCTGCCTGCGAGCTATCTGCAGACGTTCGCATTTTCGGAGCAGGCCTTCTGGAGGCGCCCACCAAGTTCCCCCTAAGCTACGTTTGAAGTTTGAGGTGGCAAGACAAGCAAGCAATCCCAGTCTCTGTGCCTCTGGGCGAGCAGTGCCATGGGCAGATGAGGGTGAGCAACAGCTTTCCAGGCTAGCTCTTTCTGGCTGCGAGCTATCTGCAGACGTTCGCATTTTCGGAGCCGGCTGACGGAGACCCCCTGCACGGAACCCCAAAGATACTTTTGAAGTTTGAGGTGGAAGACAAGCAAGGAAGCAGCCCCAGTCTCTGTGCCTCTGTGCGAGCAGTGCCATGGGCAGATGAGGCTGAGCAACAGCTTTCCAGGCTAGCTCTTTCTGCCTGCGAGCTATCTGCAGACGTTCGCATTTTCAGAGCAGGGCTGCGGAATATTCCCTGCACAGACCGCCAAAGCTACGATTGAAGTTTGACGGGTTCAAGACAAGAAAGCATCCCCAGTCTCTGTGCCTCTGTGTGAGCAGTGCCATGGGCAGATGAGGCTGAGCAACAGCTTTCCAGGCTAGCTCTTTCTGCCTGCGAGCTATCTGCAGACGTTCGCATTTTCAGAGCAGGGCTGCCGGATACGCCGGCCAAGGACCCACAAAGCTACGTTTGAAGTTTGAGAGGGCAAGACAAGCAAGCAGCCCCAGTCTCTGTGCCTCTGTGCGAGCAGTGCCATGGGCAGATGAGGCTGAGCAACAGCTTTCCAGGCTAGCTCTTTCTGCCTGCGAGCTATCTGCAGACGTTCGCATTTTCGGAGCAGGCCTTCTGGAGGCACCCGGTACGGACCACCTAAGTTACGTTTGAAGTTTGAGGAGGCAAGACAAGCAAGCAGCCCCAGTCTCTGTGCCTCTGTGCGAGCAGTGCCATGGGCAGATGAGGCTGAGCAACAGCATTCCAGGCTAGCTCTTTCTGCCTGCGAGCTATCTGCAGACGTTCGCATTTTCAGAGCAGGGCTGCCGGAGGAGCCTGTCACGGACCACCTAAGCTACGTTTGAAGTTTGAGGTGGCAAGACAAGCAAGCAGCCCCAGTCTCTGTGCCTCTGTGCGAGCAGTGCCATGGGCAGATGAGGCTGAGCAACAGCTTTCCAGGCTTGCTTATTCTGTCTTCGAGATATCTGGCGAAGTTTGCATTTTCAGAACAGGGCTTCTGGAGGTGCCCTGCACGGACCCCCGAAGATACGTTTGAAGTTTGAGGTGTCAAGACAAGCAAGCAGGCCCCGTCTATGTGCCTCTGTGTGAGCAGTGCCATGGGCAGATGAGGCTGAGCAACAGCTTTCCAGGCTAGCTCTTTCTGCCTGCGAGCTATCTGCAGCTGTTCGCATTTTCAGAGCAGGGCTGATAGAGGTGCTCTGCACGGACCCCCGAATCTTCGTTTGAAGTTTGAGGGAGCAAGACAAGCAAGCAGCCCCAGTCTCTGTGCCTCTGTGCGAGCAGTGCCATGGGCAGATGAGGCTGAGCAACAGCTTTCCAGGCTAGCTCTTTCTGCCTGCGAGCTATCTGCAGACGTTCGCATTTTCGGAGCAGGGCTGACGGAGGCCCCCTGCACGGAACCCCAAAGATACTTTTGAAGTTTGAGGTGGAAGACAAGCAAGGAATCAGCCCCAGTCTCTGTGCCTCTGTGCGAGCAGTGCCATGGGCAGATGAGGCTGAGCAACAGCTTTCCAGGCTAGCTCTTTCTGCCTGCGAGCTATCTCCAGACGTTCGCATTTTCAGAGCAGGGCTGCGGGATATTCCCTGCACAGACCGCCAAAGCTACGATTGAAGTTTGACGGGTTCAAGACAAGAAAGCATCCCCAGTCTCTGTGCCTCTGTGCGAGCAGTGCCATGGGCAGATGAGGCTGAGCAACAGCTTTCCAGGCTTGCTTTTTCTGGCTGCGAGCTATCTGGAGACGTTCGCATTTTCAGAACAGGGCTTCTGGAGGTGCCCTGCACGGACCCCCGAAGATACGTTTGAAGTTTGCGGTGTCAAGACAAGCAAGCAGGCCCCGTCTATGTGCCTCTGTGTGAGCAGTGCCATGGGCAGATGAGGCTGAGCAACAGCTTTCCAGGCTAGCTCTTTCTGGCTGCGAGCTATCTGCAGACGTTCGCATTTTCAGAGCAGGGCTGCCGGATACGCCGGCCAAGGACCCACAAAGCTACCTTTGAAGTTTGAGAGGGCAAGACAAGCAAGCAGCCCCAGTCTCTGTGCCTCTGCGAGCAGTGCCATGGGCAGATGAGGCTGAGCAACAGCTTTCCAGGCTAGCTCTTTCTGGCTGCGAGCTATCTGCAGCCATTCGCATTTTCAGAGCAGGGCTGATAGAGGTGCTCTGCACGGACACCCGAATCTACGTTTGAAGTTTGAGGGAGCAAGACAAGCAAGCAGCCCCAGTCTCTGTGCCTCTGTGCGAGCAGTGCCATGGGCAGATGAGGCTGAGCAACAGCTTTCCAGGCTAGCTCTTTCTGGCTGCGAGCTATCTGCAGACGTTCGCATTTTCAGAGCAGGGCTGCGAGATATTCCCTGCACAGACCGCCAAAGCTACGATTGAAGTTTGACGGGTTCAAGACAAGAAAGCAGCCACAGTCTCTGTGCCTCTGTGCAAGCAGTGCCATGGGCAGATGAGGCTGAGCAACAGCTTTCCAGGCTTGCTTTTTCTGGCTGCGAGCTATCTGGAGACGTTCGCATTTTCAGAACAGGGCTTCTGGATGTGTCCTGCACGGACCCCCGAAGATACGTTTGAAGTTTGAGGTGTCAAGACAAGCAAGCAGGCCCCGTCTATGTGCCTCTGTGTGAGCAGTGCCATGGGCAGATGAGGCTGAGCAACAGCTTTCCAGGCTAGCTCTTTCTGGCTGCGAGCTATCTGCAGACGTTCGCATTTTCGGAGCAGGCCTTCTGGAGGCACCCGGTACGGACAACCTAAGTTACGTTAGAAGTTTGAGGAGGCAAGACAAGCAAGCAGCCCCAGTCTCTGTGCCTCTGTGCAAGCAGTGCCATGGGCAGATGAGGCTGAGCAACAGCTTTCCAGGCTTGCTTTTTCTGGCTTCGAGATATCTGGAGAAGTTCGCATTTTCAGAACAGGGCTTCTGGAGGTGCCCTGCACGGACCCCCGAAGATACGTTTGAAGTTTGAGGTGGCAAGACAAGCAAGCAGGCCCCGTCTATGTGCCTCTGTGTGAGCAGTGCCATGGGCAGATGAGGCTGAGCAACAGCTTTCCAGGCTAGCTCTTTCTGCCTGCGAGCTATCTGCAGCCGTTCGCATTTTCAGAGCAGGGCTGCCGGATACGCCGGCCAAGGACCCACAAAGCTACGTTTGAAGTTTGAGAGGGCAAGACAAGCAAGCAGCCCCAGTCTCTGTGCCTCTGTGCAAGCAGTGCCATGGGCAGATGAGGCTGAGCAACAGCTTTCCAGGCTAGCTCTTTCTGGCTGCGAGCTATCTGCAGACGTTCGCATTTTCGGAGCAGGCCTTCTGGAGGCACCCGGTACGGACCACCTAAGTTACTTTTGATGTTTGAGGGGGCAAGACAAGCAAGCAGCGCCAGTCTCTGTGCCTCTGTGCGAGCAGTGCCATGGGCAGATGAGGCTGAGCAACAGCTTTCCAGGCTAGCTCTTTCTGCCTGCGAGCTATCTGCAGACGTTCGCATTTTCAGAGCAGGGCTGATAGAGGTGCTCTGCACGGACCCCTGAATCTACGTTTGAAGTTTGAGGAAGCAAGACAAGCAAGCAGCCCCAGTCTCTGTGCCTCTGTGCGAGCATTGCCATGGGCAGATGAGGCTGAGCAACAGCTTTCCAGGCTAGCTCTTTCTGCCTGCGAGCTATCTGCAGACGTTCGCATTTTCGGAGCAGGGCTGACGGAGGCCCCCTGCACGGAACCCCAAAGATACTTTTGAAGTTTGAGGTGGAAGACAAGCAAGCAAGCAGCCCCAGTCTCTGTGCCTCTGTGCGAGCAGTGCCATGGGCAGATGAGGCTGAGCAACAGCTTTCCAGGCTAGCTCTTTCTGCCTGCGAGCTATCTGCAGACGTTCGCATTTTCAGAGCAGGGCTGCGGGATATTTCCTGCACAGACCGCCAAAGCTACGATTGAAGTTTGACGGGTTCAAGACAAGAAAGCATCCCCAGTCTCTGTGCCTCTGTGCGAGCAGTGGCATGGGCAGATGAGGCTGAGCAACAGCTTTCCAGGCTAGCCCTTTCTGCCTGCGAGCTGTCTGCAGACGTTCGCATTTTCAGAGCAGGCCTTCTGGAGGCGCCCGCGAAGTTCCCCCGAAGCTACGTTTGAAGTTTGAGGTGGCAAGACAAGCAAGCAGCCCCAGTCTCTGTGCCTCTGTGTGAGCAGTGCCATGGGCAGATAACGCTGAGCAACAGCTTTCCAGGCTAGCTCTTTCTGGCTGCGAGCTATCTGCAGCCGTTCGCATTTTCAGAGCAGGGCTGATAGAGGTGCTCTGCACGGACCCCCGAATCTACGTTTGAAGTTTGAGGGAGCAAGACAAGCAAGCAGCCCCAGTCTCTGTGCCTCTGTGCGAGCAGTACCATGGGCAGATGAGGCTGAGCAACAGCTTTCCAGGCTAGCTCTTTCTGCCTGCGAGCTATCTGCAGACGTTCGCATTTTCGGAGCAGGGCCGACGGAGGCCCCCTGCACGGAACCCTAAAGATACTTTTGAAGTTTGAGATGGCAAAACAAGCAAGCAAGCAGCCCCAGTCTCTGTGCCTCTGTGCGAGCAGTGCCATGGGCAGATGAGGCTGAGCAACAGCTTTCCAGGCTAGCTCTTTCTGCCTGCGAGCTATCTGCAGACGTTCTCATTTTCAGAGCAGGGCTTCTGGAGATGCCCTGCACGGACCCCCGAAGCTACGTTTGAAGTTTGAGGGGGCAATACAAGCAAGCAGCCCCAGTCTCTGTGCCTCTGTGCGAGCAGTGCCATGGGCAGATGAGGCTGAGCAACAGCTTTCCAGGCTAGCTCTTTCTGCCTGCGAGCTATCTGCAGACGTTCGCATTTTCGGAGCAGGCCTTCTGGAGGCACCCGGTACGGACCACCTAAGTTACGTTTGAAGTTTGAGGGGGCAAGACAAGCAAGCAGCCCCAGTCTCTGTGCCTCTGTGCGAGCAGTGCCATGGGCAGATGAGGCTGAGCAACAGCTTTCCAGGCTAGCTCTTTCTGCCTGCGAGCTATCTGCAGACGTTCGCATTTTCAGAGCAGGCCTTCTGGAGGCGCCCGCGAAGTTCCCCCGAAGCTACGTTTGAAGTTTGAGGTGGCAAGACAAGCAAGCAGCCCCAGTCTCTGTGCCTCTGTGTGAGCAGTGCCATGGGCAGATAACGCTGAGCAACAGCTTTCCAGGCTAGCTCTTTCTGGCTGCGAGCTATCTGCAGCCGTTCGCATTTTCAGAGCAGGGCTGATAGAGGTGCTCTGCACGGACCCCCGAATCTACGTTTGAAGTTTGAGGGAGCAAGACAAGCAAGCAGCCCCAGTCTCTGTGCCTCTGTGCGAGCAGTGCCATGGGCAGATGAGGCTGAGCAACAGCTTTCCAGGCTAGCTCTTTCTGCCTGCGAGCTATCTGCAGACGTTCGCATTTTCGGAGCAGGGCTGACGGAGGTCCCCTGCACGGAACCCCAAAGATACTTTTGAAGTTTGAGGTGGAAGACAAGCAAGGAATCAGCCCCAGTCTCTGTGCCTCTGTGCGAGCAGTGCCATGGGCAGATGAGGCTGAGCAACAGCTTTCCAGGCTAGCTCTTTCTGGCTGCGAGCTATCTGCAGACGTTCGCATTTTCAGAGCAGGGCTGCGGGATATTTCCTGCACAGACCGCCAAAGCTACGATTGAAGTTTGACGGGTTCAAGACAAGAAAGCATCCCCAGTCTCTGTGCCTCTGTGCGAGCAGTGGCATGGGCAGATGAGGCTGAGCAACAGCTTTCCAGGCTTGCTTTTTCTGGCTGCGAGCTATCTGCAGACGTTCGCATTTTCAGAAAAGGGCTTCTGGAGGTGCCCTGCACGGCCCCCCGAAGATACGTTTGAAGTTTGCGGTGTCAAGACAAGCAAGCAGGCCCCGTCTATGTGCCTCTGTGCGAGCAGTGCCATGGGCAGCTGAGGCTGAGCAACAGCTTTCCAGGCTAGCTCTTTCTGCCTGCGAGCTATCTGCAGCCGTTCGCATTTTCAGAGCAGGGCTGCCGGATACGCCGGCCAAGGACCCACAAAGCTACGTTTGAAGTTTGAGAGGGCAAGACAAGCAAACAGCCCCAGTCTCTGTGCCTCTGTGCGAGCAGTGCCATGGGCAGATGAGGCTGAGCAACAGCTTTCCAGGCTAGCTCTTTCTGCCTGCGAGCTATCTGCAGACGTTCGCATTTTCGGAGCAGGCCTTCTGGAGGCACCCGGTACGGACCACCTAAGTTACGTTTGAAGTTTGAGGGGGCAAGACAAGCAAGCATCCCCAGTCTCTGTGCCTCTGTGCGAGCAGTGCCATGGGCAGATGAGGCTGAGCAACAGCTTTCCAGGCTAGCTCTTTCTGCCTGCGAGCTATCTGCACACGTTCGCATTTTCGGAGCAGGGCCGACGGAGGCCCCCTGCACGGAACCCTAAAGATACTTTTGAAGTTTGAGATGGCAAGACAAGCAAGCAAGCATCCCCAGTCTCTGTGCCTCTGTGTGAGCAGTGCCATGGGCAGATGAGGCTGAGCAACAGCTTTCCAGGCTAGCTCTTTCTGCCTGCGAGCTATCTGCAGACGTTCTCATTTTCAGAGCAGGGCTTCTGGAGATGCCCTGCACGGACCCCCGAAGCTACGTTTGAAGTTTGAGGGGGCAAGACAAGCAAGCAGCCCCAGTCTCTGTGCCTCTGTGCGAGCAGTGCCATGGGCAGATGAGGCTGAGCAACAGCTTTCCAGGCTAGCTCTTTCTGCCTGCGAGCTATCTGCAGACGTTCGCATTTTCAGAGCAGGGCTTCAGGAGGTGCCCTGCACGGACCCCCGAATCTGCGTTTAAAGTTTGAGGGAACAAGACAAGCAAGCAGCCCCAGTCTCTGTGCCTCTCTGCGAGCAGTGCCATGGGCAGATGAGGCTGAGCAACAGCTTTCCAGGCTAGCTATTTCTGGCTGCGAGCTATCTGCAGCCGTTCGCATCTTCAGAGCAGGGCTGCCGGATACGCCGGCCAAGGACCCACAAAGCTACGTTTGAAGTTTGAGAGGGCAAGACAAGCAAGCAGCCCCAGTCTCTGTGCCTCTGTGCGAGCAGTGCCATGGGCAGATGAGGCTGAGCAACAGCTTTCCAGGCTAGCTCTTTCTGGCTGCGAGCTATCTGCAGACGTTCGCATTTTCGGAGCAGGCCTTCTGGAGGCACCCGGTACGGACCACCTAAGTTACGTTTGAAGTTTGAGGAGGCAAGACAAGCAAGCAGCCCCAGTCTCTGTGCCTCTGTGCGAGCAGTGCCATGGGCAGATGAGGCTGAGCAACAGCTTTCCAGGCTAGCTCTTTCTGCCTGCGAGCTATCTGCAGACGTTCGCATTTTCAGAGCAGGGCTGCCGGAGGAGCCTGTCACGGACCACCTAAGCTACGTTTGAAGTATGAGGTGGCAAGACAAGCAAGCAGCCCCAGTCTCTGTGCCTCTGTGTGAGCAGTGCCATGGGCAGATAACGCTGAGCAACAGCTTTCCAGGCTAGCTCTTTCTGGCTGCGAGCTATCTGCAGCCGTTCGCATTTTCAGAGCAGGGCTGATAGAGGTGCTCTGCACGGACCCCCGAATCTACGTTTGAAGTTTGAGGGAGCAAGACAAGCAAGCAGCCCCAGTCTCTGTGCCTCTGTGCGAGCAGTGCCATGGGCAGATGAGGCTGAGCAACAGCTTTCCAGGCTAGCTCTTTCTGCCTGCGAGCTATCTGGAGAAGTTCGCATTTTCAGAACAGGGCTTCTGGAGGTGCCCTGCACGGACCCCCGAAGATACGTTTGAAGTTTGAGGTGTCAAGACAAGCAAGCAGGCCCCGTCTATGTGCCTCTGTGTGAGCAGTGCCATGGGCAGATGAGGCTGAGCAACAGCTTTCCAGGCTAGCTCTTTCTGCCTGCGAGCTATCTGCAGACGTTCGCATTTTCGGAGCAGGCCTTCTGGAGGCACCCGGTACGGACCACCTAAGTTACGTTTGAAGTTTGAGGAGGCAAGACAAGCAAGCAGCCCCAGTCTCTGTGCCTCTGTGCGAGCAGTGCCATGGGCAGATGAGGCTGAGCAACAGCTTTCCAGGCTAGCTCTTTCTGGCTGCGAGCTATCTGCAGACGTTCGCATTTTCGGAGCAGGCCTTCTGGAGGCACCCGGTACGGACCACCTAAGTTACTTTTGAAGTTTGAGGGGGCAAGACAAGCAAGCAGCCCCAGTCTCTGTGCCTCTGTGCGAGCAGTGCCATGGGCAGATGAGGCTGAGCAACAGCTTTCCAGGCTAGCCCTTTCTGCCTGCGAGCTATCTGCAGACGTTCGCATTTTCAGAGCAGGGCTGATAGAGGTGCTCTGCACGGACCCCCAAATCTACGTTTGAAGTTTGAGGTGGCAAGACAAGCAAGCAGCCCCAGTCTCTGTGCCTCTGAGCGAGCAGTGCCATGGGCAGATGAGGCTGAGCAACAGCTTTCCAGGCTAGCTCTTTCTGCCTGCGAGCTATCTGCAGACGTTCGCATTTTCAGAGCAGGCCTTCTGGAGGCACCCCGTACGGAACACCTAAGTTACGTTTGAAGTTTGAGGAGGCAAGACAAGCAAGCAGCCCCAGTCTCTGTGCCTCTGTGCGAGCAGTGCCATGGGCAGATGAGGCTGAGCAACAGCTTTCCAGGCTAGCCCTTTCTGCCTGCGAGCTATCTGCAGACGTTCGCATTTTCAGAGCAGGCCTTCTGGAGGCGCCCGCGAAGTTCCCCCGAAGCTACGTTTGAAGTTTGAGGTGGCAAGACAAGCAAGCAGCCCCAGTCTCTGTGCCTCTGTGTGAGCAGTGCCATGGGCAGATAACGCTGAGCAACAGCTTTCCAGGCTAGCTCTTTCTGGCTGCGAGCTATCTGCAGCCGTTCGCATTTTCAGAGCAGGGCTGATAGAGGTGCTCTGCACGGACCCCCGAATCTACATTTGAAGTTTGAGGAGGCAAGACAAGCAAGCAGCCCCAGTCTCTGTGCCTCTGTGCGAGCAGTGCCATGGGCAGATGAGGCTGAGCAACAGCTTTCCAGGCTAGCTCTTTCTGCCTGCGAGCTATCTGCAGACGTTCTCATTTTCAGAGCAGGGCTTCTGGAGATGCCCTGCACGGACCCCCGAAGCTACGTTTGAAGTTTGAGGGGGCAAGACAAGCAAGCAGCCCCAGTCTCTGTGCCTCTGTGCGAGCAGTGCCATGGGCAGATGAGGCTGAGCAACAGCTTTCCAGGCTAGCTCTTTCTGCCTGCGAGCTATCTGCAGACGTTCGCATTTTCAGAGCAGGGCTTCAGGAGGTGCCCTGCACGGACCCCCGAATCTGCGTTTAAAGTTTGAGGGAACAAGACAAGCAAGCAGCCCCAGTCTCTGTGCCTCTGTGCGAGCAGTGCCATGGGCAGATGAGGCTGAGCAACAGCTTTCCAGGCTAGCTCTTTCTGGCTGCGAGCTATCTGCAGCCGTTCGCATTTTCAGAGCAGGGCTGCCGGATACGCCGGCCAAGGACCCACAAAGCTACGTTTGAAGTTTGAGAGGCAAGACAAGCAAGCAGCCCCAGTCTCTGTGCCTCTGTGCGAGCAGTGCCATGGGCAGATGAGGCTGAGCAACAGCTTTCCAGGCTAGCTCTTTCTGGCTGCGAGCTGTCTGCAGACGTTCGCATTTTCGGAGCAGGCCTTCTGGAGGCACCCGGTACGGACCACCTAAGTTACGTTTGAAGTTTGAGGAGGCAAGACAAGCAAGCAGCCCCAGTCTCTGTGCCTCTGTGCGAGCAGTGCCATGGGCAGATGAGGCTGAGCAACAGCTTTCCAGGCTAGCTCTTCCTGCCTGCGAGCTATCTGCAGACGTTCGCATTTTCACAGCAGGGCTGCCGGAGGAGCCTGTCACGGACCACCTAAGCTACGTTTGAAGTATGAGGTGGCAAGAGAAGCAAGCAGCCCCAGTCTCTGTGCCTCTGTGCGAGCAGTGCCATGGGCAGATGAGGCTGAGCAACAGCTTTCCAGGCTAGCCCTTTCTGCCTGCGAGCTATCTGCAGACGTTCGCATTTTCAGAGCAGGCCTTCTGGAGGCGCCCGCGAAGTTCCCCCGAAGCTACGTTTGAAGTTTGAGGTGGCAAGACAAGCAAGCAGCCCCAGTCTCTGTGCCTCTGTGTGAGCAGTGCCATGGGCAGATAACGCTGAGCAACAGCTTTCCAGGCTAGCTCTTTCTGGCTGCGAGCTATCTGCAGCCGTTCGCATTTTCAGAGCAGGGCTTCTGGAGATGCCCTGCACGGACCCCCGAAGCTACGTTTGAAGTTTGACGAGTTCAAGACAAGCAAGCAGCCACAGTCTCTGTGCCTCTGTGCGAGCAGTGCCATGGGCAGATGAGGCTGAGCAACAGCTTTCCAGGCTAGCTCTTTCTGCCTGCGAGCTATCTGCAGACGTTCGCATTTTCAGAGCAGGGCTTCAGGAGGTGCCCTGCACGGACCCCCGAATCTGCGTTTAAATTTTGAGGGAGCAAGACAAGCAAGCAGCCCCAGTCTCTGTGCCTCTGTGCGAGCAGTGCCATGGGCAGATGAGGCTGAGCAACAGCTTTCCAGGCTAGCTCTTTCTGCCTGCGAGCTATCTGCAGACGTTCGCATTTTCAGAGCAGGGCTGCCGGAGGAGCCTGTCACGGACCACCTAAGCTACGTTTGAAGTATGAGGTGGCAAGACAAGCAAGCAGCCCCAGTCTCTGTGCCTCTGTGCGAGCAGTGCCATGGGCAGATGAGGCTGAGCAACAGCTTTCCAGGCTAGCCCTTTCTGCCTGCGAGCTATCTGCAGACGTTCGCATTTTCAGAGCAGGCCTTCTGGAGGCGCCCGCGAAGTTCCCCTGAAGCTACGTTTGAAGTTTGAGGTGGCAAGACAAGCAAGCAGCCCCAGTCTCTGTGCCTCTGTGTGAGCAGTGCCATGGGCAGATAACGCTGAGCAACAGCTTTCCAGGCTAGCTCTTTCTGGCTGCGAGCTATCTGCAGCCGTTCGCATTTTCAGAGCAGGGCTGATAGAGGTGCTCTGCACGGACCCCCGAATCTACGTTTGAAGTTTGAGGGAGCAAGACAAGCAAGCAGCCCCAGTCTCTGTGCCTCTGTGCGAGCAGTGCCATGGGCAGATGAGGCTGAGCAACAGCTTTCCAGGCTAGCTCTTTCTGCCTGCGAGCTATCTGGAGAAGTTCGCATTTTCAGAACAGGGCTTCTGGAGGTGCCCTGCACGGACCCCCGAAGATACGTTTGAAGTTTGAGGTGTCAAGACAAGCAAGCAGGCCCCGTCTATGTGCCTCTGTGTGAGCAGTGCCATGGGCAGATGAGGCTGAGCAACAGCTTTCCAGGCTAGCTCTTTCTGCCTGCGAGCTATCTGCAGACGTTCGCATTTTCGGAGCAGGCCTTCTGGAGGCACCCGGTACGGACCACCTAAGTTACGTTTGAAGTTTGAGGAGGCAAGACAAGCAAGCAGCCCCAGTCTCTGTGCCTCTGTGCGAGCAGTGCCATGGGCAGATGAGGCTGAGCAACAGCTTTCCAGGCTAGCTCTTTCTGGCTGCGAGCTATCTGCAGACGTTCGCATTTTCGGAGCAGGCCTTCTGGAGGCACCCGGTACGGACCACCTAAGTTACTTTTGAAGTTTGAGGGGGCAAGACAAGCAAGCAGCCCCAGTCTCTGTGCCTCTGTGCGAGCAGTGCCATGGGCAGATGAGGCTGAGCAACAGCTTTCCAGGCTAGCCCTTTCTGCCTGCGAGCTATCTGCAGACGTTCGCATTTTCAGAGCAGGGCTGATAGAGGTGCTCTGCACGGACCCCCAAATCTACGTTTGAAGTTTGAGGTGGCAAGACAAGCAAGCAGCCCCAGTCTCTGTGCCTCTGAGCGAGCAGTGCCATGGGCAGATGAGGCTGAGCAACAGCTTTCCAGGCTAGCTCTTTCTGCCTGCGAGCTATCTGCAGACGTTCGCATTTTCAGAGCAGGCCTTCTGGAGGCGCCCGCGAAGTTCCCCCGAAGCTACGTTTGAAGTTTGAGGTGGCAAGACAAGCAAGCAGCCCCAGTCTCTGTGCCTCTGTGTGAGCAGTGCCATGGGCAGATAACGCTGAGCAACAGCTTTCCAGGCTAGCTCTTTCTGGCTGCTAGCTATCTGCAGCCGTTCGCATTTTCAGAGCAGGGCTGATAGAGGTGTTCTGCACGGACCCCCGAATCTACATTTGAAGTTTGAGGAGGCAAGACAAGCAAGCAGCCCCAGTCTCTGTGCCTCTGTGCGAGCAGTGCCATGGGCAGATGAGGCTGAGCAACAGCTTTCCAGGCTAGCTCTTTCTGCCTGCGAGCTATCTGCAGACGTTCTCATTTTCAGAGCAGGGCTTCTGGAGATGCCCTGCACGGACCCCCGAAGCTACGTTTGAAGTTTGAGGGGGCAAGACAAGCAAGCAGCCCCAGTCTCTGTGCCTCTGTGCGAGCAGTGCCATGGGCAGATGAGGCTGAGCAACAGCTTTCCAGGCTAGCTCTTTCTGCCTGCGAGCTATCTGCAGACGTTCGCATTTTCAGAGCAGGGCTTCAGGAGGTGCCCTGCACGGACCCCCGAATCTGCGTTTAAAGTTTGAGGGAACAAGACAAGCAAGCAGCCCCAGTCTCTGTGCCTCTGTGCGAGCAGTGCCATGGGCAGATGAGGCTGAGCAACAGCTTTCCAGGCTAGCTCTTTCTGGCTGCGAGCTATCTGCAGCCGTTCGCATTTTCAGAGCAGGGCTGCCGGATACGCCGGCCAAGGACCCCCGAAGCTACGTTTGAAGTTTGAGGTGGCAAGACAAGCAAGCAGCCCCAGTCTCTGTGCCTCTGTGTGAGCAGTGCCATGGGCAGATAACGCTGAGCAACAGCTTTCCAGGCTAGCTCTTTCTGGCTGCGAGCTATCTGCAGCCGTTCGCATTTTCAGAGCAGGGCTTCTGGAGATGCCCTGCACGGACCCCCGAAGCTACGTTTGAAGTTTGACGAGTTCAAGACAAGCAAGCAGCCACAGTCTCTGTGCCTCTGTGCGAGCAGTGCCATGGGCAGATGAGGCTGAGCAACAGCTTTCCAGGCTAGCTCTTTCTGCCTGCGAGCTATCTGCAGACGTTCGCATTTTCAGAGCAGGGCTTCAGGAGGTGCCCTGCACGGACCCCCGAATCTGCGTTTAAATTTTGAGGGAGTAAGACAAGCAAGCAGCCCCAGTCTCTGTGCCTCTGTGCGAGCAGTGCCATGGGCAGATGAGGCTGAGCAACAGCTTTCCAGGCTAGCTCTTTCTGCCTGCGAGCTATCTGCAGACGTTCGCATTTTCAGAGCAGGGCTGCCGGAGGAGCCTGTCACGGACCACCTAAGCTACGTTTGAAGTATGAGGTGGCAAGACAAGCAAGCAGCCCCAGTCTCTGTGCCTCTGTGCGAGCAGTGCCATGGGCAGATGAGGCTGAGCAACAGCTTTCCAGGCTAGCCCTTTCTGCCTGCGAGCTATCTGCAGACGTTCGCATTTTCAGAGCAGGCCTTCTGGAGGCGCCCGCGAAGTTCCCCTGAAGCTACGTTTGAAGTTTGAGGTGGCAAGACAAGCAAGCAGCCCCAGTCTCTGTGCCTCTGTGTGAGCAGTGCCATGGGCAGATAACGCTGAGCAACAGCTTTCCAGGCTAGCTCTTTCTGGCTGCGAGCTATCTGCAGCCGTTCGCATTTTCAGAGCAGGGCTGATAGAGGTGCTCTGCACGGACCCCCGAATCTACGTTTGAAGTTTGAGGGAGCAAGACAAGCAAGCAGCCCCAGTCTCTGTGCCTCTGTGCGAGCAGTGCCATGGGCAGATGAGGCTGAGCAACAGCTTTCCAGGCTAGCTCTTTCTGCCTGCGAGCTATCTGGAGAAGTTCGCATTTTCAGAACAGGGCTTCTGGAGGTGCCCTGCACGGACCCCCGAAGATACGTTTGAAGTTTGAGGTGTCAAGACAAGCAAGCAGGCCCCGTCTATGTGCCTCTGTGCGAGCAGTGCCATGGGCAGATGAGGCTGAGCAACAGCTTTCCAGGCTAGCTCTTTCTGCCTGCGAGCTATCTGCAGACGTTCGCATTTTCGGAGCAGGCCTTCTGGAGGCACCCGGTACGGACCACCTAAGTTACGTTTGAAGTTTGAGGAGGCAAGACAAGCAAGCAGCCCCAGTCTCTGTGCCTCTGTGCGAGCAGTGCCATGGGCAGATGAGGCTGAGCAACAGCTTTCCAGGCTAGCTCTTTCTGGCTGCGAGCTATCTGCAGACGTTCGCATTTTCGGAGCAGGCCTTCTGGAGGCACCCGGTACGGACCACCTAAGTTACTTTTGAAGTTTGAGGGGGCAAGACAAGCAAGCAGCCCCAGTCTCTGTGCCTCTGTGCGAGCAGTGCCATGGGCAGATGAGGCTGAGCAACAGCTTTCCAGGCTAGCTCTTTCTGCCTGCGAGCTATCTGCAGACGTTCGCATTTTCAGAGCAGGGCTGATAGAGGTGCTCTGCACGGACCCCCAAATCTACGTTTGAAGTTTGAGGTGGCAAGACAAGCAAGCAGCCCCAGTCTCTGTGCCTCTGAGCGAGCAGTGCCATGGGCAGATGAGGCTGAGCAACAGCTTTCCAGGCTAGCTCTTTCTGCCTGCGAGCTATCTGCAGACGTTCGCAATTTCAGAGCAGGCCTTCTGGAGGCACCCGGTACGGAACACCTAAGTTACGTTTGAAGTTTGAGGAGGCAAGACAAGCAAGCAGCCCCAGTCTCTGTGCCTCTGTGCGAGCAGTGCCATGGGCAGATGAGGCTGAGCAACAGCTTTCCAGGCTAGCCCTTTCTGCCTGCGAGCTATCTGCAGACGTTCGCATTTTCAGAGCAGGCCTTCTGGAGGCGCCCGCGAAGTTCCCCCGAAGCTACGTTTGAAGTTTGAGGTGGCAAGACAAGCAAGCAGCCCCAGTCTCTGTGCCTCTGTGTGAGCAGTGCCATGGGCAGATAACGCTGAGCAACAGCTTTCCAGGCTAGCTCTTTCTGCCTGCGAGCTATCTGCAGTCGTTCGCATTTAGAGAGCAGGGCTGATAGAGGTGCTCTGCACGGACCCCCGAATCTACATTTGAAGTTTGAGGAGGCAAGACAAGCAAGCAGCCCCAGTCTCTGTGCCTCTGTGTGAGCAGTGCCATGGGCAGATGAGGCTGAGCAACAGCTTTCCAGGCTAGCTCTTTCTGCCTGCGAGCTATCTGCAGACGTTCGCATTTTCGGAGCAGGGCCGACGGAGGCCCCCTGCACGGAACCCTAAAGATACTTTTGAAGTTTGAGATGGCAAGACAAGCAAGCAAGCAGCCCCAGTCTCTGTGCCTCTGTGTGAGCAGTGCCATGGGCAGATGAGGCTGAGCAACAGCTTTCCAGGCTAGCTCTTTCTGCCTGCGAGCTATCTGCAGACGTTCTCATTTTCAGAGCAGGGCTTCTGGAGATGCCCTGCACGGACCCCCGAAGCTACGTTTGAAGTTTGAGGGGGCAAGACAAGCAAGTAGCCCCAGTCTCTGTGCCTCTGTGCGAGCAGTGCCATGGGCAGATGAGGCTGAGCAACAGCTTTCCAGGCTAGCTCTTTCTGCCTGCGAGCTATCTGCAGACGTTCGCATTTTCAGAGCAGGGCTTCAGGAGGTGCCCTGCACGGACCCCCGAATCTGCGTTTAAAGTTTGAGGGAACAAGACAAGCAAGCAGCCCCAGTCTCTGTGCCTCTGTGCGAGCAGTGCCATGGGCAGATGAGGCTGAGCAACAGCTTTCCAGGCTAGCTCTTTCTGGCTGCGAGCTATCTGCAGCCGTTCGCATTTTCAGAGCAGGGCTGCCGGATACGCCGGCCAAGGACCCACAAAGCTACGTTTGAAGTTTGAGAGGGCAAGACAAGCAAGCAGCCCCAGTCTCTGTGCCTCTGTGCGAGCAGTGCCATGGGCAGATGAGGCTGAGCAACAGCTTTCCAGGCTAGCTCTTTCTGGCTGCGAGCTATCTGCAGACGTTCGCATTTTCGGAGCAGGCCTTCTGGAGGCACCCGGTACGGACCACCAAAGTTACGTTTGAAGTTTGAGGAGGCAAGACAAGCAAGCAGCCCCAGTCTCTGTGCCTCTGTGCGAGCAGTGCCATGGGCAGATGAGGCTGAGCAACAGCTTTCCAGGCTAGCTCTTCCTGCCTGCGAGCTGTCTGCAGACGTTCGCATTTTCAGAGCAGGGCTGCCGGAGGAGCCTGTCACGGACCACCTAAGCTACGTTTGAAGTATGAGGTGGCAAGACAAGCAAGCAGCCCCAGTCTCTGTGCCTCTGTGCGAGCAGTGCCATGGGCAGATGAGGCTGAGCAACAGCTTTCCAGGCTAGCCCTTTCTGCCTGCGAGCTATCTGCAGACGTTCGCATTTTCAGAGCAGGCCTTCTGGAGGCGCCCGCGAAGTTCCCCCGAAGCTACGTTTGAAGTTTGAGGTGGCAAGACAAGCAAGCAGCCCCAGTCTCTGTGCCTCTGTGTGAGCAGTGCCATGGGCAGATAACGCTGAGCAACAGCTTTCCAGGCTAGCTCTTTCTGGCTGCGAGCTATCTGCAGCCGTTCGCATTTTCAGAGCAGGGCTTCTGGAGATGCCCTGCACGGACCCCCGAAGCTACGTTTGAAGTTTGACGAGTTCAAGACAAGCAAGCAGCCACAGTCTCTGTGCCTCTGTGCGAGCAGTGCCATGGGCAGATGAGGCTGAGCAACAGCTTTCCAGGCTAGCTCTTTCTGCCTGCGAGCTATCTGCAGACGTTCGCATTTTCAGAGCAGGGCTTCAGGAGGTGCCCTGCACGGACCCCCGAATCTGCGTTTAAATTTTGAGGGAGCAAGACAAGCAAGCAGCCCCAGTCTCTGTGCCTCTGTGCGAGCAGTGCCATGGGCAGATGAGGCTGAGCAACAGCTTTCCAGGCTAGCTCCTTCTGCCTGCGAGCTATCTGCAGACATTCGCATTTTCAGAGCAGGGCTGCCGGAGAAGCCTGTCACGGACCACCTAAGCTACGTTTGAAGTTTGAGGTGGAAGACAAGCAAGGAAGCAGCCCCAGTCTCTGTGCCTCTGTGCGAGCAGTGGCATGGGCAGATGAGGCTGAGCAACAGCTTTCCAGGCTAGCTCTTTCTGGCTGCGAGCTATCTGCAGACGTTCGCATTTTCGGAGCAGGCCTTCTGGAGGCACCCGTTACGGACCACCTAAGTTACGTTTGAAGTTTGAGGAGGCAAGACAAGCAAGCAGCCCCAGTCTCTGTGCCTCTGTGCGAGCAGTGCCATGGGCAGATGAGGCTGAGCAACAGCTTTCCAGGCTAGCTCTTTCTGCCTGCGAGCTATCTGCAGACGTTCACATTTTCAGAGCAGGGCTGCCGGAGGAGCCTGTCACGGACCACCTAAGCTACGTTTGAAGTTTGAGGTGGCAAGACAAGCAAGCAGCCCCAGTCTCTGTGCCTCTGTGCGAGCAGTGCCATGGGCAGATGAGGCTGAGCAATAGATTTCCAGGCTAGCTCTTTCTGCCTGCGAGCTATCTGCAGACGTTAGCATTTTCGGAGCAGGTATTCTGGAGTCACCCGGTACGGACAACCTAAGTTACATTTGAGGTTTGAGGGGGCAAGACAAGCAAGCAGCCCCAGTCTCTGTGCCTCTGTGCGAGCAGTGCCATGGGCAGATGAGGCTGAGCAACAGCTTTCCAGGCTAGCCCTTTCTGCCTGCGAGCTATCTGCAGACGTTCGCATTTTCAGAGCAGGCCTTCTGGAGGCGCCCGCCAAGTTCCCCCTAAGCTACGTTTGAAGTTTGAGGTGGCAAGACAAGCAAGCAGCCCCAGTCTCTGTGCCTCTGTGTGAGCAGTGCCATGGGCAGATGAGGCTGAGCAACAGCTTTCCAGGCTAGCTCTTTCTGCCTGCGAGCTATCTGCAGCCGTTCGCATTTTCAGAGCAGGGCTGATAGAGGTGCTCTGCACGGACCTCCGAATCTACGTTTGAAGTTTGAGGGAGCAAGACAAGCAAGCAGCCCCAGTCTCTGTGCCTCTGTGCGAGCAGTGCCATGGGCAGATGAGGCTGAGCAACAGCTTTCCAGGCTAGCTCTTTCTGCCTGCGAGCTATCTGCAGACGTTCGCATTTTCGGAGCAGGCCTTCTGGAGGCGCCCACCAAGTTCCCCCTAAGCTACGTTTGAAGTTTGAGGTGGCAAGACAAGCAAGCAACCCCAGTCTCTGTGCCTCTGGGCGAGCAGTGCCATGGGCAGATGAGGCTGAGCAACAGCTTTCCAGGCTAGCTCTTTCTGCCTGCGAGCTATCTGCAGACGTTCGCATTTTCAGAGCAGGGCTGACGGAGGCCCCCTGCACGGAACCCCAAAGATACTTTTGAAGTTTGAGGTGGAAGACAAGCAAGGAAGCAGCCCCAGTCTCTGTGCCTCTGTGCGAGCAGTGCCATGGGCAGATGAGGCTGAGCAACAGCTTTCCAGGCTAGCTCTTTCTGGCTGCGAGCTATCTGCAGACGTTCGCATTTTCAGAGCAGGGCTGCGGGATATTCCCTGCAAGGACCGCCAAAGCTACGATTGAAGTTTGACGGGTTCAAGACAAGAAAGCATCCCCAGTCTCTGTGCCTCTGTGTGAGCAGTGCCATGGGCAGATGAGGCTGAGCAACAGCTTTCCAGGCTTGCTTTTTCTGGCTTCGAGCTATCTGGAGACGTTCGTATTTTCAGAACAGGGCTTCTGGAGGTGCTCTGCACGGACCCCCGAAGATACGTTTGAAGTTTGAGGTGTCAAGACAAGCAAGCAGGCCCCGTCTATGTGCCTCTGTGCGAGCAGTGCCATGGGCAGATGAGGCTGAGCAACAGCTTTCCAGGCTAGCTCTTTCTGCCTGCGAGCTATCTGCAGCCGTTCGCATTTTCAGAGCAGGGCTGCCGGATACGCCGGCCAAGGACCCACAAAGCTACGTTTGAAGTTTGAGAGGGCAAGACAAGCAAGCAGCCCCAGTCTCTGTGCCTCTGTGCGAGCAGTGCCATGGGCAGATGAGGCTGAGCAACAGCTTTCCAGGCTAGCTCTTTCTGGCTGCGAGCTATCTGCAGACGTTCGCATTTTCGGAGCAGGCCTTCTGGAGGCACCCGGTACGGACCACCGAAGTTACGTTTGAAGTTTGAGGGGGCAAGACAAGCAAGCAGCCACAGTCTCTGTGCCTCTGTGCGAGCAGTGCCATGGGCAGATGAGGCTGAGCAACAGCTTTCCAGGCTAGCTCTTTCTGCCTGCGAGCTATCTGCAGACGTTCGCATTTTCGGAGCAGGCCTTCTGGAGGCGCCCACCAAGTTCCCCCTAAGCTACGTTTGAAGTTTGAGGTGGCAAGACAAGCAAGCAACCCCAGTCCCTGTGCCTCTGGGCGAGCAGTGCCATGGGCAGATTAGGGTGAGCAACAGCTTTCCAGGCTAGCTCTTTCTGGCTGCGAGCTATCTGCAGACGTTCGCATTTTCGGAGCCGGCTGACGGAGACCCCCTGCACGGAACCCCAAAGATACTTTTGAAGTTTGAGTTGGAAGACAAGCAAGCAAGCAGCCCCAGTCTCTGTGCCTCTGTGCGAGCAGTGCCATGGGCAGATGAGGCTGAGCAACAGCTTTCCAGGCTAGCTCTTTCTGCCTGCGAGCTATCTGCAGACGTTGGCATTTTCGGAGCAGGGCCGACGGAGGCCCCCTGCACGGAACCCTAAAGATACTTTTGAAGTTTGAGATGGCAAGACAAGCAAGCAAGCAGCCCCAGTCTCTGTGCCTCTGTGCGAGCAGTGCCATGGGCAGATGAGGCTGAGCAACAGCTTTCCAGGCTAGCTCTTTCTGCCTGCGAGCTATCTGCAGACGTTCTCATTTTCAGAGCAGGGCTTCTGGAGATGCCCTGCACGGACCCCCGAAGCTACGTTTGAAGTTTGAGGGGGCAAGACAAGCAAGCAGCCCCAGTCTCTGTGCCTCTGTGCGAGCAGTGCCATGGGCAGATGAGGCTGAGCAACAGCTTTCCAGGCTAGCTCTTTCTGCCTGCGAGCTATCTGCAGACGTTCGCATTTTCAGAGCAGGGCTTCAGGAGGTGCCCTGCACGGACCCCCGAATCTGCGTTTAAAGTTTGAGGGAACAAGACAAGCAAGCAGCCCCAGTCTCTGTGCCTCTGTGCGAGCAGTGCCATGGGCAGATGAGGCTGAGCAACAGCTTTCCAGGCTAGCTCTTTCTGGCTGCGAGCTATCTGCAGCCGTTCGCATTTTCAGAGCAGGGCTGCCGGATACGCCGGCCAAGGACCCACAAAGCTACGTTTGAAGTTTGAGAGGGCAAGGCAAGCAAGCAGCCCCAGTCTCTGTGCCTCTGTGCGAGCAGTGCCATGGGCAGATGAGGCTGAGCAACAGCTTTCCAGGCTAGCTCTTTCTGGCTGCGAGCTATCTGCAGACGTTCGCATTTTCGGAGCAGGCCTTCTGGAGGCACCCGGTACGGACCACCTAAGTTACGTTTGAAGTTTGAGGAGGCAAGACAAGCAAGCAGCCCCAGTCTCTGTGCCTCTGTGCGAGCAGTGCCATGGGCAGATGAGGCTGAGCAACAGCTTTCCAGGCTAGCCCTTTCTACCTGCGAGCTATCTGCAGACGTTCGCATTTTCAGAGCAGGCCTTCTGGAGGCGCCCGCCAAGTTCCCCCGAAGCTACGTTTGAAGTTTGAGGTGGCAAGACAAGCAAGCAGCCCCAGTCTCTGTGCCTCTGTGTGAGCAGTGCCATGGGCAGATAACGCTGAGCAACAGCTTTCCAGGCTAGCTCTTTCTGGCTGCGAGCTATCTGCAGCCGTTCGCATTTTCAGAGCAGGGCTTCTGGAGATGCCCTGCACGGACCCCCGAAGCTACGTTTGAAGTTTGACGAGTTCAAGACAAGCAAGCAGCCACAGTCTCTGTGCCTCTGTGCGAGCAGTGCCATGGGCAGATGAGGCTGAGCAACAGCTTTCCAGGCTAGCTCTTTCTGCCTGCGAGCTATCTGCAGACGTTCGCATTTTCAGAGCAGGGCTTCAGGAGGTGCCCTGCACGGACCCCCGAATCTGCGTTTAAATTTTGAGGGAGCAAGACAAGCAAGCAGCCCCAGTCTCTGTGCCTCTGTGCGAGCAGTGCCATGGGCAGATGAGGCTGAGCAACAGCTTTCCAGGCTAGCTCCTTCTGCCTGCGAGCTATCTGCAGACATTCGCATTTTCAGAGCAGGGCTGCCGGAGAAGCCTGTCACGGACCACCTAATCTACGTTTGAAGTTTGAGGTGGAAGACAAGCAAGGAAGCAGCCCCAGTCTCTGTGCCTCTGTGCGAGCAGTGCCATGGGCAGATGAGGCTGAGCAACAGCTTTCCAGGCTAGCTCTTTCTGCCTGCGAGCTATCTGCAGACGTTCGCATTTTCGGAGCAGGCCTTCTGGAGGCACCCGTTACGGACCACCTAAGTTACGTTTGAAGTTTGAGGAGGCAAGACAAGCAAGCAGCCCCAGTCTCTGTGCCTCTGTGCGAGCAGTGCCATGGGCAGATGAGGCTGAGCAACAGCTTTCCAGGCTAGCTCTTTCTGCCTGCGAGCTATCTGCAGACGTTCACATTTTCAGAGCAGGGCTGCCGGAGGAGCCTGTCACGGACCACCTAAGCTACGTTTGAAGTTTGAGGTGGCAAGACAAGCAAGCAGCCCCAGTCTCTGTGCCTCTGTGTGAGCAGTGCCATGGGCAGATGAGGCTGAGCAACAGCTTTCCAGGCTAGCTCTTTCTGCCTGCGAGCTATCTGCAGCCGTTCGCATTTTCAGAGCAGGGCTGATAGAGGTGCTCTGCACGGACCTCCGAATCTACGTTTGAAGTTTGAGGGAGCAAGACAAGCAAGCAGCCCCAGTCTCTGTGCCTCTGTGCGAGCAGTGCCATGGGCAGATGAGGCTGAGCAACAGCTTTCCAGGCTAGCTCTTTCTGCCTGCGAGCTATCTGCAGACGTTCGCATTTTCAGAGCAGGGCCGACGGAGGCCCCCTGCACGGAACCCTAAAGATACTTTTGAAGTTTGAGATGGCAAGACAAGCAAGCAAGCAGCCCCAGTCTCTGTGCCTCTGTGCGAGCAGTGCCATGGGCAGATGAGGCTGAGCAACAGCTTTCCAGGCTAGCCCTTTCTGCCTGCGAGCTATCTGCAGACGTTCGCATTTTCGGAGCAGGCCTTCTGGAGGCGCCCACCAAGTTCCCCCTAAGCTACGTTTGAAGTTTGAGGTGGCAAGACAAGCAAGCAACCCCAGTCTCTGTGCCTCTGGGCGAGCAGTGCCATGGGCAGATGAGGGTGAGCAACAGCTTTCCAGGCTAGCTCTTTCTGGCTGCGAGCTATCTGCAGACGTTCGCATTTTCAGAGCAGGGCTGACGGAGGCCCCCTGCACGGAACCCCAAAGATACTTTTGAAGTTTGAGGTGGAAGACAAGCAAGGAAGCAGCCCCAGTCTCTGTGCCTCTGTGCGAGCAGTGCCATGGGCAGATGAGGCTGAGCAACAGCTTTCCAGGCTAGCTCTTTCTGGCTGCGAGCTATCTGCAGACGTTCGCATTTTCAGAGCAGGGCTGCGGGATATTCCCTGCACAGACCGCCAAAGCTACGATTGAAGTTTGACGGGTTCAAGACAAGAAAGCATCCCCAGTCTCTGTGCCTCTGTGTGAGCAGTGCCATGGGCAGATGAGGCTGAGCAACAGCTTTCCAGGCTTGCTTTTTCTGACTTCGAGCTATCTGGAGACGTTCGTATTTTCAGAACAGGGCTTCTGGAGGTGCTCTGCACGGACCCCCGAAGATACGTTTGAAGTTTGAGGTGTCAAGACAAGCAAGCAGGCCCCGTCTATGTGCCTCTGTGCGAGCAGTGCCATGGGCAGATGAGGCTGAGCAACAGCTTTCCAGGCTAGCTCTTTCTGCCTGCGAGCTATCTGCAGACGTTCGCATTTTCGGAGCAGGCCTTCTGGAGGCACCCGTTACGGACCACCTAAGTTACGTTTGAAGTTTGAGGAGGCAAGACAAGCAAGCAGCCCCAGTCTCTGTGCCTCTGTGCGAGCAGTGCCATGGGCAGATGAGGCTGAGCAACAGCTTTCCAGGCTAGCTCTTTCTGCCTGCGAGCTATCTGCAGACGTTCACATTTTCAGAGCAGGGCTGCCGGAGGAGCCTGTCACGGACCACCTAAGCTACGTTTGAAGTTTGAGAGGGCAAGACAAGCAAGCAGCCCCAGTCTCTGTGCCTCTGTGCGAGCAGTGCCATGGGCAGATGAGGCTGAGCAACAGATTTCCAGGCTAGCTCTTTCTGCCTGCGAGCTATCTGCAGACGTTAGCATTTTCGGAGCAGGTATTCTGGAGTCACCCGGTACGGACAACCTAAGTTACATTTGAGGTTTGAGGGGGCAAGACAAGCAAGCAGCCCCAGTCTCTGTGCCTCTGTGCGAGCAGTGCCATGGGCAGATGAGGCTGAGCAACAGCTTTCCAGGCTAGCCCTTTCTGCCTGCGAGCTATCTGCAGACGTTCGCATTTTCAGAGCAGGCCTTCTGGAGGCGCCCGCCAAGTTCCCCCTAAGCTACGTTTGAAGTTTGAGGTGGCAAGACAAGCAAGCAGCCCCAGTCTCTGTGCCTCTGTGTGAGCAGTGCCATGGGCAGATGAGGCTGAGCAACAGCTTTCCAGGCTAGCTCTTTCTGCCTGCGAGCTATCTGCAGCCGTTCGCATTTTCAGAGCAGGGCTGATAGAGGTGCTCTGCACGGACCTCCGAATCTACGTTTGAAGTTTGAGGGAGCAAGACAAGCAAGCAGCCCCAGTCTCTGTGCCTCTGTGCGAGCAGTGCCATGGGCAGATGAGGCTGAGCAACAGCTTTCCAGGCTAGCTCTTTCTGCCTGCGAGCTATCTGCAGACGTTCGCATTTTCAGAGCAGGGCCGATGGAGGCCCCCTGCACAGAACCCTAAAGATACTTTTGAAGTTTGAGATGGCAAGACAAGCAAGCAAGCAGCCCCAGTCTCTGTGCCTCTGTGCGAGCAGTGCCATGGGCAGATGAGGCTGAGCAACAGCTTTCCAGGCTAGCTCTTTCTGCCTGCGAGCTATCTGCAGACGTTCGCATTTTCGGAGCAGGCCTTCTGGAGGCGCCCACCAAGTTCCCCCTAAGCTACGTTTGAAGTTTGAGGTGGCAAGACAAGCAAGCAACCCCAGTCTCTGTGCCTCTGGGCGAGCAGTGCCATGGGCAGATGAGGGTGAGCAACAGCTTTCCAGGCTAGCTCTTTCTGCCTGCGAGCTATCTGCAGACGTTCGCATTTTCAGAGCAGGGCTGACGGAGGCCCCCTGCACGGAACCCCAAAGATACTTTTGAAGTTTGAGGTGGAAGACAAGCAAGGAAGCAGCCCCAGTCTCTGTGCCTCTGTGCGAGCAGTGCCATGGGCAGATGAGGCTGAGCAACAGCTTTCCAGGCTAGCTCTTTCTGGCTGCGAGCTATCTGCAGACGTTCGCATTTTCAGAGCAGGGCTGCGGGATATTCCCTGCACAGACCGCCAAAGCTACGATTGAAGTTTGACGGGTTCAAGACAAGAAAGCATCCCCAGTCTCTGTGCCTCTGTGTGAGCAGTGCCATGGGCAGATGAGGCTGAGCAACAGCTTTCCAGGCTTGCTTTTTCTGACTTCGAGCTATCTGGAGACGTTCGTATTTTCAGAACAGGGCTTCTGGAGGTGCTCTGCACGGACCCCCGAAGATACGTTTGAAGTTTGAGGTGTCAAGACAAGCAAGCAGGCCCCGTCTATGTGCCTCTGTGCGAGCAGTGCCATGGGCAGATGAGGCTGAGCAACAGCTTTCCAGGCTAGCTCTTTCTGCCTGCGAGCTATCTGCAGCCGTTCGCATTTTCAGAGCAGGGCTGCCGGATACGCCGGCCAAGGACCCACAAAGCTACGTTTGAAGTTTGAGAGGGCAAGACAAGCAAGCAGCCCCAGTCTCTGTGCCTCTGTGCGAGCAGTGCCATGGGCAGATGAGGCTGAGCAACAGCTTTCCAGGCTAGCTCTTTCTGGCTGCGAGCTATCTGCAGACGTTCGCATTTTCGGAGCAGGCCTTCTGGAGGCACCCGGTACGGACCACCTAAGTTACGTTTGAAGTTTGAGGGGGCAAGACAAGCAAGCAGCCCCAGTCTCTGTGCCTCTGTGCGAGCAGTGCCATGGGCAGATGAGGCTGAGCAACAGCTTTCCAGGCTAGCTCTTTCTGCCTGCGAGCTATCTGCAGACGTTCGCATTTTTGGAGCAGGCCTTCTGGAGGCGCCCACCAAGTTCCCCCTAAGCTACGTTTGAAGTTTGAGGTGGCAAGACAAGCAAGCAACCCCAGTCTCTGTGCCTCTGGGCGAGCAGTGCCATGGGCAGATGAGGGTGAGCAACAGCTTTCCAGGCTAGCTCTTTCTGGCTGCGAGCTATCTGCAGACGTTCGCATTTTCGGAGCCGGCTGACGGAGACCCCCTGCACGGAACCCCAAAGATACTTTTGAAGTTTGAGGTGGAAGACAAGCAAGGAAGCAGCCCCAGTCTCTGTGCCTCTGTGCGAGCAGTGCCATGGGCAGATGAGGCTGAGCAACAGCTTTCCAGGCTAGCTCTTTCTGCCTGCGAGCTATCTGCAGACGTTCGCATTTTCAGACTAGGGCTGCGGAATATTCCCTGCAGAGACCGCCAAAGCTACGATTGAAGTTTGACGGGTTCAAGACAAGAAAGCATCCCCAGTCTCTGTGCCTCTGTGCGAGCAGTGCCATGGGCAGATGAGGCTGAGCAACAGCTTTCCAGGCTTGCTTTTTCTGGCTGCGAGCTATCTGCAGACGTTCGCATTTTCAGAACAGGGCTTCTGGAGGTGCTCTGCACGGACCCCCGAAGATACGTTTGAAGTTTGAGGTGTCAAGACAAGCAAGCAGGCCCCGTCTATGTGCCTCTGTGCGAGCAGTGCCATGGGCAGATGAGGCTGAGCAACAGCTTTCCAGGCTAGCTCTTTCTGCCTGCGAGCTATCTGCAGCCGTTCGCGTTTTCAGAGCAGGGCTGCCGGATACGCCGGCCAAGGACCCACAAAGCTACGTTTGAAGTTTGAGAGGGCAAGACAAGCAAGCAGCCCCAGTCTCTGTGCCTCTGTGCGAGCAGTGCCATGGGCAGATGAGGCTGAGCAACAGCTTTCCAGGCTAGCTCTTTCTGCCTGCGAGCCATCTGCAGACGTTCGCATTTTCGGAGCAGGCCTTCTGGAGGCACCCGGTACGGACCACCTAAGTTACGTTTGAAGTTTGAGGAGGCAAGACAAGCAAGCAGCCCCAGTCTCTGTGCCTCTGTGCGAGCAGTGCCATGGGCAGATGAGGCTGAGCAACAGCATTCCAGGCTAGCTCTTTCTGCCTGCGATCTATCTGCAGACGTTCGCATTTTCAGAGCAGGGCTGCCGGAGGAGCCTGTCACGGACCCCCGAATCTACGTTTGAAGTTTGAGGTGGCAAGACAAGCAAGCAGCCCCAGTCTCTGTGCCTCTGTGCGAGCAGTGCCATGGGCAGATGAGGCTGAGCAACAGCTTTCCAGGCTTGCTTTTTCTGTCTTCGAGATATCTGGAGAAGTTTGCATTTTCAGAACAGGGCTTCTGGAGGTGCCCTGCACGGACCCCCGAAGATACGTTTGAAGTTTGAGGTGTCAAGACAAGCAAGCAGGCCCCGTCTATGTGCCTCTGTGTGAGCAGTGCCATGGGCAGATGAGGCTGAGCAACAGCTTTCCAGGCTAGCTCTTTCTGCCTGCGAGCTATCTGCAGCTGTTCGCATTTTCAGAGCAGGGCTGATAGAGGTGCTCTGCACGGACCCCCGAATCTACGTTTGAAGTTTGAGGGAGCAAGACAAGCAAGCAGCCCCAGTCTCTGTGCCTCTGTGCGAGCAGTGCCATGGGCAGATGAGGCTGAGCAACAGCTTTCCAGGCTAGCTCTTTCTGCCTGCGAGCTATCTGCAGACGTTCGCATTTTCGGAGCAGGGCTGACGGAGGCCCCCTGCACGGAACCCCAAAGATACTTTTGAAGTTTGAGGTGGAAGACAAGCAAGGAATCAGCCCCAGTCTCTGTGCCTCTGTGCGAGCAGTGCCATGGGCAGATGAGGCTGAGCAACAGCTTTCCAGGCTAGCTCTTTCTGCCTGCGAGCTATCTCCAGATGTTCGCATTTTCAGAGCAGGGCTGCGGGATATTCCCTGCACAGACCGCCAAAGCTACGATTGAAGTTTGACGGGTTCAAGACAAGAAAGCATCCCCAGTCTCTGTGCCTCTGTGTGAGCAGTGCCATGGGCAGATAACGCTGAGCAACAGCTTTCCAGGCTAGCTCTTTCTGGCTGCGAGCTATCTGCAGCCGTTCGCATTTTCAGAGCAGGGCTGATAGAGGTGCTCTGCACGGACACCCGAATCTACGTTTGAAGTTTGAGGGAGCAAGACAAGCAAGCAGCCCCAGTCTCTGTGCCTCTGTGCGAGCAGTGCCATGGGCAGATGAGGCTGAGCAACAGCTTTCCAGGCTAGCTCTTTCTGCCTGCGAGCTATCTGCAGACGTTCGCATTTTCAGAGCAGGGCTGCGGGATATTCCCTGCACAGACCGCCAAAGCTACGATTGAAGTTTGACGGGTTCAAGACAAGAAAGCATCCCCAGTCTCTGTGCCTCTGTGCGAGCAGTGCCATGGACAGATGAGGCTGAGCAACAGCTTTCCAGGCTTGCTTTTTCTGGCTGCGAGCTATCTGGAGACGTTCGCATTTTCAGAACAGGGCTTCTGGAGGTGTCCTGCACGGACCCCTGAAGATACGTTTGAAGTTTGAGGTGTCAAGACAAGCAAGCAGGCCCCGTCTATGTGCCTCTGTGTGAGCAGTGCCATGGGCAGATGAGGCTGAGCAACAGCTTTCCAGGCTAGCTCTTTCTGCCTGCGAGCTATCTGCAGACGTTCACATTTTCGGAGCAGGCCTTCATGAGGCACCCGGTACGGACAACCTAAGTTACGTTAGAAGTTTGAGGAGGCAAGACAAGCAAGCAGCCCCAGTCTCTGTGCCTCTGTGCGAGCAGTGCCATGGGCAGATGAGGCTGAGCAACAGCTTTCCAGGCTTGCTTTTTCTGGCTTCGAGATATCTGGAGAAGTTCGCATTTTCAGAACAGGGCTTCTGGAGGTGCCCTGCACGGACCCCCGAAGATACGTTTGAAGTTTGAGGTGTCAAGACAAGCAAGCAGGCCCCGTCTATGTGCCTCTGTGTGAGCAGTGCCATGGGCAGATGAGGCTGAGCAACAGCTTTCCAGGCTAGCTCTTTCTGCCTGCGAGCTATCTGCAGCCGTTCGCATTTTCAGAGCAGGGCTGCCGGATACGCCGGCCAAGGACCCACAAAGCTACGTTTGAAGTTTGAGAGGGCAAGACAAGCAAGCAGCCCCAGTCTCTGTGCCTCTGTGCGAGCAGTGCCATGGGCAGATGAGGCTGAGCAACAGCTTTCCAGGCTAGCTCTTTCTGGCTGCGAGCTATCTGCAGACGTTCGCATTTTCGGAGCAGGCCTTCTGGAGGCACCCGGTACGGACCACCTAAGTTACTTTTGATGTTTGAGGGGGCAAGACAAGCAAGCAGCGCCAGTCTCTGTGCCTCTGTGCGAGCAGTGCCATGGGCAGATGAGGCTGAGCAACAGCTTTCCAGGCTAGCTCTTTCTGCCTGCGAGCTATCTGCAGACGTTCGCATTTTCAGAGCAGGGCTGATAGAGGTGCTCTGCACGGACCCCTGAATCTACGTTTGAAGTTTGAGGAAGCAAGACAAGCAAGCAGCCCCAGTCTCTGTGCCTCTGTGCGAGCATTGCCATGGGCAGATGAGGCTGAGCAACAGCTTTCCAGGCTAGCTCTTTCTGCCTGCGAGCTATCTGCAGACGTTCGCATTTTCGGAGCAGGACTGACGGAGGCCCCCTGCACGGAACCCCAAAGATACTTTTGAAGTTTGAGGTGGAAGACAAGCAAGGAAGCAGCCCCAGTCTCTGTGCCTCTGTGCGAGCAGTGCCATGGGCAGATGAGGCTGAGCAACAGCTTTCCAGGCTAGCTCTTTCTGCCTGCGAGCTATCTGCAGACGTTCGCATTTTCAGAGCAGGGCTGCGGGATATTTCCTGCACAGACCGCCAAAGCTACGATTGAAGTTTGACGGGTTCAAGACAAGAAAGCATCCCCAGTCTCTGTGCCTCTGTGCGAGCAGTGGCATGGGCAGATGAGGCTGAGCAACAGCTTTCCAGGCTAGCCCTTTCTGCCTGCGAGCTGTCTGCAGACGTTCGCTATTTCAGAGCAGGCCTTCTGGAGGCGCCCGCGAAGTTCCCCCGAACTACGTTTGAAGTTTGAGGTGGCAAGACAAGCAAGCAGCCCCAGTCTCTGTGCCTCTGTGTGAGCAGTGCCATGGGCAGATAACGCTGAGCAACAGCTTTCCAGGCTAGCTCTTTCTGCCTGCGAGCTATCTGCAGCCGTTCGCATTTTCAGAGCAGGGCTGATAGAGGTGCTCTGCACGGACCCCCGAATCTACGTTTGAAGTTTGAGGGAGCAAGACAAGCAAGCAGCCCCAGTCTCTGTGCCTCTGTGCGAGCAGTGCCATGGGCAGATGAGGCTGAGCAACAGCTTTCCAGGCTAGCTCTTTCTGGCTGCGAGCTATCTGCAGACGTTCGCATTTTCGGAGCAGGGCTGACGGAGGCCCCCTGCACGGAACCCCAAAGATACTTTTGAAGTTTGAGGTGGAAGACAAGCAAGGAATCAGCCCCAGTCTCTGTGCCTCTGTGCGAGCAGTGCCATGGGCAGATGAGGCTGAGCAACAGCTTTCCAGGCTAGCTCTTTCTGCCTGCGAGCTATCTCCAGACGTTCGCATTTTCAGAGCAGGGCTGCGGGATATTCCCTGCACAGACCGCCAAAGCTACGATTGAAGTTTGACGGGTTCAAGACAAGAAAGCATCCCCAGTCTCTGTGCCTCTGTGCGAGCAGTGCCATGGGCAGATGAGGCTGAGCAACAGCTTTCCAGGCTTGCTTTTTCTGGCTGCGAGCTATCTGGAGACGTTCGCATTTTCAGAACAGGGCTTCTGGAGGTGCCCTGCACGGACCCCCGAAGATACGTTTGAAGTTTGCGGTGTCAAGACAAGCAAGCAGGCCCCGTCTCTGTGCCTCTGTGCGAGCAGTGCCATGGGCAGATGAGGCTGAGCAACAGCTTTCCAGGCTAGCTCTTTCTGGCTGCGAGCTATCTGCAGACGTTTGCATTTTCAGAGCAGGGCTGCCGGATACGCCGGCCAAGGACCCACAAAGCTACCTTTGAAGTTTGAGAGGGCAAGACAAGCAAGCAGCCCCAGTCTCTGTTCCTCTGCGAGCAGTGCCATGGGCAGATGAGGCTGAGCAACAGCTTTCCAGGCTAGCTCTTTCTGCCTGCGAGCTATCTGCAGACGTTCGCATTTTCGGAGCAGGCCTTCTGGAGGCACCCGGTACGGACCCCCGAATCTACGTTTGAAGTTTGACGGAGCAAGACAAGCAAGCAGCCCCAGTCTCTGTGCCTCTGTGCGAGCAGTGCCATGGGCAGATGAGGCTGAGCAACAGCTTTCCAGGCTAGCCCTTTCTGCCTGCGAGCTATCTGCAGACGTTCGCATTTTCAGAGCAGGCCTTCTGGAGGCGTCCGCCAAGCTCCCCCGAAGCTACGTTTGAAGTTTGAGGTGGCAAGACAAGCAAGCAGCCCCAGTCTCTGTGCCTCTGTGTGAGCAGTGCCATGGGCAGATAACGCTGAGCAACAGCTTTCCAGGCTAGCCCTTTCTGGCTGCGAGCTATGTGCAGCCGTTCGCATTTTCAGAGCAGGGCTGATAGAGGTGCTCTGCACGGACACCCGAATCTACGTTTGAAGTTTGAGGGAGCAAGACAAGCAAGCAGCCCCAGTCTCTGTGCCTCTGTGCGAGCAGTGCCATGGGCAGATGAGGCTGAGCAACAGCTTTCCAGGCTAGCTCTTTCTGGCTGCGAGCTATCTGCAGACGTTCGCATTTTCAGAGCAGGGCTGCGGGATATTCCCTGAACAGACCGCCAAAGCTACGATTGAAGTTTGACGGGTTCAAGACAAGAAAGCATCCCCAGTCTCTGTGCCTCTGTGCGAGCAGTGCCATGGACAGATGAGGCTGAGCAACAGCTTTCCAGGCTTGCTTTTTCTGGCTGCGAGCTATCTGGAGACGTTCGCATTTTCAGAACAGGGCTTCTGGAGGTGTCCTGCACGGACCCCTGAAGATACGTTTGAAGTTTGAGGTGTCAAGACAAGCAAGCAGGCCCCGTCTATGTGCCTCTGTGTGAGCAGTGCCATGGGCAGATGAGGCTGAGCAACAGCTTTCCAGGCTAGCTCTTTCTGCCTGCGAGCTATCTGCAGACGTTTGCATTTTCAGAGCAGGGCTGCCGGATACGCCGGCCAAGGACCCACAAAGCTACCTTTGAAGTTTGAGAGGGCAAGACAAGCAAGCAGCCCCAGTCTCTGTGCCTCTGTGCGAGCAGTGCCATGGGCAGATGAGGCTGAGCAACAGCTTTCCAGGCTTGCTTTTTCTGGCTTCGAGATATCTGGAGAAGTTCGCATTTTCAGAACAGGGCTTCTGGAGGTGCCCTGCACGGACCCCCGAAGATACGTTTGAAGTTTGAGGTGTCAAGACAAGCAAGCAGGCCCCGTCTATGTGCCTCTGTGTGAGCAGTGCCATGGGCAGATGAGGCTGAGCAACAGCTTTCCAGGCTAGCTCTTTCTGCCTGCGAGCTATCTGCAGCCGTTCGCATTTTCAGAGCAGGGCTGCCGGATACGCCGGCCAAGGACCCACAAAGCTACGTTTGAAGTTTGAGAGGGCAAGACAAGCAAGCAGCCCCAGTCTCTGTGCCTCTGTGCGAGCAGTGCCATGGGCAGATGAGGCTGAGCAACAGCTTTCCAGGCTAGCTCTTTCTGGCTGCGAGCTATCTGCAGACGTTCGCATTTTCGGAGCAGGCCTTCTGGAGGCACCCGGTACGGACCACCTAAGTTACTTTTGATGTTTGAGGGGGCAAGACAAGCAAGCAGCGCCAGTCTCTGTGCCTCTGTGCGAGCAGTGCCATGGGCAGATGAGGCTGAGCAACAGCTTTCCAGGCTAGCTCTTTCTGCCTGCGAGCTATCTGCAGACGTTCGCATTTTCAGAGCAGGGCTGATAGAGGTGCTCTGCACGGACCCCTGAATCTACGTTTGAAGTTTGAGGAAGCAAGACAAGCAAGCAGCCCCAGTCTCTGTGCCTCTGTGCGAGCAGTGCCATGGGCAGATGAGGCTGAGCAACAGCTTTCCAGGCTAGCTCTTTCTGCCTGCGAGCTATCTGCAGACGTTCGCATTTTCGGAGCAGGACTGACGGAGGCCCCCTGCACGGAACCCCAAAGATACTTTTGAAGTTTGAGGTGGAAGACAAGCAAGGAAGCAGCCCCAGTCTCTGTGCCTCTGTGCGAGCAGTGCCATGGGCAGATGAGGCTGAGCAACAGCTTTCCAGGCTAGCTCTTTCTGCCTGCGAGCTATCTGCAGACGTTCGCATTTTCAGAGCAGGGCTGCGGGATATTTCCTGCACAGACCGCCAAAGCTACGATTGAAGTTTGACGGGTTCAAGACAAGAAAGCATCCCCAGTCTCTGTGCCTCTGTGCGAGCAGTGGCATGGGCAGATGAGGCTGAGCAACAGCTTTCCAGGCTAGCCCTTTCTGCCTGCGAGCTGTCTGCAGACGTTCGCATTTTCAGAGCAGGCCTTCTGGAGGCGCCCGCGAAGTTCCCCCGAACTACGTTTGAAGTTTGAGGTGGCAAGACAAGCAAGCAGCCCCAGTCTCTGTGCCTCTGTGCGAGCAGTGCCATGGGCAGATGAGGCTGAGCAACAGCTTTCCAGGCTAGCTCTTTCTGCCTGCGAGCTATCTGCAGACGTTCGCATTTTCGGAGCAGGGCTGACGGAGGCCCCCTGCACGGAACCCCAAAGATACTTTTGAAGTTTGAGGTGGAAGACAAGCAAGGAATCAGCCCCAGTCTCTGTGCCTCTGTGCGAGCAGTGCCATGGGCAGATGAGGCTGAGCAACAGCTTTCCAGGCTAGCTCTTTCTGCCTGCGAGCTATCTGCAGACGTTCGCATTTTCAGAGCAGGGCTGCGGGATATTCCCTGCACAGACCGCCAAAGCTACGATTGAAGTTTGACGGGTTCAAGACAAGAAAGCATCCCCAGTCTCTGTGCCTCTGTGCGAGCAGTGCCATGGGCAGATGAGGCTGAGCAACAGCTTTCCAGGCTTGCTTTTTCTGGCTGCGAGCTATCTGGAGACGTTCGCATTTTCAGAACAGGGCTTCTGGAGGTGCCCTGCACGGACCCCCGAAGATACGTTTGAAGTTTGCGGTGTCAAGACAAGCAAGCAGGCCCCGTCTCTGTGCCTCTGTGCGAGCAGTGCCATGGGCAGATGAGGCTGAGCAACAGCTTTCCAGGCTAGCTCTTTCTGGCTGCGAGCTATCTGCAGACGTTTGCATTTTCAGAGCAGGGCTGCCGGATACGCCGGCCAAGGACCCACAAAGCTACCTTTGAAGTTTGAGAGGGCAAGACAAGCAAGCAGCCCCAGTCTCTGTGCCTCTGCGAGCAGTGCCATGGGCAGATGAGGCTGAGCAACAGCTTTCCAGGCTAGCTCTTTCTGCCTGCGAGCTATCTGCAGACGTTCGCATTTTCGGAGCAGGCCTTCTGGAGGCACCCGGTACGGACCCCCGAATCTACGTTTGAAGTTTGACGGAGCAAGACAAGCAAGCAGCCCCAGTCTCTGTGCCTCTGTGCGAGCAGTGCCATGGGCAGATGAGGCTGAGCAACAGCTTTCCAGGCTAGCCCTTTCTGCCTGCGAGCTATCTGCAGACGTTCGCATTTTCAGAGCAGGCCTTCTGGAGGCGTCCGCCAAGCTCCCCCGAAGCTACGTTTGAAGTTTGAGGTGGCAAGACAAGCAAGCAGCCCCAGTCTCTGTGCCTCTGTGTGAGCAGTGCCATGGGCAGATAACGCTGAGCAACAGCTTTCCAGGCTAGCCCTTTCTGGCTGCGAGCTATCTGCAGCCGTTCGCATTTTCAGAGCAGGGCTGATAGAGGTGCTCTGCACGGACACCCGAATCTACGTTTGAAGTTTGAGGGAGCAAGACAAGCAAGCAGCCCCAGTCTCTGTGCCTCTGTGCGAGCAGTGCCATGGGCAGATGAGGCTGAGCAACAGCTTTCCAGGCTAGCTCTTTCTGGCTGCGAGCTATCTGCAGACGTTCGCATTTTCAGAGCAGGGCTGCGGGATATTCCCTGCACAGACCGCCAAAGCTACGATTGAAGTTTGACGGGTTCAAGACAAGAAAGCATCCCCAGTCTCTGTGCCTCTGTGCGAGCAGTGCCATGGACAGATGAGGCTGAGCAACAGCTTTCCAGGCTTGCTTTTTCTGGCTGCGAGCTATCTGGAGACGTTCGCATTTTCAGAACAGGGCTTCTGGAGGTGTCCTGCACGGACCCCTGAATATACGTTTGAAGTTTGAGGTGTCAAGACAAGCAAGCAGGCCCCGTCTATGTGCCTCTGTGTGAGCAGTGCCATGGGCAGATGAGGCTGAGCAACAGCTTTCCAGGCTAGCTCTTTCTGCCTGCGAGCTATCTGCAGACGTTCACATTTTCGGAGCAGGCCTTCTGGAGGCACCCGGTACGGACAACCTAAGTTACGTTAGAAGTTTGAGGAGGCAAGACAAGCAAGCAGCCCCAGTCTCTGTGCCTCTGTGCAAGCAGTGCCATGGGCAGATGAGGCTGAGCAACAGCTTTCCAGGCTTGCTTTTTCTGGCTTCGAGATATCTGGAGAAGTTCGCATTTTCAGAACAGGGCTTCTGGAGGTGCCCTGCACGGACCCCCGAAGATACGTTTGAAGTTTGAGGTGTCAAGACAAGCAAGCAGGCCCCGTCTATGTGCCTCTGTGTGAGCAGTGCCATGGGCAGATGAGGCTGAGCAACAGCTTTCCAGGCTAGCTCTTTCTGCCTGCGAGCTATCTGCAGCCGTTCGCATTTTCAGAGCAGGGCTGCCGGATACGCCGGCCAAGGACCCACAAAGCTACGTTTGAAGTTTGAGAGGGCAAGACAAGCAAGCAGCCCCAGTCTCTGTGCCTCTGTGCGAGCAGTGCCATGGGCAGATGAGGCTGAGCAACAGCTTTCCAGGCTAGCTCTTTCTGGCTGCGAGCTATCTGCAGACGTTCGCATTTTCGGAGCAGGCCTTCTGGAGGCACCCGGTACGGACCACCTAAGTTACTTTTGATGTTTGAGGGGGCAAGACAAGCAAGCAGCGCCAGTCTCTGTGCCTCTGTGCGAGCATTGCCATGGGCAGATGAGGCTGAGCAACAGCTTTCCAGGCTAGCTCTTTCTGCCTGCGAGCTATCTGCAGACGTTCGCATTTTCGGAGCAGGGCTGACGGAGGCCCCCTGCACGGAACCCCAAAGATACTTTTGAAGTTTGAGGTGGAAGACAAGCAAGGAAGCAGCCCCAGTCTCTGTGCCTCTGTGCGAGCAGTGCCATGGGCAGATGAGGCTGAGCAACAGCTTTCCAGGCTAGCTCTTTCTGCCTGCGAGCTATCTGCAGACGTTCGCATTTTCGGAGCAGGGCTGACGGAGGCCCCCTGCACGGAACCCCAAAGATACTTTTGAAGTTTGAGGTGGAAGACAAGCAAGGAAGCAGCCCCAGTCTCTGTGCCTCTGTGCGAGCAGTGCCATGGGCAGATGAGGCTGAGCAACAGCTTTCCAGGCTAGCCCTTTCTGCCTGCGAGCTATCTGCAGACGTTCGCATTTTCAGAGCAGGGCTGCGGGATATTTCCTGCACAGACCGCCAAAGCTACGATTGAAGTTTGACGGGTTTAAGACAAGAAAGCATCCCCAGTCTCTGTGCCTCTGTGCGAGCAGTGGCATGGGCAGATGAGGCTGAGCAACAGCTTTCCAGGCTAGCCCTTTCTGCCTGCGAGCTGTCTGCAGACGTTCGCATTTTCAGAGCAGGCCTTCTGGAGGCGCCCGCGAAGTTCCCCCGAACTACGTTTGAAGTTTGAGGTGGCAAGACAAGCAAGCAGCCCCAGTCTCTGTGCCTCTGTGTGAGCAGTGCCATGGGCAGATAACGCTGAGCAACAGCTTTCCAGGCTAGCTCTTTCTGGCTGCGAGCTATCTGCAGCCGTTCGCATTTTCAGAGCAGGGCTGATAGAGGTGCTCTGCACGGACCCCCGAATCTACGTTTGAAGTTTGAGGGAGCAAGACAAGCAAGCAGCCCCAGTCTCTGTGCCTCTGTGCGAGCAGTGCCATGGGCAGATGAGGCTGAGCAACAGCTTTCCAGGCTAGCTCTTTCTGCCTGCGAGCTATCTGCAGACGTTCGCATTTTCGGAGCAGGGCCGACGGAGGCCCCCTGCACGGAACCCTAAAGATACTTTTGAAGTTTGAGATGGCAAAACAAGCAAGCAAGCAGCCCCAGTCTCTGTGCCTCTGTGCGAGCAGTGCCATGGGCAGATGAGGCTGAGCAACAGCTTTCCAGGCTAGCTCTTTGTGGCTGCGAGCTATCTGCAGACGTTCGCATTTTCGGAGCAGGCCTTCTGGAGGCACCCGGTACGGACCACCTAAGTTACGTTTGAAGTTTGAGGGGGCAAGACAAGCAAGCAGCCCCAGTCTCTGTGCCTCTGTGCGAGCAGTGCCATGGGCAGATGAGGCTGAGCAACAGCTTTCCAGGCTAGCTCTTTCTGCCTGCGAGCTATCTGCAGACGTTCGCATTTTCAGAGCAGGCCTTCTGGAGGCGCCCGCGAAGTTCCCCCGAAGCTACGTTTGAAGTTTGAGGTGGCAAGACAAGCAAGCAGCCCCAGTCTCTGTGCCTCTGTGTGAGCAGTGCCATGGGCAGATAACGCTGAGCAACAGCTTTCCAGGCTAGCTCTTTCTGGCTGCGAGCTATCTGCAGCCGTTCGCATTTTCAGAGCAGGGCTGATAGAGGTGCTCTGCACGGACCCCCGAATCTACGTTTGAAGTTTGAGGGAGCAAGACAAGCAAGCAGCCCCAGTCTCTGTGCCTCTGTGCGAGCAGTGCCATGGGCAGATGAGGCTGAGCAACAGCTTTCCAGGCTAGCTCTTTCTGCCTGCGAGCTATCTGCAGACGTTCGCATTTTCGGAGCAGGGCTGACGGAGGCCCCCTGCACGGAACCCCAAAGATACTTTTGAAGTTTGAGGTGGAAGACAAGCAAGGAATCAGCCCCAGTCTCTGTGCCTCTGTGCGAGCAGTGCCATGGGCAGATGAGGCTGAGCAACAGCTTTCCAGGCTAGCTCTTTCTGCCTGCGAGCTATCTGCAGACGTTCGCATTTTCAGAGCAGGGCTGCGGGATATTTCCTGCACAGACCGCCAAAGCTACGATTGAAGTTTGACGGGTTCAAGACAAGAAAGCATCCCCAGTCTCTGTGCCTCTGTGCGAGCAGTGCCATGGGCAGATGAGGCTGAGCAACAGCTTTCCAGGCTTGCTTTTTCTGGCTGCGAGCTATCTGGAGACGTTCGCATTTTCAGAAAAGGGCTTCTGGAGGTGCCCTGCACGGCCCCCCGAAGATACGTTTGAAGTTTGCGGTGTCAAGACAAGCAAGCAGGCCCCGTCTATGTGCCTCTGTGCGAGCAGTGCCATGGGCAGATGAGGCTGAGCAACAGCTTTCCAGGCTAGCTCTTTCTGCCTGCGAGCTATCTGCAGCCGTTCGCATTTTCAGAGCAGGGCTGCCGGATACGCCGGCCAAGGACCCACAAAGCTACGTTTGAAGTTTGAGAGGGCAAGACAAGCAAACAGCCCCAGTCTCTGTGCCTCTGTGCGAGCAGTGCCATGGGCAGATGAGGCTGAGCAACAGCTTTCCAGGCTAGCTCTTTCTGCCTGCGAGCTATCTGCAGACGTTCTCATTTTCAGAGCAGGGCTTCTGGAGATGCCCTGCACGGACCCCCGAAGCTACGTTTGAAGTTTGAGGGGGCAATACAAGCAAGCAGCCCCAGTCTCTGTGCCTCTGTGCGAGCAGTGCCATGGGCAGATGAGGCTGAGCAACAGCTTTCCAGGCTAGCCCTTTCTGCCTGCGAGCTATCTGCAGACGTTCGCATTTTCAGAGCAGGCCTTCTGGAGGCGCCCGCGAAGTTCCCCCGAAGCTACATTTGAAGTTTGAGGTGGCAAGACAAGCAAGCAGCCCCAGTCTCTGTGCCTCTGTGTGAGCAGTGCCATGGGCAGATAACGCTGAGCAACAGCTTTCCAGGCTAGCTCTTTCTGCCTGCGAGCTATCTGCAGACGTTCGCATTTTCAGAGCAGGGCTGACAGAGGTGCTCTGCACGGACCCCCGAATCTACGTTTGAAGTTTGAGGGAGCAAGACAAGCAAGCAGCCCCAGTCTCTGTGCCTCTGTGCGAGCAGTGCCATGGGCAGATGAGGCTGAGCAACAGCTTTCCAGGCTAGCTCTTTCTGCCTGCGAGCTATCTGCAGACGTTCGCATTTTCGGAGCAGGGCCGACGGAGGCCCCCTGCACGGAACCCTAAAGATACTTTTGAAGTTTGAGATGGCAAGACAAGCAAGCAAGCATCCCCAGTCTCTGTGCCTCTGTGCGAGCAGTGCCATGGGCAGATGAGGCTGAGCAACAGCTTTCCAGGCTAGCTCTTTCTGCCTGCGAGCTATCTGCAGACGTTCTCATTTTCAGAGCAGGGCTTCTGGAGATGCCCTGCACGGACCCCCGAAGCTACGTTTGAAGTTTGAGGGGGCAAGACAAGCAAGCAGCCCCAGTCTCTGTGCCTCTGTGCGAGCAGTGCCATGGGCAGATGAGGCTGAGCAACAGCTTTCCAGGCTAGCTCTTTCTGCCTGCGAGCTATCTGCAGACGTTCGCATTTTCAGAACAGGGCTTCAGGAGGTGCCCTGCACGGACCCCCGAATCTGCGTTTAAAGTTTGAGGGAACAAGACAAGCAAGCAGCCCCAGTCTCTGTGCCTCTGTGCGAGCAGTGCCATGGGCAGATGAGGCTGAGCAACAGCTTTCCAGGCTAGCTATTTCTGGCTGCGAGCTATCTGCAGCCGTTCGCATTTTCAGAGCAGGGCTGCCGGATACGCCGGCCAAGGACCCCCAAATCTACGTTTGAAGTTTGAGAGGGCAAGACAAGCAAGCAGCCCCAGTCTCTGTGCCTCTGTGCGAGCAGTGCCATGGGCAGATGAGGCTGAGCAACAGCTTTCCAGGCTAGCTCTTTCTGGCTGCGAGCTATCTGCAGACGTTCGCATTTTCGGAGCAGGCCTTCTGGAGGCACCCGGTACGGACCACCTAAGTTACGTTTGAAGTTTGAGGAGGCAAGACAAGCAAGCAGCCCCAGTCTCTGTGCCTCTGTGCGAGCAGTGCCATGGGCAGATGAGGCTGAGCAACAGCTTTCCAGGCTAGCTCTTTCTGCCTGCGAGCTATCTGCAGACGTTCGCATTTTCAGAGCAGGGCTGCCGGAGGAGCCTGTCACGGACCACCTAAGCTACGTTTGAAGTATGAGGTGGCAAGACAAGCAAGCAGCCCCAGTCTCTGTGCCTCTGTGCGAGCAGTGCCATGGGCAGATGAGGCTGAGCAACAGCTTTCCAGGCTAGCCCTTTCTGCCTGCGAGCTATCTGCAGACGTTCGCATTTTCAGAGCAGGCCTTCTGGAGGCGCCCGCGAAGTTCCCCCGAAGCTACGTTTGAAGTTTGAGGTGGCAAGACAAGCAAGCAGCCCCAGTCTCTGTGCCTCTGTGTGAGCAGTGCCATGGGCAGATAACGCTGAGCAACAGCTTTCCAGGCTAGCTCTTTCTGGCTGCGAGCTATCTGCAGCCGTTCGCATTTTCAGAGCAGGGCTGATAGAGGTGCTCTGCACGGACCCCCGAATCTACGTTTGAAGTTTGAGGGAGCAAGACAAGCAAGCAGCCCCAGTCTCTGTGCCTCTGTGCGAGCAGTGCCATGGGCAGATGAGGCTGAGCAACAGCTTTCCAGGCTAGCTCTTTCTGCCTGCGAGCTATCTGCAGACGTTCGCATTTTCGGAGCAGGGCCGACAGAGGCCCCCTGCACGGAACCCTAAAGATACTTTTGAAGTTTGAGATGGCAAGACAAGCAAGCAAGCAGCCCCAGTCTCTGTGCCTCTGTGCGAGCAGTGCCATGGGCAGATGAGGCTGAGCAACAGCTTTCCAGGCTAGCTCTTTCTGCCTGCGAGCTATCTGCAGACGTTCGCATTTTCAGAGCAGGGCTTCTGGAGATGCCCTGCACGGACCCCCGAAGCTACGTTTGAAGTTTGACGAGTTCAAGACAAGCAAGCAGCCACAGTCTCTGTGCCTCTGTGCGAGCAGTGCCATGGGCAGATGAGGCTGAGCAACAGATTTCCAGGCTAGCTCTTTCTGCCTGCGAGCTATCTGCAGACGTTCGCATTTTCAGAGCAGGGCTTCAGGAGGTGCCCTGCACGGACCCCCGAATCTGCGTTTAAAGTTTGAGGGAGCAAGACAAGCAAGCAGCCCCAGTCTCTGTGCCTCTGTGCGAGCAGTGCCATGGGCAGATGAGGCTGAGCAACAGCTTTCCAGGCTTGCTTTTTCTGGCTGCGAGCTATCTGCAGCCGTTCGCATTTTCAGAACAGGGCTTCTGAAGGTGCCCTGCACGGACCCCCGAAGATACGTTTGAAGTTTGCGGTGTCAAGACAAGCAAGCAGGCCCCGTCTATGTGCCTCTGTGTGAGCAGTGCCATGGGCAGATGAGGCTGAGCAACAGCTTTCCAGGCTAGCTCTTTCTGGCTGCGAGCTATCTGCAGACGTTCGCATTTTCAGAGCAGGGCTGCCGGATACGCCGGCCAAGGACCCACAACGCTACCTTTGAAGTTTGAGAGGGCAAGACAAGCAAACAGCCTCAGTCTCTGTGCCTCTGTGCGAGCAGTGCCATGGGCAGATGAGGCTGAGCAACAGCTTTCCAGGCTAGCTCTTTCTGCCTGCGAGCTATCTGCAGACGTTCGCATTTTCGGAGCAGGCCTTCTGGAGGCACCCGGTACGGACCCCCGAATCTACGTTTGAAGTTTGAGGGAGCAAGACAAGCAAGCAGCCCCAGTCTCTGTGCCTCTGTGCGAGCAGTGCCATGGGCAGATGAGGCTGAGCAACAGCTTTCCAGGCTAGCCCTTTCTGCCTGCGAGCTATCTGCAGACGTTCGCATTTTCAGAGCAGGCCTTCTGGAGGCGCCCGCCAAGTTCCCCCGAAGCTACGTTTGAAGTTTGAGGTGGCAAGACAAGCAAGCAGCCCCAGTCTCTGTGCCTCTGTGTGAGCAGTGCCATGGGCAGATAACGCTGAGCAACAGCTTTCCAGGCTAGCTCTTTCTGGCTGCGAGCTATCTGCAGCCGTTCGCATTTTCAGAGCAGGGCTGATAGAGGTGCTCTGCACGGACCCCCGAATCAGTGTTTAAAGTTTGAGGGAGCAAGACAAGCAAGCAGCCCCAGTCTCTGTGCCTCTGTGCGAGCAGTGCCATGGGCAGATGAGGCTGAGCAACAGCTTTCCAGGCTAGCTCTTTCTGCCTGCGAGCTATCTGCAGACGTTCGCATTTTCAGAGCAGGGCTGCGGGATATTCCCTGCACAGACCGCCAAAGCTACGATTGAAGTTTGACGGGTTCAAGACAAGAAAGCATCCCCAGTCTCTGTGCCTCTGTGCGAGCAGTGCCATGGGCAGATGAGGCTGAGCAACAGCTTTCCAGGCTTGCTTTTTCTGGCTGCGAGCTATCTGGAGACGTTCGCATTTTCAGAACAGGGCTTCTGGAGGTGCCCTGCACGGACCCCCGAAGATACGTTTGAAGTTTGAGGTGTCAAGGCAAGCAAGCAGGCCCCGTCTATGTGCCTCTGTGTGAGCAGTGCCATGGGCAGATGAGGCTGAGCAACAGCTTTCCAGGCTAGCTCTTTCTGCCTGCTAGCTATCTGCAGACGTTCGCATTTTCGGAGCAGGCCTTCTGGAGGCACCCGGTACGGACCACCTAAGTTACGTTTGAAGTTTGAGGGAGCAAGACAAGCAAGCAGCCCCAGTCTCTGTGCCTCTGTGTGAGCAGTGCCATGGGCAGATAACGCTGAGCAACAGCTTTCCAGGCTAGCTCTTTCTGGCTGCGAGCTATCTGCAGCCGTTCGCATTTTCAGAGCAGGGCTGATAGAGGTGCTCTGCACGGACCCCCGAATCTACGTTTGAAGTTTGAGGGAGCAAGACAAGCAAGCAGCCCCAGTCTCTGTGCCTCTGTGCGAGCAGTGCCATGGGCAGATGAGGCTGAGCAACAGCTTTCCAGGCTAGCTCTTTCTGCCTGCGAGCTATCTGCAGACGTTCGCATTTTCGGAGCAGGGCTGACGGAGGCCCCCTGCACGGAACCCCAAAGATACTTTTGAAGTTTGAGGTGGAAGACAAGCAAGGAATCAGCCCCAGTCTCTGTGCCTCTGTGCGAGCAGTGCCATGGGCAGATGAGGCTGAGCAACAGCTTTCCAGGCTAGCTCTTTCTGCCTGCGAGCTATCTGCAGACGTTCGCATTTTCAGAGCAGGGCTGCGGGATATTTCCTGCACAGACCGCCAAAGCTACGATTGAAGTTTGACGGGTTCAAGACAAGAAAGCATCCCCAGTCTCTGTGCCTCTGTGCGAGCAGTGCCATGGGCAGATGAGGCTGAGCAACAGCTTTCCAGGCTTGCTTTTTCTGGCTGCGAGCTATCTGGAGACGTTCGCATTTTCAGAAAAGGGCTTCTGGAGGTGCCCTGCACGGCCCCCCGAAGATACGTTTGAAGTTTGCGGTGTCAAGACAAGCAAGCAGGCCCCGTCTATGTGCCTCTGTGCGAGCAGTGCCATGGGCAGATGAGGCTGAGCAACAGCTTTCCAGGCTAGCTCTTTCTGCCTGCGAGCTATCTGCAGCCGTTCGCATTTTCAGAGCAGGGCTGCCGGATACGCCGGCCAAGGACCCACAAAGCTACGTTTGAAGTTTGAGAGGGCAAGACAAGCAAACAGCCCCAGTCTCTGTGCCTCTGTGCGAGCAGTGCCATGGGCAGATGAGGCTGAGCAACAGCTTTCCAGGCTAGCTCTTTCTGCCTGCGAGCTATCTGCAGACGTTCTCATTTTCAGAGCAGGGCTTCTGGAGATGCCCTGCACGGACCCCCGAAGCTACGTTTGAAGTTTGAGGGGGCAATACAAGCAAGCAGCCCCAGTCTCTGTGCCTCTGTGCGAGCAGTGCCATGGGCAGATGAGGCTGAGCAACAGCTTTCCAGGCTAGCCCTTTCTGCCTGCGAGCTATCTGCAGACGTTCGCATTTTCAGAGCAGGCCTTCTGGAGGCGCCCGCGAAGTTCCCCCGAAGCTACATTTGAAGTTTGAGGTGGCAAGACAAGCAAGCAGCCCCAGTCTCTGTGCCTCTGTGTGAGCAGTGCCATGGGCAGATAACGCTGAGCAACAGCTTTCCAGGCTAGCTCTTTCTGCCTGCGAGCTATCTGCAGACGTTCGCATTTTCAGAGCAGGGCTGACAGAGGTGCTCTGCACGGACCCCCGAATCTACGTTTGAAGTTTGAGGGAGCAAGACAAGCAAGCAGCCCCAGTCTCTGTGCCTCTGTGCGAGCAGTGCCATGGGCAGATGAGGCTGAGCAACAGCTTTCCAGGCTAGCTCTTTCTGCCTGCGAGCTATCTGCAGACGTTCGCATTTTCGGAGCAGGGCCGACGGAGGCCCCCTGCACGGAACCCTAAAGATACTTTTGAAGTTTGAGATGGCAAGACAAGCAAGCAAGCATCCCCAGTCTCTGTGCCTCTGTGCGAGCAGTGCCATGGGCAGATGAGGCTGAGCAACAGCTTTCCAGGCTAGCTCTTTCTGCCTGCGAGCTATCTGCAGACGTTCTCATTTTCAGAGCAGGGCTTCTGGAGATGCCCTGCACGGACCCCCGAAGCTACGTTTGAAGTTTGAGGGGGCAAGACAAGCAAGCAGCCCCAGTCTCTGTGCCTCTGTGCGAGCAGTGCCATGGGCAGATGAGGCTGAGCAACAGCTTTCCAGGCTAGCTCTTTCTGCCTGCGAGCTATCTGCAGACGTTCGCATTTTCAGAACAGGGCTTCAGGAGGTGCCCTGCACGGACCCCCGAATCTGCGTTTAAAGTTTGAGGGAACAAGACAAGCAAGCAGCCCCAGTCTCTGTGCCTCTGTGCGAGCAGTGCCATGGGCAGATGAGGCTGAGCAACAGCTTTCCAGGCTAGCTATTTCTGGCTGCGAGCTATCTGCAGCCGTTCGCATTTTCAGAGCAGGGCTGCCGGATACGCCGGCCAAGGACCCCCAAATCTACGTTTGAAGTTTGAGAGGGCAAGACAAGCAAGCAGCCCCAGTCTCTGTGCCTCTGTGCGAGCAGTGCCATGGGCAGATGAGGCTGAGCAACAGCTTTCCAGGCTAGCTCTTTCTGGCTGCGAGCTATCTGCAGACGTTGGCATTTTCAGAGCAGGGCTGCCGGAGGAGCCTGTCACGGACCACCTAAGCTACGTTTGAAGTATGAGGTGGCAAGACAAGCAAGCAGCCCCAGTCTCTGTGCCTCTGTGCGAGCAGTGCCATGGGCAGATGAGGCTGAGCAACAGCTTTCCAGGCTAGCTCTTTCTGCCTGCGAGCTATCTGCAGACGTTCGCATTTTCAGAGCAGGGCTGCCGGAGGAGCCTGTCACGGACCACCTAAGCTACGTTTGAAGTATGAGGTGGCAAGACAAGCAAGCAGCCCCAGTCTCTGTGCCTCTGTGCGAGCAGTGCCATGGGCAGATGAGGCTGAGCAACAGCTTTCCAGGCTAGCCCTTTCTGCCTGCGAGCTATCTGCAGACGTTCGCATTTTCAGAGCAGGCCTTCTGGAGGCGCCCGCGAAGTTCCCCCGAAGCTACGTTTGAAGTTTGAGGTGGCAAGACAAGCAAGCAGCCCCAGTCTCTGTGCCTCTGTGTGAGCAGTGCCATGGGCAGATAACGCTGAGCAACAGCTTTCCAGGCTAGCTCTTTCTGGCTGCGAGCTATCTGCAGCCGTTCGCATTTTCAGAGCAGGGCTGATAGAGGTGCTCTGCACGGACCCCCGAATCTACGTTTGAAGTTTGAGGGAGCAAGACAAGCAAGCAGCCCCAGTCTCTGTGCCTCTGTGCGAGCAGTGCCATGGGCAGATGAGGCTGAGCAACAGCTTTCCAGGCTAGCTCTTTCTGCCTGCGAGCTATCTGCAGACGTTCGCATTTTCGGAGCAGGGCCGACAGAGGCCCCCTGCACGGAACCCTAAAGATACTTTTGAAGTTTGAGATGGCAAGACAAGCAAGCAAGCAGCCCCAGTTTCTGTGCCTCTGTGCGAGCAGTGCCATGGGCAGATGAGGCTGAGCAACAGCTTTCCAGGCTAGCTCTTTCTGCCTGCGAGCTATCTGCAGACGTTCGCATTTTCAGAGCAGGGCTTCTGGAGATGCCCTGCACGGACCCCCGAAGCTACGTTTGAAGTTTGACGAGTTCAAGACAAGCAAGCAGCCACAGTCTCTGTGCCTCTGTGCGAGCAGTGCCATGGGCAGATGAGGCTGAGCAACAGATTTCCAGGCTAGCTCTTTCTGCCTGCGAGCTATCTGCAGACGTTCGCATTTTCAGAGCAGGGCTTCAGGAGGTGCCCTGCACGGACCCCCGAATCTGCGTTTAAAGTTTGAGGGAGCAAGACAAGCAAGCAGCCCCAGTCTCTGTGCCTCTGTGCGAGCAGTGCCATGGGCAGATGAGGCTGAGCAACAGCTTTCCAGGCTTGCTTTTTCTGGCTGCGAGCTATCTGCAGCCGTTCGCATTTTCAGAACAGGGCTTCTGAAGGTGCCCTGCACGGACCCCCGAAGATACGTTTGAAGTTTGCGGTGTCAAGACAAGCAAGCAGGCCCCGTCTATGTGCCTCTGTGTGAGCAGTGCCATGGGCAGATGAGGCTGAGCAACAGCTTTCCAGGCTAGCTCTTTCTGGCTGCGAGCTATCTGCAGACGTTCGCATTTTCAGAGCAGGGCTGCCGGATACGCCGGCCAAGGACCCACAACGCTACCTTTGAAGTTTGAGAGGGCAAGACAAGCAAACAGCCTCAGTCTCTGTGCCTCTGTGCGAGCAGTGCCATGGGCAGATGAGGCTGAGCAACAGCTTTCCAGGCTAGCTCTTTCTGCCTGCGAGCTATCTGCAGACGTTCGCATTTTCGGAGCAGGCCTTCTGGAGGCACCCGGTACGGACCCCCGAATCTACGTTTGAAGTTTGAGGGAGCAAGACAAGCAAGCAGCCCCAGTCTCTGTGCCTCTGTGCGAGCAGTGCCATGGGCAGATGAGGCTGAGCAACAGCTTTCCAGGCTAGCCCTTTCTGCCTGCGAGCTATCTGCAGACGTTCGCATTTTCAGAGCAGGCCTTCTGGAGGCGCCCGCCAAGTTCCCCCGAAGCTACGTTTGAAGTTTGAGGTGGCAAGACAAGCAAGCAGCCCCAGTCTCTGTGCCTCTGTGTGAGCAGTGCCATGGGCAGATAACGCTGAGCAACAGCTTTCCAGGCTAGCTCTTTCTGGCTGCGAGCTATCTGCAGCCGTTCGCATTTTCAGAGCAGGGCTGATAGAGGTGCTCTGCACGGACCCCCGAATCAGTGTTTAAAGTTTGAGGGAGCAAGACAAGCAAGCAGCCCCAGTCTCTGTGCCTCTGTGCGAGCAGTGCCATGGGCAGATGAGGCTGAGCAACAGCTTTCCAGGCTAGCTCTTTCTGCCTGCGAGCTATCTGCAGACGTTCGCATTTTCAGAGCAGGGCTGCGGGATATTCCCTGCACAGACCGCCAAAGCTACGATTGAAGTTTGACGGGTTCAAGACAAGAAAGCATCCCCAGTCTCTGTGCCTCTGTGTGAGCAGTGCCATGGGCAGATGAGGCTGAGCAACAGCTTTCCAGGCTTGCTTTTTCTGGCTGCGAGCTATCTGGAGACGTTCGCATTTTCAGAACAGGGCTTCTGGAGGTGCCCTGCACGGACCCCCGAAGATACGTTTGAAGTTTGAGGTGTCAAGGCAAGCAAGCAGGCCCCGTCTATGTGCCTCTGTGTGAGCAGTGCCATGGGCAGATGAGGCTGAGCAACAGCTTTCCAGGCTAGCTCTTTCTGCCTGCTAGCTATCTGCAGACGTTCGCATTTTCGGAGCAGGCCTTCTGGAGGCACCCGGTACGGACCACCTAAGTTACGTTTGAAGTTTGAGAGGGCAAGACAAGCAAGTAGCCCCAGTCTCTGTGCCTCTGTGCGAGCAGTGCCATGGGCAGATGAGGCTGAGCAACAGCTTTCCAGGCTAGCTCTTTCTGGCTGCGAGCTATCTGCAGACGTTCGCATTTTCGGAGCAGGCCTTCTGGAGGCACCCGGTACGGACCACCTAAGTTACTTTTGAAGTTTGAGGGAGCAAGACAAGCAAGCAGCCCCAGTCTCTGTGCCTCTGTGCGAGCAGTGCCATGGGCAGATGAGGCTGAGCAACAGCTTTCCAGGCTAGCCCTTTCTGCCTGCGAGCTATCTGCAGACGTTCGCATTTTCAGAGCAGGGCTGATAGAGGTGCTCTGCACGGACCCCCAAATCTACGTTTGAAGTTTGAGGAGGCAAGACAAGCAAGCAGCCCCAGTCTCTGTGCCTCTGTGCGAGCAGTGCCATGGGCAGATGAGGCTGAGCAACAGCTTTCCAGGCTAGCCCTTTCTGCCTGCGAGCTATCTGCAGACGTTCGCATTTTCAGAGCAGGCCTTCTGGAGGCGCCCGCGAAGTTCCCCCGAAGCTACGTTTGAAGTTTGAGGTGGCAAGACAAGCAAGCAGCCCCAGTCTCTGTGCCTCTGTGCGAGCAGTGCCATGGGCAGATGAGGCTGAGCAACAGCTTTCCAGGCTAGCTCTTTCTGCCTGCGAGCTATCTGCAGACGTTCGCATTTTCAGAGCAGGGCTTCAGGAGGAGCCCTGCACATACCCCCGAATCTGCGTTTAAAGTTTGAGGGAAAAAGACAAGCAAGCAGCCCCAGTCTCTGTGCCTCTGTGCGAGCAGTGCCATGGGCAGATGAGGCTGAGCAACAGCTTTCCAGGCTAGCTCTTTCTGGCTGCGAGCTATCTGCAGCCGTTCGCATTTTCAGAGCAGGGCTGCCGGATACGCCGGCCAAGGACCCACAAAGCTACGTTTGAAGTTTGAGAGGGCAAGACAAGCAAGCAGCCCCAGTCTCTGTGCCTCTGTGCGAGCAGTGCCATGGGCAGATGAGGCTGAGCAACAGCTTTCCAGGCTAGCTCTTTCTGGCTGCGAGCTATCTGCAGACGTTCGCATTTTCGGAGCAGGCCTTCTGGAGGCACCCGGTACGGACCACCTAAGTTACGTTTGAAGTTTGAGGAGGCAAGACAAGCAAGCAGCCCCAGTCTCTGTGCCTCTGTGCGAGCAGTGCCATGGGCAGATGAGGCTGAGCAACAGCTTTCCAGGCTAGCTCTTCCTGCCTGCGAGCTGTCTGCAGACGTTCGCATTTTCAGAGCAGGGCTGCCGGAGGAGCCTGTCACGGACCACCTAAGCTACGTTTGAAGTATGAGGTTTCAAGACAAGCAAGCAGCCCCAGTCTCTGTGCCTCTGTGCGAGCAGTGCCATGGGCAGATGAGGCTGAGCAACAGCTTTCCAGGCTAGCCCTTTCTGCCTGCGAGCTATCTGCAGACGTTCGCATTTTCAGAGCAGGCCTTCTGGAGGCGCCCGCGAAGTTCCCCCGAAGCTACGTTTGAAGTTTGAGGTGGCAAGACAAGCAAGCAGCCCCAGTCTCTGTGCCTCTGTGTGAGTAGTGCCATGGGCAGATAACGCTGAGCAACAGCTTTCCAGGCTAGCTCTTTCTGGCTGCGAGCTATCTGCAGCCGTTCGCATTTTCAGAGCAGGGCTTCTGGAGATGCCCTGCACGGACCCCCGAAGCTACGTTTGAAGTTTGACGAGTTCAAGACAAGCAAGCAGCCACAGTCTCTGTGCCTCTGTGCGAGCAGTGCCATGGGCAGATGAGGCTGAGCAACAGCTTTCCAGGCTAGCTCTTTCTGCCTGCGAGCTATCTGCAGACGTTCGCATTTTCAGAGCAGGGCTTAAGGAGGTGCCCTGCACGGACCCCCGAATCTGCGTTTTAATTTTGAGGGAGCAAGACAAGCAAGCAGCCCCAGTCTCTGTGCCTCTGTGCGAGCAGTGCCATGGGCAGATGAGGCTGAGCAACAGCTTTCCAGGCTAGCTCCTTCTGCCTGCGAGCTATCTGCAGACGTTCGCATTTTCAGAGCAGGGCTGCCGGAGAAGCCTGTCACAGACCACCTAAGCTACGTTTGAAGTTTGAGGTGGAAGACAAGCAAGGAAGCAGCCCCAGTCTCTGTGCCTCTGTGCGAGCAGTGGCATGGGCAGATGAGGCTGAGCAACAGCTTTCCAGGCTAGCTCTTTCTGGCTGCGAGCTATCTGCAGACGTTCGCATTTTCGGAGCAGGCCTTCTGGAGGCACCCTTTACGGACCACCTAAGTTATGTTTGAAGTTTGAGGAGGCAAGACAAGCAAGCAGCCCCAGTCTCTGTGCCTCTGTGCGAGCAGTGCCATGGGCAGATGAGGCTGAGCAACAGCTTTCCAGGCTAGCTCTTTCTGCCTGCGAGCTATCTGCAGACGTTCACATTTTCAGAGCAGGGCTGCCGGAGGAGCCTGTCACGGACCACCTAAGCTACGTTTGAAGTTTGAGGTGGCAAGACAAGCAAGCAGCCCCAGTCTCTGTGCCTCTGTGCGAGCAGTGCCATGGGCAGATGAGGCTGAGAAACAGCTTTCCAGGCTAGCTCTTTCTGCCTGCGAGCTATCTGCAGACGTTAGCATTTTCGGAGCAGGTATTCTGGAGTCACCCGGTACGGACAACCTAAGTTACATTTGAAGTTTGAGGGGGCAAGACAAGCAAGCAGCCCCAGTCTCTGTGCCTCTGTGCGAGCAGTGCCATGGGCAGATGAGGCTGAGCAACAGCTTTCCAGGCTAGCCCTTTCTGCCTGCGAGCTATCTGCAGCCGTTCGCATTTTCAGAGCAGGGCTGATAGATGTGCTCTGCACGGACCTCCGAATCTACGTTTGAAGTTTGAGGGAGCAAGACAAGCAAGCAGCCCCAGTCTCTGTGCCTCTGTGCGAGCAGTGCCATGGGCAGATGAGGCTGAGCAACAGCTTTCCAGGCTAGCTCTTTCTGCCTGCGAGCTATCTGCAGACGTTCGCATTTTCAGAGCAGGGCCGACGGAGGCCCCCTGCACGGAACCCTAAAGATACTTTTGAAGTTTGAGATGGCAAGACAAGCAAGCAAGCAGCCCCAGTCTCTGTGCCTCTGTGCGAGCAGTGCCATGGGCAGATGAGGCTGAGCAACAGCTTTCCAGGCTAGCTCTTTCTGCCTGCGAGCTATCTGCAGACGTTCGCATTTTCAGAGCAGGGCTTCAGGAGGTGCCCTGCACGGACCCCCGAATCTGCGTTTAAAGTTTGAGGGAACAAGACAAGCAAGCAGCCCCAGTCTCTGTGCCTCTGTGCGAGCAGTGCCATGGGCAGATGAGGCTGAGCAACAGCTTTCCAGGCTAGCTCTTTCTGGCTGCGAGCTATCTGCAGCCGTTCGCATTTTCAGAGCAGGGCTGCCGGATACGCCGGCCAAGGACCCACAAAGCTACCTTTGAAGTTTGAGAGGGCAAGACAAGCAAGCAGCCCCAGTCTCTGTGCCTCTGTGCGAGCAGTGCCATGGGCAGATGAGGCTGAGCAACAGCTTTCCAGGCTAGCTCTTTCTGGCTGCGAGCTATCTGCAGACGTTCGCATTTTCGGAGCAGGCCTTCTGGAGGCACCCGGTACGGACCACCTAAGTTACGTTTGAAGTTTGAGGAGGCAAGACAAGCAAGCAGCCCCAGTCTCTGTGCCTCTGTGCGAGCAGTGCCATGGGCAGATGAGGCTGATCAACAGCTTTCCAGGCTAGCTCTTTCTGCCTGCGAGCTATCTGCAGACGTTCGCATTTTCAGAGCAGGGCTGCCGGAGGAGCCTGTCACGGACCACCTAAGCTACGTTTGAAGTATGAGGTGGCAAGACAAGCAAGCAGCCCCAGTCTCTGTGCCTCTGTGCGAGCAGTGCCATGGGCAGATGAGGCTGAGCAACAGCTTTCCAGGCTAGCTCTTTCTGCCTGCGAGCTATCTGCAGACGTTCGCATTTTCGGAGCAGGCCTTCTGGAGGCACACGGTACGGACAACCTAAGTTACATTTGAAGTTTGAGGTGGCAAGACAAGCAAGCAGCACCAGTCTCTGTGCCTCTGTGCGAGCAGTGCCATGGGCAGATGAGGCTGAGCAACAGCTTTCCAGGCTAGCCCTTTCTGCCTGAGAGCTATCTGCAGACGTTCGCATTTTCAGAGCAGGCCTTCTGGAGGCGCCCGCGAAGTTCCCCCGAAGCTACGTTTGAAGTTTGAGGTGGCAAGACAAGCAAGCAGCCCCAGTCTCTGTGCCTCTGTGTGAGCAGTGCCATGGGCAGATGAGGCTGAGCAACAGCTTTCCAGGCTAGCTCTTTCTGGCTGCGAGCTATCTGCAGCCGTTCGCATTTTCAGAGCAGGGCTGATAGAGATGCTCTGCACGGACCCCCGAATCTACGTTTGAAGTTTGAGGGAGCAAGACAAGCAAGCAGCCCCAGTCTCTGTGCCTCTGTGCGAGCAGTGCCATGGGCAGATGAGGCTGAGCAACAGCTTTCCAGGCTAGCTCTTTCTGCCTGCGAGCTATCTGCAGACGTTCGCATTTTCGGAGCAGGGCCGACGGAGGCCCCCTGCACGGAACCCTAAAGATACTTTTGAAGTTTGAGATGGCAAGACAAGCAAGCAAGCAGCCCCAGTCTCTGTGCCTCTGTGCGAGCAGTGCCATGGGCAGATGAGGCTGAGCAACAGCTTTCCAGGCTAGCTCTTTCTGCCTGCGAGCTATCTGCAGACGTTCTCATTTTCAGAGCAGGGCTTCTGGAGATGCCCTGCACGGACCCCCGAAGCTACGTTTGAAGTTTGACGAGTTCAAGACAAGCAAGCAGCCCCAGTCTCTGTGCCTCTGTGCGAGCAGTGCCATGGGCAGATGAGGCTGAGCAACAGCTTTCCAGGCTAGCTCTTTCTGCCTGCGAGCTATCTGCAGACGTTCTCATTTTCAGAGCAGGGCTTCTGGAGATGCCCTGCACGGACCCCCGAAGCTACGTTTGAAGTTTGACGAGTTCAAGACAAGCAAGCAGCCACAGTCTCTGTGCCTCTGTGCGAGCAGTGCCATGGGCAGATGAGGCTGAGCAACAGCTTTCCAGGCTAGCCCTTTCTGCCTGAGAGCTATCTGCAGACGTTCGCATTTTCAGAGCAGGCCTTCTGGAGGCGCCCACCAAGTTCCCCCGAAGCTACGTTTGAAGTTTGAGGTGGCAAGACAAGCAAGCAGCCCCAGTCTCTGTGCCTCTGTGTGAGCAGTGCCATGGGCAGATAACGCTGAGCAACAGCTTTCCAGGCTAGCTCTTTCTGGCTGCGAGTTATCTGCAGCCGTTCGCATTTTCAGAGCAGGGCTGATAGAGATGCTCTGCACGGACCCCCGAATCTACGTTTGAAGTTTGAGGGAGCAAGACAAGCAAGCAGCCCCAGTCTCTGTGCCTCTGTGCGAGCAGTGCCATGGGCAGATGAGGCTGAGCAACAGCTTTCCAGGCTAGCTCTTTCTGCCTGCGAGCTATCTGCAGACGTTCGCATTTTCGGAGCAGGGCCGACGGAGGCCCCCTGCACGGAACCCTAAAGATACTTTTGAAGTTTGAGATGGCAAGACAAGCAAGCAAGCAGCCCCAGTCTCTGTGCCTCTGTGCGAGCAGTGCCATGGGCAGATGAGGCTGAGCAACAGCTTTCCAGGCTAGCTCTTTCTGCCTGCGAGCTATCTGCAGACGTTCTCATTTTCAGAGCAGGGCTTCTGGAGATGCCCTGCACGGACCCCCGAAGCTACGTTTGAAGTTTGACGAGTTCAAGACAAGCAAGCAGCCCCAGTCTCTGTGCCTCTGTGCGAGCAGTGCCATGGGCAGATGAGGCTGAGCAACAGCTTTCCAGGCTAGCTCTTTCTGCCTGCGAGCTATCTGCAGACGTTCTCATTTTCAGAGCAGGGCTTCTGGAGATGCCCTGCACGGACCCCCGAAGATACGTTTGAAGTTTGACGAGTTCAAGACAAGCAAGCAGCCACAGTCTCTGTGCCTCTGTGCGAGCAGTGCCATGGGCAGATGAGGCTGAGCAACAGCTTTCCAGGCTATCTCTTTCTGCCTGCGAGCTATCTGCAGACATTCGCATTTTCAGAGCAGGGCTGCCGGAGAAGCCTGTCACGGACCACCTAAGCTACGTTTGAAGTTTGAGGTGGAAGACAAGCAAGGAAGCAGCCCCAGTCTCTGTGCCTCTGTGCGAGCAGTGCCATGGGCAGATGAGGCTGAGCAACAGCTTTCCAGGCTAGCTCTTCCTGCCTGCGAGCTGTCTGCAGACGTTCGCATTTTCAGAGCAGGGCTGCCGGAGGAGCCTGTCACGGACCACCTAAGCTACGTTTGAAGTATGAGGTTTCAAGACAAGCAAGCAGCCCCAGTCTCTGTGCCTCTGTGCGAGCAGTGCCATGGGCAGATGAGGCTGAGCAACAGCTTTCCAGGCTAGCCCTTTCTGCCTGCGAGCTATCTGCAGACGTTCGCATTTTCAGAGCAGGCCTTCTGGAGGCGCCCGCGAAGTTCCCCCGAAGCTACGTTTGAAGTTTGAGGTGGCAAGACAAGCAAGCAGCCCCAGTCTCTGTGCCTCTGTGTGAGTAGTGCCATGGGCAGATAACGCTGAGCAACAGCTTTCCAGGCTAGCTCTTTCTGGCTGCGAGCTATCTGCAGCCGTTCGCATTTTCAGAGCAGGGCTTCTGGAGATGCCCTGCACGGACCCCCGAAGCTACGTTTGAAGTTTGACGAGTTCAAGACAAGCAAGCAGCCACAGTCTCTGTGCCTCTGTGCGAGCAGTGCCATGGGCAGATGAGGCTGAGCAACAGCTTTCCAGGCTAGCTCTTTCTGCCTGCGAGCTATCTGCAGACGTTCGCATTTTCAGAGCAGGGCTTAAGGAGGTGCCCTGCACGGACCCCCGAATCTGCGTTTTAATTTTGAGGGAGCAAGACAAGCAAGCAGCCCCAGTCTCTGTGCCTCTGTGCGAGCAGTGCCATGGGCAGATGAGGCTGAGCAACAGCTTTCCAGGCTAGCTCCTTCTGCCTGCGACCTATCTGCAGACGTTCGCATTTTCAGAGCAGGGCTGCTGGAGAAGCCTGTCACAGACCACCTAAGCTACGTTTGAAGTTTGAGGTGGAAGACAAGCAAGGAAGCAGCCCCAGTCTCTGTGCCTCTGTGCGAGCAGTGGCATGGGCAGATGAGGCTGAGCAACAGCTTTCCAGGCTAGCTCTTTCTGGCTGCGAGCTATCTGCAGACGTTCGCATTTTCGGAGCAGGCCTTCTGGAGGCACCCTTTACGGACCACCTAAGTTATGTTTGAAGTTTGAGGAGGCAAGACAAGCAAGCAGCCCCAGTCTCTGTGCCTCTGTGCGAGCAGTGCCATGGGCAGATGAGGCTGAGCAACAGCTTTCCAGGCTAGCTCTTTCTGCCTGCGAGCTATCTGCAGACGTTCACATTTTCAGAGCAGGGCTGCCGGAGGAGCCTGTCACGGACCACCTAAGCTACGTTTGAAGTTTGAGGTGGCAAGACAAGCAAGCAGCCCCAGTCTCTGTGCCTCTGTGCGAGCAGTGCCATGGGCAGATGAGGCTGAGAAACAGCTTTCCAGGCTAGCTCTTTCTGCCTGCGAGCTATCTGCAGACGTTAGCATTTTCGGAGCAGGTATTCTGGAGTCACCCGGTACGGACAACCTAAGTTACATTTGAAGTTTGAGGGGGCAAGACAAGCAAGCAGCCCCAGTCTCTGTGCCTCTGTGCGAGCAGTGCCATGGGCAGATGAGGCTGAGCAACAGCTTTCCAGGCTAGCCCTTTCTGCCTGCGAGCTATCTGCAGCCGTTCGCATTTTCAGAGCAGGGCTGATAGATGTGCTCTGCACGGACCTCCGAATCTACGTTTGAAGTTTGAGGGAGCAAGACAAGCAAGCAGCCCCAGTCTCTGTGCCTCTGTGCGAGCAGTGCCATGGGCAGATGAGGCTGAGCAACAGCTTTCCAGGCTAGCTCTTTCTGCCTGCGAGCTATCTGCAGACGTTCGCATTTTCAGAGCAGGGCCGACGGAGGCCCCCTGCACGGAACCCTAAAGATACTTTTGAAGTTTGAGATGGCAAGACAAGCAAGCAAGCAGCCCCAGTCTCTGTGCCTCTGTGCGAGCAGTGCCATGGGCAGATGAGGCTGAGCAACAGCTTTCCAGGCTAGCTCTTTCTGCCTGCGAGCTATCTGCAGACGTTCGCATTTTCAGAGCAGGGCTTCAGGAGGTGCCCTGCACGGACCCCCGAATCTGCGTTTAAAGTTTGAGGGAACAAGACAAGCAAGCAGCCCCAGTCTCTGTGCCTCTGTGCGAGCAGTGCCATGGGCAGATGAGGCTGAGCAACAGCTTTCCAGGCTAGCTCTTTCTGGCTGCGAGCTATCTGCAGCCGTTCGCATTTTCAGAGCAGGGCTGCCGGATACGCCGGCCAAGGACCCACAAAGCTACCTTTGAAGTTTGAGAGGGCAAGACAAGCAAGCAGCCCCAGTCTCTGTGCCTCTGTGCGAGCAGTGCCATGGGCAGATGAGGCTGAGCAACAGCTTTCCAGGCTAGCTCTTTCTGGCTGCGAGCTATCTGCAGACGTTCGCATTTTCGGAGCAGGCCTTCTGGAGGCACCCGGTACGGACCACCTAAGTTACGTTTGAAGTTTGAGGAGGCAAGACAAGCAAGCAGCCCCAGTCTCTGTGCCTCTGTGCGAGCAGTGCCATGGGCAGATGAGGCTGATCAACAGCTTTCCAGGCTAGCTCTTTCTGCCTGCGAGCTATCTGCAGACGTTCGCATTTTCAGAGCAGGGCTGCCGGAGGAGCCTGTCACGGACCACCTAAGCTACGTTTGAAGTATGAGGTGGCAAGACAAGCAAGCAGCCCCAGTCTCTGTGCCTCTGTGCGAGCAGTGCCATGGGCAGATGAGGCTGAGCAACAGCTTTCCAGGCTAGCTCTTTCTGCCTGCGAGCTATCTGCAGACGTTCGCATTTTCGGAGCAGGCCTTCTGGAGGCACACGGTACGGACAACCTAAGTTACATTTGAAGTTTGAGGTGGCAAGACAAGCAAGCAGCACCAGTCTCTGTGCCTCTGTGCGAGCAGTGCCATGGGCAGATGAGGCTGAGCAACAGCTTTCCAGGCTAGCCCTTTCTGCCTGAGAGCTATCTGCAGACGTTCGCATTTTCAGAGCAGGCCTTCTGGAGGCGCCCGCGAAGTTCCCCCGAAGCTACGTTTGAAGTTTGAGGTGGCAAGACAAGCAAGCAGCCCCAGTCTCTGTGCCTCTGTGTGAGCAGTGCCATGGGCAGATGAGGCTGAGCAACAGCTTTCCAGGCTAGCTCTTTCTGGCTGCGAGCTATCTGCAGCCGTTCGCATTTTCAGAGCAGGGCTGATAGAGATGCTCTGCACGGACCCCCGAATCTACGTTTGAAGTTTGAGGGAGCAAGACAAGCAAGCAGCCCCAGTCTCTGTGCCTCTGTGCGAGCAGTGCCATGGGCAGATGAGGCTGAGCAACAGCTTTCCAGGCTAGCTCTTTCTGCCTGCGAGCTATCTGCAGACGTTCGCATTTTCGGAGCAGGGCCGACGGAGGCCCCCTGCACGGAACCCTAAAGATACTTTTGAAGTTTGAGATGGCAAGACAAGCAAGCAAGCAGCCCCAGTCTCTGTGCCTCTGTGCGAGCAGTGCCATGGGCAGATGAGGCTGAGCAACAGCTTTCCAGGCTAGCTCTTTCTGCCTGCGAGCTATCTGCAGACGTTCTCATTTTCAGAGCAGGGCTTCTGGAGATGCCCTGCACGGACCCCCGAAGCTACGTTTGAAGTTTGACGAGTTCAAGACAAGCAAGCAGCCCCAGTCTCTGTGCCTCTGTGCGAGCAGTGCCATGGGCAGATGAGGCTGAGCAACAGCTTTCCAGGCTAGCTCTTTCTGCCTGCGAGCTATCTGCAGACGTTCTCATTTTCAGAGCAGGGCTTCTGGAGATGCCCTGCACGGACCCCCGAAGCTACGTTTGAAGTTTGACGAGTTCAAGACAAGCAAGCAGCCACAGTCTCTGTGCCTCTGTGCGAGCAGTGCCATGGGCAGATGAGGCTGAGCAACAGCTTTCCAGGCTAGCCCTTTCTGCCTGAGAGCTATCTGCAGACGTTCGCATTTTCAGAGCAGGCCTTCTGGAGGCGCCCACCAAGTTCCCCCGAAGCTACGTTTGAAGTTTGAGGTGGCAAGACAAGCAAGCAGCCCCAGTCTCTGTGCCTCTGTGTGAGCAGTGCCATGGGCAGATAACGCTGAGCAACAGCTTTCCAGGCTAGCTCTTTCTGGCTGCGAGCTATCTGCAGCCGTTCGCATTTTCAGAGCAGGGCTGATAGAGATGCTCTGCACGGACCCCCGAATCTACGTTTGAAGTTTGAGGGAGCAAGACAAGCAAGCAGCCCCAGTCTCTGTGCCTCTGTGCGAGCAGTGCCATGGGCAGATGAGGCTGAGCAACAGCTTTCCAGGCTAGCTCTTTCTGCCTGCGAGCTATCTGCAGACGTTCGCATTTTCGGAGCAGGGCCGACGGAGGCCCCCTGCACGGAACCCTAAAGATACTTTTGAAGTTTGAGATGGCAAGACAAGCAAGCAAGCAGCCCCAGTCTCTGTGCCTCTGTGCGAGCAGTGCCATGGGCAGATGAGGCTGAGCAACAGCTTTCCAGGCTAGCTCTTTCTGCCTGCGAGCTATCTGCAGACGTTCTCATTTTCAGAGCAGGGCTTCTGGAGATGCCCTGCACGGACCCCCGAAGCTACGTTTGAAGTTTGACGAGTTCAAGACAAGCAAGCAGCCCCAGTCTCTGTGCCTCTGTGCGAGCAGTGCCATGGGCAGATGAGGCTGAGCAACAGCTTTCCAGGCTAGCTCTTTCTGCCTGCGAGCTATCTGCAGACGTTCTCATTTTCAGAGCAGGGCTTCTGGAGATGCCCTGCACGGACCCCCGAAGATACGTTTGAAGTTTGACGAGTTCAAGACAAGCAAGCAGCCACAGTCTCTGTGCCTCTGTGCGAGCAGTGCCATGGGCAGATGAGGCTGAGCAACAGCTTTCCAGGCTATCTCTTTCTGCCTGCGAGCTATCTGCAGACATTCGCATTTTCAGAGCAGGGCTGCCGGAGAAGCCTGTCACGGACCACCTAAGCTACGTTTGAAGTTTGAGGTGGAAGACAAGCAAGGAAGCAGCCCCAGTCTCTGTGCCTCTGTGCGAGCAGTGCCATGGGCAGATGAGGCTGAGCAACAGCTTTCCAGGCTAGCTCTTTCTGCCTGCGAGCTATCTGCAGACGTTCGCATTTTCAGAGCAGGGCTGCCGGAGGAGCCTGTCACGAACCACCTAAGCTACGTTTGAAGTTTGAGGTGGCAAGACAAGCAAGCAGCCCCAGTCTCTGTGCCTCTGTGCGAGCAGTGCCATGAGCAGATGAGGCTGAGCAACAGCTTTCCAGGCTAGCTCCTTCTGCCTGCGAGCTATCTGCAGACGTTCGCATTTTCAGAGCAGGGCTGCCGGAGGAGCCTGTCACGGACCCCCGAATCTGCGTTTAAAGTTTGAGGTGGAAGACAAGCAAGGAAGCAGCCCCAGTCTCTGTGCCTCTGTGCGAGCAGTGGCATGGGCAGATGAGGCTGAGCAACAGCTTTCCAGGCTAGCTCTTTCTGGCTGCGAGCTATCTGCAGACGTTCGCATTTTCGGAGCAGGCCTTCTGGAGGCACCCGTTACGGACCACGTAAGTTACGTTTGAAGTTTGAGGAGGCAAGACAAGCAAGCAGCCCCAGTCTCTGTGCCTCTGTGCGAGCAGTGCCATGGGCAGATGAGGCTGAGCAACAGCTTTCCAGGCTAGCTCTTTCTGCCTGCGAGCTATCTGCAGACGTTCGCATTTTCAGAGCAGGGCCGACGGAGGCCCCCTGCACGGAACCCTAAAGATACTTTTGAAGTTTGAGGTGGCAAGACAAGCAAGCAAGCAGCCCCAGTCTCTGTGCCTCTGTGCGAGCAGTGCCATGGGCAGATGAGGCTGAGCAACAGCTTTCCAGGCTAGCTCTTTCTGCCTGCGAGCTATCTGCAGACGTTCGCATTTTCAGAGCAGGGCTTCAGGAGGTGCCCTGCACGGACCCCCGAATCTGCGTTTAAAGTTTGAGGGAACAAGACAAGCAAGCAGCCCCAGTCTCTGTGCCTCTCTGCGAGCAGTGCCATGGGCAGATGAGGCTGAGCAACAGCTTTCCAGGCTAGCTCTTTCTGGCTGCGAGCTATCTGCAGCCGTTCGCATTTTCAGAGCAGGGCTGCCGGATACGCCGGCCAAGGACCCACAAAGCTACGTTTGAAGTTTGAGAGGGCAAGACAAGCAAGCAGCCCCAGTCTCTGTGCCTCTGTGCGAGCAGTGCCATGGGCAGATGAGGCTGAGCAACAGCTTTCCAGGCTAGCTCTTTCTGCCTGCGAGCTATCTGCAGACGTTCGCATTTTCGGAGCAGGCCTTCTGGAGGCACCCGGTACGGACCACCTAAGTTACGTTTGAAGTTTGAGGAGGCAAGACAAGCAAGCAGCCCCAGTCTCTGTGCCTCTGTGCGAGCAGTGCCATGGGCAGATGAGGCTGAGCAACAGCTTTCCAGGCTAGCTCTTTCTGCCTGCGAGCTATCTGCAGACGTTCGCATTTTCGGAGCAGGCCTTCTGGAGGCACACGGTACGGACAACCTAAGTTACATTTGAAGTTTGAGGGGGCAAGACAAGCAAGCAGCACCAGTCTCTGTGCCTCTGTGCGAGCAGTGCCATGGGCAGATGAGGCTGAGCAACAGCTTTCCAGGCTAGCTCTTTCTGCCTGAGAGCTATCTGCAGACGTTCGCATTTTCAGAGCAGGCCTTCTGGAGGCGCCCGCGAAGTTCCCCCGAAGCTACGTTTGAAGTTTGAGGTGGCAAGACAAGCAAGCAGCCCCAGTCTCTGTGCCTCTGTGTGAGCAGTGCCATGGGCAGATAACGCTGAGCAACAGCTTTCCAGGCTAGCTCTTTCTGGCTGCGAGCTATCTGCAGCCGTTCGCATTTTCAGAGCAGGGCTGATAGAGATGCTCTGCACGGACCCCCGAATCTACGTTTGAAGTTTGAGGGAGCAAGACAAGCAAGCAGCCCCAGTCTCTGTGCCTCTGTGCGAGCAGTGCCATGGGCAGATGAGGCTGAGCAACAGCTTTCCAGGCTAGCTCTTTCTGCCTGCGAGCTATCTGCAGACGTTCGCATTTTCGGAGCAGGGCCGACGGAGGCCCCCTGCACGGAACCCTAAAGATACTTTTGAAGTTTGAGATGGCAAGACAAGCAAGCAAGCAGCCCCAGTCTCTGTGCCTCTGTGCGAGCAGTGCCATGGGCAGATGAGGCTGAGCAACAGCTTTCCAGGCTAGCTCTTTCTGCCTGCGAGCTATCTGCAGACGTTCTCATTTTCAGAGCAGGGCTTCTGGAGATGCCCTGCACGGACCCCCGAAGCTACGTTTGAAGTTTGACGAGTTCAAGACAAGCAAGCAGCCCCAGTCTCTGTGCCTCTGTGCGAGCAGTGCCATGGGCAGATGAGGCTGAGCAACAGCTTTCCAGGCTAGCTCTTTCTGCCTGCGAGCTATCTGCAGACGTTCTCATTTTCAGAGCAGGGCTTCTGGAGATGCCCTGCACGGACCCCCGAAGCTACGTTTGAAGTTTGACGAGTTCAAGACAAGCAAGCAGCCACAGTCTCTGTGCCTCTGTGCGAGCAGTGCCATGGGCAGATGAGGCTGAGCAACAGCTTTCCAGGCTAGCTCTTTCTGCCTGCGAGCTATCTGCAGACATTCGCATTTTGAGAGCAGGGCTGCCGGAGAAGCCTGTCACGGACCACCTAAGCTACGTTTGAAGTTTGAGGTGGAAGACAAGCAAGGAAGCAGCCCCAGTCTCTGTGCCTCTGTGCGAGCAGTGCCATGGGCAGATGAGGCTGAGCAACAGCTTTCCAGGCTAGCTCTTTCTGCCTGCGAGCTATCTGCAGACGTTCGCATTTTCAGAGCAGGGCTGCCGGAGGAGCCTGTCACGAACCACCTAAGCTACGTTTGAAGTTTGAGGTGGCAAGACAAGCAAGCAGCCCCAGTCTCTGTGCCTCTGTGCGAGCAGTGCCATGGGCAGATGAGGCTGAGCAACAGCTTTCCAGGCTAGCTCTTTCTGCCTGCGAGCTATCTGCAGACGTTCGCATTTTCGGAGCAGGCCTTCTGGAGTCACCCGGTACGGACAACCTAAGTTACATTTGAAGTTTGAGGGGGCAAGACAAGCAAGCAGCCCCAGTCTCTGTGCCTCTGTGCGAGCAGTGCCATGGGCAGATGAGGCTGAGCAACAGCTTTCCAGGCTAGCACTTTCTGCCTGCGAGCTATCTGCAGACGTTCGCATTTTCAGAGCAGGCCTTCTGGAGGCGCCCGCGAAGTTCCCCCGAAGCTACGTTTGAAGTTTGAGGTGGCAAGACAAGAAAGCATCCCCAGTCTCTGTGCCTCTGTGTGAGCAGTGCCATGGGCAGATGAGGCTGAGCAACAGCTTTCCAGGCTAGCTCTTTCTGCCTGCGAGCTATCTGCAGCCGTTCGCATTTTCAGAGCAGGGCTGATAGAGGTGCTCTGCACGGACCTCCGAATCTACGTTTGAAGTTTGAGGGAGCAAGACAAGCAAGCAGCCCCAGTCTCTGTGCCTCTGTGCGAGCAGTGCCATGGGCAGATGAGGCTGAGCAACAGCTTTCCAGGCTAGCCCTTTCTGCCTGCGAGCTATCTGCAGACGTTCGCATTTTCAGAGCAGGCCTTCTGGAGGCGCCCGCGAAGTTCCCCCGAAGCTACGTTTGAAGTTTGAGGTGGCAAGACAAGCAAGCAGCCCCAGTCTCTGTGCCTCTGTGCGAGCAGTGCCATGGGCAGATGAGGCTGAGCAACAGCTTTCCAGGCTAGCCCTTTCTGCCTGCGAGCTATCTGCAGACGTTCGCATTTTCAGAGCAGGCCTTCTGGAGGCGCCCGCGAAGTTCCCCCGAAGCTACGTTTGAAGTTTGAGGTGGCAAGACAAGCAAGCAGCCCCAGTCTCTGTGCCTCTGTGTGAGCAGTGCCATGGGCAGATGAGGCTGAGCAACAGCTTTCCAGGCTAGCTCTTTCTGCCTGCGAGCTATCTGCAGCCGTTCGCATTTTCAGAGCAGGGCTGATAGAGGTGCTCTGCACGGACCTCCGAATCTACGTTTGAAGTTTGAGGGAGCAAGACAAGCAAGCAGCCCCAGTCTCTGTGCCTCTGTGCGAGCAGTGCCATGGGCAGATGAGGCTGAGCAACAGCTTTCCAGGCTAGCCCTTTCTGCCTGCGAGCTATCTGCAGACGTTCGCATTTTCAGAGCAGGCCTTCTGGAGGCGCCCGCGAAGTTCCCCCGAAGCTACGTTTGAAGTTTGAGGTGGCAAGACAAGCAAGCAGCCCCAGTCTCTGTGCCTCTGTGCGAGCAGTGCCATGGGCAGATGAGGCTGAGCAACAGCTTTCCAGGCTAGCTCTTTCTGCCTGCGAGCTATCTGCAGCCGTTCGCATTTTCAGAGCAGGGCTGATAGAGGTGCTCTGCACGGACCTCCGAATCTACGTTTGAAGTTTGAGGGAGCAAGACAAGCAAGCAGCCCCAGTCTCTGTGCCTCTGTGCGAGCAGTGCCATGGGCAGATGAGGCTGAGCAACAGCTTTCCAGGCTAGCTCTTTCTGCCTGCGAGCTATCTGCAGACGTTCGCATTTTCGGAGCAGGCCTTCTGGAGTCACCCGGTACGGACAACCTAAGTTACATTTGAAGTTTGAGGGGGCAAGACAAGCAAGCAGCCCCAGTCTCTGTGCCTCTGTGCGAGCAGTGCCATGGGCAGATGAGGCTGAGCAACAGCTTTCCAGGCTAGCCCTTTCTGCCTGCGAGCTATCTGCAGACGTTCGCATTTTCAGAGCAGGCCTTCTGGAGGCGCCCGCGAAGTTCCCCCGAAGCTACGTTTGAAGTTTGAGGTGGCAAGACAAGCAAGCAGCCCCAGTCTCTGTGCCTCTGTGTGAGCAGTGCCATGGGCAGATGAGGCTGAGCAACAGCTTTCCAGGCTAGCTCTTTCTGCCTGCGAGCTATCTGCAGCCGTTCGCATTTTCAGAGCAGGGCTGATAGAGGTGCTCTGCACGGACCTCCGAATCTACGTTTGAAGTTTGAGGGAGCAAGACAAGCAAGCAGCCCCAGTCTCTGTGCCTCTGTGCGAGCAGTGCCATGGGCAGATGAGGCTGAGCAACAGCTTTCCAGGCTAGCCCTTTCTGCCTGCGAGCTATCTGCAGACGTTCGCATTTTCAGAGCAGGCCTTCTGGAGGCGCCCGCGAAGTTCCCCCGAAGCTACGTTTGAAGTTTGAGGTGGCAAGACAAGCAAGCAGCCCCAGTCTCTGTGCCTCTGTGCGAGCAGTGCCATGGGCAGATGAGGCTGAGCAACAGCTTTCCAGGCTAGCTCTTTCTGCCTGCGAGCTATCTGCAGCCGTTCGCATTTTCAGAGCAGGGCTGATAGAGGTGCTCTGCACGGACTTCCGAATCTACGTTTGAAGTTTGAGGGAGCAAGACAAGCAAGCAGCCCCAGTCTCTGTGCCTCTGTGCGAGCAGTGCCATGGGCAGATGAGGCTGAGCAACAGCTTTCCAGGCTAGCTCTTTCTGCCTGCGAGCTATCTGCAGACGTTCGCATTTTCGGAGCAGGCCTTCTGGAGTCACCCGGTACGGACAACCTAAGTTACATTTGAAGTTTGAGGGGGCAAGACAAGCAAGCAGCCCCAGTCTCTGTGCCTCTGTGCGAGCAGTGCCATGGGCAGATGAGGCTGAGCAACAGCTTTCCAGGCTAGCCCTTTCTGCCTGCGAGCTATCTGCAGACGTTCTTATTTTCAGAGCAGGCCTTCTGGAGGCGCCCGCGAAGTTCCCCCGAAGCTACGTTTGAAGTTTGAGGTGGCAAGACAAGCAAGCAGCCCCAGTCTCTGTGCCTCTGTGCGAGCAGTGCCATGGGCAGATGAGGCTGAGCAACAGCTTTCCAGGCTAGCTCTTTCTGCCTGCGAGCTATCTGCAGACGTTCGCATTTTCAGAGCAGGGCTGCCGGAGGAGCCTGTCACGAACCACCTAAGCTACGTTTGAAGTTTGAGGTGGCAAGACAAGCAAGCAGCCCCAGTCTCTGTGTCTCTGTGCGAGCAGTGCCATGGGCAGATGAGGCTGAGCAACAGCTTTCCAGGCTAGCTCTTTCTGGCTGCGAGCTATCTGCAGACGTTCGCATTTTCGGAGCAGGCCTTCTGGAGTCACCCGGTACGGACAACCTAAGTTACATTTGAAGTTTGAGGGGGCAAGACAAGCAAGCAGCCTCAGTCTCTGTGCCTCTGTGCGAGCAGTGCCATGAGCAGATGAGGCTGAGCAACAGCTTTCCAGGCTAGCTCCTTCTGCCTGCGAGCTATCTGCAGACGTTCGCATTTTCAGAGCAGGGCTGCCGGAGGAGCCTGTCACGGACCCCCGAATCTGCGTTTAAAGTTTGAGGTGGAAGACAAGCAAGGAAGCAGCCCCAGTCTCTGTGCCTCTGTGCGAGCAGTGGCATGGGCAGATGAGGCTGAGCAACAGCTTTCCAGGCTAGCTCTTTCTGGCTGCGAGCTATCTGCAGACGTTCGCATTTTCGGAGCAGGCCTTCTGGAGGCACCCGTTACGGACCACGTAAGTTACGTTTGAAGTTTGAGGAGGCAAGACAAGCAAGCAGCCCCAGTCTCTGTGCCTCTGTGCGAGCAGTGCCATGGGCAGATGAGGCTGAGCAACAGCTTTCCAGGCTAGCTCTTTCTGCCTGCGAGCTATCTGCAGACGTTCGCATTTTCAGAGCAGGGCCGACGGAGGCCCCCTGCACGGAACCCTAAAGATACTTTTGAAGTTTGAGGTGGCAAGACAAGCAAGCAAGCAGCCCCAGTCTCTGTGCCTCTGTGCGAGCAGTGCCATGGGCAGATGAGGCTGAGCAACAGCTTTCCAGGCTAGCTCTTTCTGCCTGCGAGCTATCTGCAGACGTTCGCATTTTCAGAGCAGGGCTTCAGGAGGTGCCCTGCACGGACCCCCGAATCTGCGTTTAAAGTTTGAGGGAACAAGACAAGCAAGCAGCCCCAGTCTCTGTGCCTCTCTGCGAGCAGTGCCATGGGCAGATGAGGCTGAGCAACAGCTTTCCAGGCTAGCTCTTTCTGGCTGCGAGCTATCTGCAGCCGTTCGCATTTTCAGAGCAGGGCTGCCGGATACGCCGGCCAAGGACCCACAAAGCTACGTTTGAAGTTTGAGAGGGCAAGACAAGCAAGCAGCCCCAGTCTCTGTGCCTCTGTGCGAGCAGTGCCATGGGCAGATGAGGCTGAGCAACAGCTTTCCAGGCTAGCCCTTTCTGCCTGCGAGCTATCTGCAGACGTTCGCATTTTCAGAGCAGGCCTTCTGGAGGCGCCCGCGAAGTTCCCCCGAAGCTACGTTTGAAGTTTGAGGTGGCAAGACAAGCAAGCAGCCCCAGTCTCTGTGCCTCTGTGCGAGCAGTGCCATGGGCAGATGAGGCTGAGCAACAGCTTTCCAGGCTAGCTCTTTCTGCCTGCGAGCTATCTGCAGCCGTTCGCATTTTCAGAGCAGGGCTGATAGAGGTGCTCTGCACGGACCTCCGAATCTACGTTTGAAGTTTGAGGGAGCAAGACAAGCAAGCAGCCCCAGTCTCTGTGCCTCTGTGCGAGCAGTGCCATGGGCAGATGAGGCTGAGCAACAGCTTTCCAGGCTAGCTCTTTCTGCCTGCGAGCTATCTGCAGACGTTCGCATTTTCGGAGCAGGCCTTCTGGAGTCACCCGGTACGGACAACCTAAGTTACATTTGAAGTTTGAGGGGGCAAGACAAGCAAGCAGCCCCAGTCTCTGTGCCTCTGTGCGAGCAGTGCCATGGGCAGATGAGGCTGAGCAACAGCTTTCCAGGCTAGCCCTTTCTGCCTGCGAGCTATCTGCAGACGTTCGCATTTTCAGAGCAGGCCTTCTGGAGGCGCCCGCGAAGTTCCCCCGAAGCTACGTTTGAAGTTTGAGGTGGCAAGACAAGCAAGCAGCCCCAGTCTCTGTGCCTCTGTGCGAGCAGTGCCATGGGCAGATGAGGCTGAGCAACAGCTTTCCAGGCTAGCTCTTTCTGCCTGCGAGCTATCTGCAGACGTTCGCATTTTCAGAGCAGGGCTGCCGGAGGAGCCTGTCACGAACCACCTAAGCTACGTTTGAAGTTTGAGGTGGCAAGACAAGCAAGCAGCCCCAGTCTCTGTGTCTCTGTGCGAGCAGTGCCATGGGCAGATGAGGCTGAGCAACAGCTTTCCAGGCTAGCTCTTTCTGCCTGCGAGCTATCTGCAGACGTTCGCATTTTCGGAGCAGGCCTTCTGGAGTCACCCGGTACGGACAACCTAAGTTACATTTGAAGTTTGAGGGGGCAAGACAAGCAAGCAGCCTCAGTCTCTGTGCCTCTGTGCGAGCAGTGCCATGAGCAGATGAGGCTGAGCAACAGCTTTCCAGGCTAGCTCCTTCTGCCTGCGAGCTATCTGCAGACGTTCGCATTTTCAGAGCAGGGCTGCCGGAGGAGCCTGTCACGGACCCCCGAATCTGCGTTTAAAGTTTGAGGTGGAAGACAAGCAAGGAAGCAGCCCCAGTCTCTGTGCCTCTGTGCGAGCAGTGGCATGGGCAGATGAGGCTGAGCAACAGCTTTCCAGGCTAGCTCTTTCTGGCTGCGAGCTATCTGCAGACGTTCGCATTTTCGGAGCAGGCCTTCTGGAGGCACCCGTTACGGACCACGTAAGTTACGTTTGAAGTTTGAGGAGGCAAGACAAGCAAGCAGCCCCAGTCTCTGTGCCTCTGTGCGAGCAGTGCCATGGGCAGATGAGGCTGAGCAACAGCTTTCCAGGCTAGCTCTTTCTGCCTGCGAGCTATCTGCAGACGTTCGCATTTTCAGAGCAGGGCCGACGGAGGCCCCCTGCACGGAACCCTAAAGATACTTTTGAAGTTTGAGGTGGCAAGACAAGCAAGCAAGCAGCCCCAGTCTCTGTGCCTCTGTGCGAGCAGTGCCATGGGCAGATGAGGCTGAGCAACAGCTTTCCAGGCTAGCTCTTTCTGCCTGCGAGCTATCTGCAGACGTTCGCATTTTCAGAGCAGGGCTTCAGGAGGTGCCCTGCACGGACCCCCGAATCTGCGTTTAAATTTTGAGGGAACAAGACAAGCAAGCAGCCCCAGTCTCTGTGCCTCTCTGCGAGCAGTGCCATGGGCAGATGAGGCTGAGCAACAGCTTTCCAGGCTAGCTCTTTCTGGCTGCGAGCTATCTGCAGCCGTTCGCATTTTCAGAGCAGGGCTGCCGGATACGCCGGCCAAGGACCCACAAAGCTACGTTTGAAGTTTGAGAGGGCAAGACAAGCAAGCAGCCCCAGTCTCTGTGCCTCTGTGCGAGCAGTGCCATGGGCAGATGAGGCTGAGCAACAGCTTTCCAGGCTAGCTCTTTCTGGCTGCGAGCTATCTGCAGACGTTCGCATTTTCGGAGCAGGCCTTCTGGAGGCACCCGGTACGGACCACCTAAGTTACGTTTGAAGTTTGAGGAGGCAAGACAAGCAAGCAGCCCCAGTCTCTGTGCCTCTGTGCGAGCAGTGCCATGGGCAGATGAGGCTGAGCAACAGCTTTCCAGGCTAGCTCTTTCTGCCTGCGAGCTATCTGCAGACGTTCGCATTTTCAGAGCAGGGCTGCCGGAGGAGCCTGTCACGGACCACCTAAGCTACGTTTGAAGTATGAGGTGGCAAGACAAGCAAGCAGCCCCAGTCTCTGTGCCTCTGTGCGAGCAGTGCCATGGGCAGATGAGGCTGAGCAACAGCTTTCCAGGCTAGCTCTTTCTGCCTGCGAGCTATCTGCAGACGTTCGCATTTTCGGAGCAGGCCTTCTGGAGGCACACGGTACGGACAACCTAAGTTACATTTGAAGTTTGAGGGGGCAAGACAAGCAAGCAGCACCAGTCTCTGTGCCTCTGTGCGAGCAGTGCCATGGGCAGATGAGGCTGAGCAACAGCTTTCCAGGCTAGCTCTTTCTGCCTGCGAGCTATCTGCAGACGTTCGCATTTTCAGAGCAGGCCTTCTGGAGGCGCCCGCGAAGTTCCCCCGAAGCTACGTTTGAAGTTTGAGGTGGCAAGACAAGCAAGCAGCCCCAGTCTCTGTGCCTCTGTGTGAGCAGTGCCATGGGCAGATAACGCTGAGCAACAGCTTTCCAGGCTAGCTCTTTCTGGCTGCGAGCTATCTGCAGCCGTTCGCATTTTCAGAGCAGGGCTGATAGAGATGCTCTGCACGGACCCCCGAATCTACGTTTGAAGTTTGAGGGAGCAAGACAAGCAAGCAGCCCCAGTCTCTGTGCCTCTGTGCGAGCAGTGCCATGGGCAGATGAGGCTGAGCAACAGCTTTCCAGGCTAGCTCTTTCTGCCTGCGAGCTATCTGCAGACGTTCGCATTTTCGGAGCAGGGCCGACGGAGGCCCCCTGCACGGAACCCTAAAGATACTTTTGAAGTTTGAGATGGCAAGACAAGCAAGCAAGCAGCCCCAGTCTCTGTGCCTCTGTGCGAGCAGTGCCATGGGCAGATGAGGCTGAGCAACAGCTTTCCAGGCTAGCTCTTTCTGCCTGCGAGCTATCTGCAGACGTTCTCATTTTCAGAGCAGGGCTTCTGGAGATGCCCTGCACGGACCCCCGAAGCTACGTTTGAAGTTTGACGAGTTCAAGACAAGCAAGCAGCCCCAGTCTCTGTGCCTCTGTGCGAGCAGTGCCATGGGCAGATGAGGCTGAGCAACAGCTTTCCAGGCTAGCTCTTTCTGCCTGCGAGCTATCTGCAGACATTCGCATTTTGAGAGCAGGGCTGCCGGAGAAGCCTGTCACGGACCACCTAAGCTACGTTTGAAGTTTGAGGTGGAAGACAAGCAAGGAAGCAGCCCCAGTCTCTGTGCCTCTGTGCGAGCAGTGCCATGGGCAGATGAGGCTGAGCAACAGCTTTCCAGGCTAGCTCTTTCTGCCTGCGAGCTATCTGCAGACGTTCGCATTTTCAGAGCAGGGCTGCCGGAGGAGCCTGTCACGAACCACCTAAGCTACGTTTGAAGTTTGAGGTGGCAAGACAAGCAAGCAGCCCCAGTCTCTGTGTCTCTGTGCGAGCAGTGCCATGGGCAGATGAGGCTGAGCAACAGCTTTCCAGGCTAGCTCTTTCTGCCTGCGAGCTATCTGCAGACGTTCGCATTTTCGGAGCAGGCCTTCTGGAGTCACCCGGTACGGACAACCTAAGTTACATTTGAAGTTTGAGGGGGCAAGACAAGCAAGCAGCCCCAGTCTCTGTGCCTCTGTGCGAGCAGTGCCATGGGCAGATGAGGCTGAGCAACAGCTTTCCAGGCTAGCCCTTTCTGCCTGCGAGCTATCTGCAGACGTTCGCATTTTCAGAGCAGGCCTTCTGGATGCGCCCGCGAAGTTCCCCCGAAGCTACGTTTGAAGTTTGAGGTGGCAAGACAAGCAAGCAGCCCCAGTCTCTGTGCCTCTGTGTGAGCAGTGCCATGGGCAGATGAGGCTGAGCAACAGCTTTCCAGGCTAGCTCTTTCTGCCTGCGAGCTATCTGCAGCCGTTCGCATTTTCAGAGCAGGGCTGATAGAGGTGCTCTGCACGGACCTCCGAATCTACGTTTGAAGTTTGAGGGAGCAAGACAAGCAAGCAGCCCCAGTCTCTGTGCCTCTGTGCGAGCAGTGCCATGGGCAGATGAGGCTGAGCAACAGCTTTCCAGGCTAGCCCTTTCTGCCTGCGAGCTATCTGCAGACGTTCGCATTTTCAGAGCAGGCCTTCTGGAGGCGCCCGCGAAGTTCCCCCGAAGCTACGTTTGAAGTTTGAGGTGGCAAGACAAGCAAGCAGCCCCAGTCTCTGTGCCTCTGTGCGAGCAGTGCCATGGGCAGATGAGGCTGAGCAACAGCTTTCCAGGCTAGCTCTTTCTGCCTGCGAGCTATCTGCAGCCGTTCGCATTTTCAGAGCAGGGCTGATAGAGGTGCTCTGCACGGACCTCCGAATCTACGTTTGAAGTTTGAGGGAGCAAGACAAGCAAGCAGCCCCAGTCTCTGTGCCTCTGTGCGAGCAGTGCCATGGGCAGATGAGGCTGAGCAACAGCTTTCCAGGCTAGCTCTTTCTGCCTGCGAGCTATCTGCAGACGTTCGCATTTTCGGAGCAGGCCTTCTGGAGTCACCCGGTACGGACAACCTAAGTTACATTTGAAGTTTGAGGGGGCAAGACAAGCAAGCAGCCCCAGTCTCTGTGCCTCTGTGCGAGCAGTGCCATGGGCAGATGAGGCTGAGCAACAGCTTTCCAGGCTAGCCCTTTCTGCCTGCGAGCTATCTGCAGACGTTCGCATTTTCAGAGCAGGCCTTCTGGAGGCGCCCGCGAAGTTCCCCCGAAGCTACGTTTGAAGTTTGAGGTGGCAAGACAAGCAAGCAGCCCCAGTCTCTGTGCCTCTGTGCGAGCAGTGCCATGGGCAGATGAGGCTGAGCAACAGCTTTCCAGGCTAGCTCTTTCTGCCTGCGAGCTATCTGCAGACGTTCGCATTTTCAGAGCAGGGCTGCCGGAGGAGCCTGTCACGAACCACCTAAGCTACGTTTGAAGTTTGAGGTGGCAAGACAAGCAAGCAGCCCCAGTCTCTGTGTCTCTGTGCGAGCAGTGCCATGGGCAGATGAGGCTGAGCAACAGCTTTCCAGGCTAGCTCTTTCTGCCTGCGAGCTATCTGCAGACGTTCGCATTTTCGGAGCAGGCCTTCTGGAGTCACCCGGTACGGACAACCTAAGTTACATTTGAAGTTTGAGGGGGCAAGACAAGCAAGCAGCCCCAGTCTCTGTGCCTCTGTGCGAGCAGTGCCATGGGCAGATGAGGCTGAGCAACAGCTTTCCAGGCTAGCCCTTTCTGCCTGCGAGCTATCTGCAGACGTTCGCATTTTCAGAGCAGGCCTTCTGGAGGCGCCCGCGAAGTTCCCCCGAAGCTACGTTTGAAGTTTGAGGTGGCAAGACAAGCAAGCAGCCCCAGTCTCTGTGCCTCTGTGTGAGCAGTGCCATGGGCAGATGAGGCTGAGCAACAGCTTTCCAGGCTAGCTCTTTCTGCCTGCGAGCTATCTGCAGCCGTTCGCATTTTCAGAGCAGGGCTGATAGAGGTGCTCTGCACGGACCTCCGAATCTACGTTTGAAGTTTGAGGGAGCAAGACAAGCAAGCAGCCCCAGTCTCTGTGCCTCTGTGCGAGCAGTGCCATGGGCAGATGAGGCTGAGCAACAGCTTTCCAGGCTAGCTCTTTCTGCCTGCGAGCTATCTGCAGACGTTCGCATTTTCAGAGCAGGGCCGACGGAGGCCCCCTGCACGGAACCCTAAAGATACTTTTGAAGTTTGAGATGGCAAGACAAGCAAGCAAGCAGCCCCAGTCTCTGTGCCTCTGTGCGAGCAGTGCCATGGGCAGATGAGGCTGAGCAACAGCTTTCCAGGCTAGCTCTTTCTGCCTGCGAGCTATCTGCAGCCGTTCGCATTTTCAGAGCAGGGCTGATAGAGGTGCTCTGCACGGACCTCCGAATCTACGTTTGAAGTTTGAGGGAGCAAGACAAGCAAGCAGCCCCAGTCTCTGTGCCTCTGTGCGAGCAGTGCCATGGGCAGATGAGGCTGAGCAACAGCTTTCCAGGCTAGCTCTTTCTGCCTGCGAGCTATCTGCAGACGTTCGCATTTTCAGAGCAGGGCCGACGGAGGCCCCCTGCACGGAACCCTAAAGATACTTTTGAAGTTTGAGATGGCAAGACAAGCAAGCAAGCAGCCCCAGTCTCTGTGCCTCTGTGCGAGCAGTGCCATGGGCAGATGAGGCTGAGCAACAGCTTTCCAGGCTAGCTCTTTCTGCCTGCGAGCTATCTGCAGACGTTCTCATTTTCAGAGCAGGGCTTCTGGAGATGCCCTGCACGGACCCCCGAAGCTACGTTTGAAGTTTGACGAGTTCAAGACAAGCAAGCAGCCACAGTCTCTGTGCCTCTGTGCGAGCAGTGCCATGGGCAGATGAGGCTGAGCAACAGCTTTCCAGGCTAGCTCTTTCTGCCTGCGAGCTATCTGCAGACGTTCGCATTTTCAGAGCAGGGCTGCCGGAGGAGCCTGTCACGAACCACCTAAGCTACGTTTGAAGTTTGAGGTGGCAAGACAAGCAAGCAGCCCCAGTCTCTGTGTCTCTGTGCGAGCAGTGCCATGGGCAGATGAGGCTGAGCAACAGCTTTCCAGGCTAGCTCTTTCTGCCTGCGAGCTATCTGCAGACGTTCGCATTTTCGGAGCAGGCCTTCTGGAGTCACCCGGTACGGACAACCTAAGTTACATTTGAAGATTGAGGGGGCAAGACAAGCAAGCAGCCCCAGTCTCTGTGCCTCTGTGCGAGCAGTGCCATGGGCAGATGAGGCTGAGCAACAGCTTTCCAGGCTAGCCCTTTCTGCCTGCGAGCTATCTGCAGACGTTCGCATTTTCAGAGCAGGCCTTCTGGAGGCGCCCGCGAAGTTCCCCCGAAGCTACGTTTGAAGTTTGAGGTGGCAAGACAAGCAAGCAGCCCCAGTCTCTGTGCCTCTGTGTGAGCAGTGCCATGGGCAGATGAGGCTGAGCAACAGCTTTCCAGGCTAGCTCTTTCTGCCTGCGAGCTATCTGCAGCCGTTCGCATTTTCAGAGCAGGGCTGATAGAGGTGCTCTGCACGGACCTCCGAATCTACGTTTGAAGTTTGAGGGAGCAAGACAAGCAAGCAGCCCCAGTCTCTGTGCCTCTGTGCGAGCAGTGCCATGGGCAGATGAGGCTGAGCAACAGCTTTCCAGGCTAGCCCTTTCTGCCTGCGAGCTATCTGCAGACGTTCGCATTTTCAGAGCAGGCCTTCTGGAGGCGCCCGCGAAGTTCCCCCGAAGCTACGTTTGAAGTTTGAGGTGGCAAGACAAGCAAGCAGCCCCAGTCTCTGTGCCTCTGTGTGAGCAGTGCCATGGGCAGATGAGGCTGAGCAACAGCTTTCCAGGCTAGCTCTTTCTGCCTGCGAGCTATCTGCAGCCGTTCGCATTTTCAGAGCAGGGCTGATAGAGGTGCTCTGCACGGACCTCCGAATCTACGTTTGAAGTTTGAGGGAGCAAGACAAGCAAGCAGCCCCAGTCTCTGTGCCTCTGTGCGAGCAGTGCCATGGGCAGATGAGGCTGAGCAACAGCTTTCCAGGCTAGCTCTTTCTGCCTGCGAGCTATCTGCAGACGTTCGCATTTTCGGAGCAGGGCTGACGGAGGCCCCCTGCACGGACAACCTAAGTTACATTTGAAGTTTGAGGGGGCAAGACAAGCAAGCAGCCCCAGTCTCTGTGCCTCTGTGCGAGCAGTGCCATGGGCAGATGAGGCTGAGCAACAGCTTTCCAGGCTAGCTCTTTCTGCCTGCGAGCTATCTGCAGCCGTTCGCATTTTCAGAGCAGGGCTGATAGAGGTGCTCTGCACGGACCTCCGAATCTACGTTTGAAGTTTGAGGGAGCAAGACAAGCAAGCAGCCCCAGTCTCTGTGCCTCTGTGCGAGCAGTGCCATGGGCAGATGAGGCTGAGCAACAGCTTTCCAGGCTAGCCCTTTCTGCCTGCGAGCTATCTGCAGACGTTCGCATTTTCAGAGCAGGCCTTCTGGAGGCGCCCGCGAAGTTCCCCCGAAGCTACGTTTGAAGTTTGAGGTGGCAAGACAAGCAAGCAGCCCCAGTCTCTGTGCCTCTGTGTGAGCAGTGCCATGGGCAGATGAGGCTGAGCAACAGCTTTCCAGGCTAGCTCTTTCTGCCTGCGAGCTATCTGCAGCCGTTCGCATTTTCAGAGCAGGGCTGATAGAGGTGCTCTGCACGGACCTCCGAATCTACGTTTGAAGTTTGAGGGAGCAAGACAAGCAAGCAGCCCCAGTCTCTGTGCCTCTGTGCGAGCAGTGCCATGTGCAGATGAGGCTGAGCAACAGCTTTCCAGGCTAGCTCTTTCTGCCTGCGAGCTATCTGCAGACGTTCGCATTTTCAGAGCAGGGCTTCTGGAGATGCCCTGCACGGAACCCCGAAGCTACGTTTGAAGTTTGAGGGGGCAAGACAAGCAAGCAGCCCCAGTCTCTGTGCCTCTGTGCGAGCAGTGCCATGGGCAGATGAGGCTGAGCAACAGCTTTCCAGGCTAGCTCTTTCTGCCTGCGAGCTATCTGCAGACGTTCGCATTTGCAGAGCAGGGCTTCAGGAGGTGCCCTGCACGGACCCCCGAATCTGCGTTTAAAGTTTTAGGGAGCAAGACAAGCAAGCAGCCCCAGTCTCTGTGCCTCTGTGCGAGCAGTGCCATGGGCAGATGAGGCTGAGCAACAGCTTTCCAGGCTAGCTCCTTCTGCCTGCGAGCTATCTGCAGACGTTCGCATTTTCAGAGCAGGGCTTCTGGAGGTGCCCTGCACGGACCCCCGAAGATACGTTTGAAGTTTGAGGTGTCAAGACAAGCAAGCAGCCCCAGTCTCTGTGCCTCTGTGCGAGCAGTGCCATGGGCAGATGAGGCTGAGCAACAGCTTTCCAGGCTAGCTCTTTCTGCTGCAAGCTATCTGCAGCCGTTCGCATTTTCAGAGCAGGGCTGCCGGATACGCCGGCCAAGGACCCACAAAGCTACGTTTGAAGTTTGAGGTGGCAAGACAAGCAAGCAGCCCCAGTCTCTGTGCCTCTGTGCGAGTGGTGCCATGGGCAGATGAGGCTGAGCAACAGCTTTCCAGGCTAGCTCTTTCTGCCTGCGAGCTATCTGCAGACGTTCGCATTTTCAGAGCAGGGCTGCGGGATATTGCCTGCACGGACCGCCAAAGCTTCGTTTGAAGTTTGACGGTTTCAAGACAAGCAAGCATCCTCAGTCTCTGTGCCTCTGTGCGAGCAGTGCCATGGGCAGATGACGCTGAGCAACAGCTTTCCAGGCTAGCTCTTTCTGCCTGCGAGCTATCTGCAGACGTTCGCATTTTCGGAGCAGGGCTGATGGAGGCCCCCTGCACGGAATCCCAAAGATACTTTTGAAGTGTGAGATGGCAAGACAAGCAAGCAAGCAGCCCCAGTCTCTGTGCCTCTGTGCGAGCAGTGCCATGGGCAGATGAGGCTGAGCAACAGCTTTCCAGGCTAGCTTTTTCTGCCTGAGAGCTATCTGCAGACGTTCGCATTTTCAGAGCAGGGTTTCTGGAGATGCCCTGCACGGACCCCCGAAGCTACGTTTGAAGTTTGAGGTGGCAAGACAAGCAAGCAGCCCCAGTCTCTGTGCCTCTGTGCGAGCAGTGCCATGGGCAGATGAGGCTGAGCAACAGCTTTCCAGGCTTGCTTTTTCTGCCTGCGAGCTATCTGCAGACGTTCGCATTTTCGGAGCAGGTCCGACGGAGGCCCCCTGCACGGAACCCTAAAGATACTTTTGAAGTTTGAGATGGCAAGACAAGCAAGCAAGCAGCCCCAGTCTCTGTGCCTCTGTGCGAGCAGTGCCATGGGCAGATGAGGCTGAGCAACAGCTTTCCATGCTAGCTCTTTCTGCCTGCGAGCTATCTGCAGACGTTCTCATTTTCAGAGCAGGGCTTCTGGAGATGCCCTGCACGGACCCCCGAAGCTACGTTTGAAGTTTGACGAGTTCAAGACAAGCAAGCAGCCCCAGTCTCTGTGCCTCTGTGCGAGCAGTGCCATGGGCAGATGAGGCTGAGCAACAGCTTTCCAGGCTAGCTCTTTCTGCCTGCGAGCTATCTGCAGACGTTCGCATTTTCAGAGCAGGGCTTCAGGAGGTGCCCTGCACGGACCCCCGAATCTGCGTTTAAAGTTTGAGGGAGCAAGACAAGCAAGCAGCCCCAGTCTCTGTGCCTCTGTGCGAGCAATGCCATGGGCAGATGAGGCTGAGCAACAGCTTTCCAGGCTAGCTCTTTCTGCCTGCGAGCTATCTGCAGACGTTCGCACTTTCGGAGCAGGTCTGACGGAGGCCACCTGCACGGAAACCTAAAGATACTTTTGAAGTTTGAGATGGCAAGACAAGCAAGCAAGCAGCCCCAGTCTCTGTGCCTCTGTGCGAGCAGTGCCATCGGCAGATGAGGCTGAGCAACAGCTTTCCAGGCTAGCTCTTTCTGCCTGCGAGCTATCTGCAGACGTTCTCATTTTCAGAGCAGGGCTTCTGGAGATGCCCTGCACGGACCCCCGAAGCTACGTTTGAAGTTTGACGAGTTCAAGACAAGCAAGCAGCCCCAGTCTCTGTGCCTCTGTGCGAGCAGTGCCATGGGCAGATGAGGCTGAGCAACAGCTTTCCAGGCTAGCTCTTTCTGCCTGCGAGCTATCTGCAGACGTTCTCATTTTCAGAGCAGGGCTTCTGGAGATGCCCTGCACGGACCCCCGAAGCTACGTTTGAAGTTTGACGAGTTCAAGACAAGCAAGCAGCCACAGTCTCTGTGCCTCTGTGCGAGCAGTGCCATGGGCAGATGAGGCTGAGCAACAGCTTTCCAGGCTAGCTCTTTCTGCCTGCGAGCTATCTGCAGACATTCGCATTTTGAGAGCAGGGCTGCCGGAGGAGCCTGTCACGAACCACCTAAGCTACGTTTGAAGTTTGAGGTGGCAAGACAAGCAAGCAGCCCCAGTCTCTGTGTCTCTGTGCGAGCAGTGCCATGGGCAGATGAGGCTGAGCAACAGCTTTCCAGGCTAGCTCTTTCTGCCTGCGAGCTATCTGCAGACGTTCGCATTTTCGGAGCAGGCCTTCTGGAGTCACCCGGTACGGACAACCTAAGTTACATTTGAAGTTTGAGGGGGCAAGACAAGCAAGCAGCCCCAGTCTCTGTGCCTCTGTGCGAGCAGTGCCATGGGCAGATGAGGCTGAGCAACAGCTTTCCAGGCTAGCCCTTTCTGCCTGCGAGCTATCTGCAGACGTTCGCATTTTCAGAGCAGGCCTTCTGGAGGCGCCCGCGAAGTTCCCCCGAAGCTACGTTTGAAGTTTGAGGTGGCAAGACAAGCAAGCAGCCCCAGTCTCTGTGCCTCTGTGTGAGCAGTGCCATGGGCAGATGAGGCTGAGCAACAGCTTTCCAGGCTAGCTCTTTCTGCCTGCGAGCTATCTGCAGCCGTTCGCATTTTCAGAGCAGGGCTGATAGAGGTGCTCTGCACGGACCTCCGAATCTACGTTTGAAGTTTGAGGGAGCAAGACAAGCAAGCAGCCCCAGTCTCTGTGCCTCTGTGCGAGCAGTGCCATGGGCAGATGAGGCTGAGCAACAGCTTTCCAGGCTAGCTCTTTCTGCCTGCGAGCTATCTGCAGACGTTCGCATTTTCAGAGCAGGGCTTCTGGAGATGCCCTGCACGGAACCCCGAAGCTACGTTTGAAGTTTGAGGGGGCAAGACAAGCAAGCAGCCCCAGTCTCTGTGCCTCTGTGCGAGCAGTGCCATGGGCAGATGAGGCTGAGCAACAGCTTTCCAGGCTAGCTCTTTCTGCCTGCGAGCTATCTGCAGACGTTCGCATTTGCAGAGCAGGGCTTCAGGAGGTGCCCTGCACGGACCCCCGAATCTGCGTTTAAAGTTTTAGGGAGCAAGACAAGCAAGCAGCCCCAGTCTCTGTGCCTCTGTGCGAGCAGTGCCATGGGCAGATGAGGCTGAGCAACAGCTTTCCAGGCTAGCTCCTTCAGCCTGCGAGCTATCTGCAGACGTTCGCATTTTCAGAGCAGGGCTTCTGGAGGTGCCCTGCACGGACCCCCGAAGATACGTTTGAAGTTTGAGGTGTCAAGACAAGCAAGCAGCCCCAGTCTCTGTGCCTCTGTGCGAGCAGTGCCATGGGCAGATGAGGCTGAGCAACAGCTTTCCAGGCTAGCTCTTTCTGCTGCAAGCTATCTGCAGCCGTTCGCATTTTCAGAGCAGGGCTGCCGGATACGCCGGCCAAGGACCCACAAAGCTACGTTTGAAGTTTGAGGTGGCAAGACAAGCAAGCAGCCCCAGTCTCTGTGCCTCTGTGCGAGTGGTGCCATGGGCAGATGAGGCTGAGCAACAGCTTTCCAGGCTAGCTCTTTCTGCCTGCGAGCTATCTGCAGACGTTCGCATTTTCAGAGCAGGGCTGCGGGATATTGCCTGCACGGACCGCCAAAGCTTCGTTTGAAGTTTGACGGTTTCAAGACAAGCAAGCATCCTCAGTCTCTGTGCCTCTGTGCGAGCAGTGCCATGGGCAGATGACGCTGAGCAACAGCTTTCCAGGCTAGCTCTTTCTGCCTGCGAGCTATCTGCAGACGTTCGCATTTTCGGAGCAGGGCTGATGGAGGCCCCCTGCACGGAATCCCAAAGATACTTTTGAAGTGTGAGATGGCAAGACAAGCAAGCAAGCAGCCCCAGTCTCTGTGCCTCTGTGCGAGCAGTGCCATGGGCAGATGAGGCTGAGCAACAGCTTTCCAGGCTAGCTTTTTCTGCCTGAGAGCTATCTGCAGACGTTCGCATTTTCAGAGCAGGGTTTCTGGAGATGCCCTGCACGGACCCCCGAAGCTACGTTTGAAGTTTGAGGTGGCAAGACAAGCAAGCAGCCCCAGTCTCTGTGCCTCTGTGCGAGCAGTGCCATGGGCAGATGAGGCTGAGCAACAGCTTTCCAGGCTTGCTTTTTCTGCCTGCGAGCTATCTGCAGACGTTCGCATTTTCGGAGCAGGTCCGACGGAGGCCCCCTGCACGGAACCCTAAAGATACTTTTGAAGTTTGAGATGGCAAGACAAGCAAGCAAGCAGCCCCAGTCTCTGTGCCTCTGTGCGAGCAGTGCCATGGGCAGATGAGGCTGAGCAACAGCTTTCCATGCTAGCTCTTTCTGCCTGCGAGCTATCTGCAGACGTTCTCATTTTCAGAGCAGGGCTTCTGGAGATGCCCTGCACGGACCCCCGAAGCTACGTTTGAAGTTTGACGAGTTCAAGACAAGCAAGCAGCCCCAGTCTCTGTGCCTCTGTGCGAGCAGTGCCATGGGCAGATGAGGCTGAGCAACAGCTTTCCAGGCTAGCTCTTTCTGCCTGCGAGCTATCTGCAGACGTTCGCATTTTCAGAGCAGGGCTTCAGGAGGTGCCCTGCACGGACCCCCGAATCTGCGTTTAAAGTTTGAGGGAGCAAGACAAGCAAGCAGCCCCAGTCTCTGTGCCTCTGTGCGAGCAATGCCATGGGCAGATGAGGCTGAGCAACAGCTTTCCAGGCTAGCTCTTTCTGCCTGCGAGCTATCTGCAGACGTTCGCACTTTCGGAGCAGGTCTGACGGAGGCCACCTGCACGGAAACCTAAAGATACTTTTGAAGTTTGAGATGGCAAGACAAGCAAGCAAGCAGCCCCAGTCTCTGTGCCTCTGTGCGAGCAGTGCCATCGGCAGATGAGGCTGAGCAACAGCTTTCCAGGCTAGCTCTTTCTGCCTGCGAGCTATCTGCAGACGTTCTCATTTTCAGAGCAGGGCTTCTGGAGATGCCCTGCACGGACCCCCGAAGCTACGTTTGAAGTTTGACGAGTTCAAGACAAGCAAGCAGCCCCAGTCTCTGTGCCTCTGTGCGAGCAGTGCCATGGGCAGATGAGGCTGAGCAACAGCTTTCCAGGCTAGCTCTTTCTGCCTGCGAGCTATCTGCAGACGTTCTCATTTTCAGAGCAGGGCTTCTGGAGATGCCCTGCACGGACCCCCGAAGCTACGTTTGAAGTTTGACGAGTTCAAGACAAGCAAGCAGCCACAGTCTCTGTGCCTCTGTGCGAGCAGTGCCATGGGCAGATGAGGCTGAGCAACAGCTTTCCAGGCTAGCTCTTTCTGCCTGCGAGCTATCTGCAGACATTCGCATTTTGAGAGCAGGGCTGCCGGAGAAGCCTGTCACGGACCACCTAAGCTACGTTTGAAGTTTGAGGTGGAAGACAAGCAAGGAAGCAGCCCCAGTCTCTGTGCCTCTGTGCGAGCAGTGCCATGGGCAGATGAGGCTGAGCAACAGCTTTCCAGGCTAGCTCTTTCTGCCTGCGAGCTATCTGCAGACGTTCGCATTTTCAGAGCAGGGCTGCCGGAGGAGCCTGTCACGAACCACCTAAGCTACGTTTGAAGTTTGAGGTGGCAAGACAAGCAAGCAGCCCCAGTCTCTGTGTCTCTGTGCGAGCAGTGCCATGGGCAGATGAGGCTGAGCAACAGCTTTCCAGGCTAGCTCTTTCTGCCTGCGAGCTATCTGCAGACGTTCGCATTTTCGGAGCAGGCCTTCTGGAGGCACCCGGTACGGACAACCTAAGTTACATTTGAAGTTTGAGGGGGCAAGACAAGCAAGCATCCCCAGTCTCTGTGCCTCTGTGCGAGCAGTGCCATGGGCAGATGAGGCTGAGCAACAGCTCTCCAGGCTAGCTCTTTCTGCCTGCGAGCTATCTGCAGACGTTCGCATTTTCAGAGCAGGGCTTCTGGAGATGCCCTGCACGGACCCCCGAAGCTACGTTTGAAATTTGAGGGGGCAAGACAAGCAAGCAGCCCCAGTCTCTGTGCCTCTGTGCGAGCAGTGCCATGGGCAGATGAGGCTGAGCAACAGCTTTCCAGGCTAGCTCTTTCTGCCTGCGAGCTATCTGCAGATGTTCGCATTTTCGGAGCAGGCCTTCTGGAGGCGCCCACCAAGTTCCCCCTAAGCTACGTTTGAAGTTTGAGGTGGCAAGACAAGCAAGCAACCCCAGTCTCTGTGCCTCTGTGCGAGCAGTGCCATGGGCAGATGAGGGTGAGCAACAGCTTTCCAGGCTAGCTCTTTCTGCTAGCGAGTTATCTGCAGACGTTCGCATTTTCAGAGCAGGGCCGATAGAGGTGCTCTGCACGGACCCCCGAACCTACGTTTGAAGTTTGAGGGAGCAAGACAAGCAAGCAGCCCCAGTCTCTGTGCCTCTGTGCGAGCAGTGCCATGGGCAGATGAGGCTGAGCAACAGCTTTCCAGGCTAGCACTTTCTGCCTGCGAGCTATCTGCAGACGTTCGCATTTTCGGAGCAGGGCTGACGGAGGCCCCCTGCACGGAACCCCAAAGATACTTTTGAAGTTTGAGGTGGAAGACAAGCAAGGAAGCAGCCCCAGTCTCTGTGCCTCTGTGCGAGCAGTGCCATGGGCAGATGAGGCTGAGCAACAGCTTTCCAGGCTAGCTCTTTCTGCCTGCGAGCTATCTGCAGACGTTCGCATTTTCAGAGCAGGGCTGCGGGATATTCCCTGCACAGACCGCCAAAGCTACGATTGAAGTTTGACGGGTTGAAGACAAGAAAGCATCCCCAGTCTCTGTGCCTCTGTGCGAGCAGTGCCATGGGCAGATGAGGCTGAGCAACAGCTTTCCAGGCTAGCTCTTTCTGCCTGCGAGCTATCTGCAGCCGTTCGCATTTTCAGAGCAGGGCTGATAGAGGTGCTCTGCACGGACCTCCGAATCTACGTTTGAAGTTTGAGGGAGCAAGACCAAGCTTTCCAGGCTTGCTTTTTCTGGCTGCGAGATATCTGGAGACGTTCGCATTTTCAGAACAGGGCTTCTGGAGGTGCCCTGCACGGAACCCCGAAGATACGTTTGAAGTTTGAGGTGTCAAGACAAGCAAGCAGGCCCCGTCTATGTGCCTCTGTGCGAGCAGTGCCATGGGCAGATGAGGCTGAGCAACAGCTTTCCAGGCTAGCTCTTTCTGGCTGCAAGCTATCTGCAGCCGTTCGCATTTTCAGAGCAGGGCTGCCGGATACGCCGGCAAAGGACCCACAAAGCTACCTTTGAAGTTTGAGGGGGCAAGACAAGCAAGCAGCCCCAGTCTCTGTGCCTCTGTGCGTGCAGTGCCATGGGCAGATGAGGCTGAGCAACAGCTTCACCAGGCTAGCTCTTTCTGCCTGCGAGCTATCTGCAGACGTTCGCATTTTCAGAGCAGGGCTGATGGAGGCCCCCTGCACGGAACCCCAAAGATACTTTTGAAGTTTGAGGTGGAAGACAAGCAAGCAAGCAGCCCCAGTCTCTGTGCCTCTGTGCGAGCAGTGCCATGGGCAGATGAGGCTGAGCAACAGCTTTCCAGGCTAGCTCTTTCTGGCTGCGAGCTATCTGCAGACGTTCGCATTTTCAGAGCAGGGCTGCGGGATATTCCCTGCACAGACCGCCAAAGCTACGATTGAAGTTTGACGGGTTCAAGACAAGAAAGCATCCCCAGTCTCTGTGCCTCTGTGCGAGCAGTGCCATGGGCAGATGAGGCTGAGCAACAGCTTTCCAGGCTTGCTTTTTCTGGCTGCGAGCTATCTGGAGACATTCGCATTTTCAGAACAGGGCTTCTGGAGGTGCCCTGCACGGACCCCCGAAGATACGTTTGAAGTTTGAGGTGTCAAGACAAGCAAGCAGGCCCCGTCTATGTGCCTCTGTGTGAGCAGTGCCATGGGCAGATGAGGCTGAGCAACAGCTTTCCAGGCTTGCTTTTTCTGGCTTCGAGCTATCTGGAGACGTTCGTATTTTCAGAACAGGGCTTCTGGAGGTGCTCTGCACGGACCCACAAAGCTACGTTTGAAGTTTGAGGTGTCAAGACAAGCAAGCAGCCCCAGTCTCTGTGCCTCTGTGCGAGCAGTGCCATGGGCAGATGAGGCTGAGCAACAGCTTTCCAGGCTAGCTCTTTCTGCCTGCGAGCTATCTGCAGCCGTTCGCATTTTCAGAGCAGGGCTGCCGGATACGCTGGCCAAGGACCCACAAAGCTACGTTTGAAGTTTGAGAGGGCAAGACAAGCAAGCAGCCCCAGTCTCTGTGCCTCTGTGCGAGCAGTGCCATGGGCAGATGAGGCTGAGCAACAGCTTTCCAGGCTAGCTCTTTCTGGCTGCGAGCTATCTGCAGACGTTCTCATTTTCGGAGCAGGCCTTCTGGAGGCACCCGGTACGGACCACCTAAGTTACGTTTGAAGTTTGAGGGGGCAAGACAAGCAAGCAGCCCCAGTCTCTGTGCCTCTGTGCGAGCAGTGCCATGGGCAGATGAGGCTGAGCAACAGCTTTCCAGGCTAGCTCTTTCTGCCTGCGAGCTATCTGCAGACGTTCGCATTTTCAGAGCAGGGCTGCCGGAGGAGCCTGTCACGGACCACCTAAGCTACGTTTGAAGTTTGAGGTGGAAGACAAGCAAGGAAGCAGCCCCAGTCTCTGTGCCTCTGTGCGAGCAGTGCCATGGGCAGATGAGGCTGAGCAACAGCTTTCCAGGCTAGCTCTTTCTGGCTGCGAGCTATCTGCAGCTGTTCGCATTTTCAGAGCAGGGCTGCGGGATATTCCCTGCACAGACCGCCAAAGCTACGATTGAAGTTTGACGGGTTCAAGACAAGAAAGCATCCCCAGTCTCTGTGCCTCTGTGCGAGCAGTGCCATGGGCAGATGAGGCTGAGCAACAGCTTTCCAGGCTTGCTTTTTCTGGCTGCGAGCTATCTGGAGACGTTCGCATTTTCAGAACAGGGCTTCTGGAGGTGCCCTGCACGGACCCCCGAAGATACGTTTGAAGTTTGAGGTGTCAAGATAAGCAAGCAGGCCCCGTCTATGTGCCTCTGTGTGAGCAGTGCCATGGGCAGATGAGGCTGAGCAACAGCTTTCCAGGCTAGCTCTTTCTGCCTGCGAGCTATCTGCAGACGTTCGCATTTTCAGAGCAGGGCTGCCGGATACGCCGGCCAAGGACCCACAAAGCTACGTTTGAAGTTTGAGAGGGCAAGACAAGCAAGCAGCCCCAGTCTCTGTGCCTCTGTGCGAGCAGTGCCATGGGCAGATGAGGCTGAGCAACAGCTTTCCAGGCTAGCTCTTTCTGCCTGCGAGCTATCTGCAGACGTTCGCATTTTCAGAGCAGGGCTGCCGGAGGAGCCTGTCACGGACCACCTAAGCTACGTTTGAAGTTTGAGGTGGCAAGACAAGCAAGCAGCCCCAGTCTCTGTGCCTCTGTGCGAGCAGTGCCATGGGCAGATGAGGCTGAGCAACAGCTTTCCAGGCTTGCTTTTTCTGTCTTCGAGATATCTGGAGAAGTTTGCATTTTCAGAACAGGGCTTCTGGAGGTGCCCTGCACGGACCCCCGAAGATACGTTTGAAGTTTGAGGTGTCAAGACAAGCAAGCAGGCCCCGTCTATGTGCCTCTGTGTGAGCAGTGACATGGGCAGATGAGGCTGAGCAACAGCTTTCCAGGCTAGCTCTTTCTGCCTGCGAGCTATCTGCAGCCGTTCGCATTTTCGGAGCAGGCCTTCTGGAGGCACCCGGTAAGGACCCCCGAATCTACGTTTGAAGTTTGACGGAGCAAGACAAGCAAGCAGCCCCAGTCTCTGTGCCTCTGTGCGAGCAGTGCCATGGGCAGATGAGGCTGAGCAACAGCTTTCCAGGCTATCTCTTTCTGCCTGCGAGCTATCTGCAGCCGTTCGCATTTTCAGAGCAGGGCTGATAGAGGTGCTCTGCACGGACACCCGAATCTACGTTTGAAGTTTGAGGGAGCAAGTCAAGCAAGCAGCCCCAGTCTCTGTGCCTCTGTGCGAGCAGTGCCATCGGCACATGACGCTGAGCAACAGCTTTCCAGGCTAGCTCTTTCTGGCTGCGAGCTATCTGCAGACGTTCCATTTTCAGAGCAGGGCTGTGGGATATTCCCTGCACAGACCGCCAAAGCTACGATTGAAGTTTGACGGGTTCAAGACAAGAAAGCATCCCCAGTCTCTGTGCCTCTGTGCGAGCAGTGCCATGGGCAGATGAGGCTGAGCAACAGCTTTCCAGGCTTGCTTTTTCTGGCTGCGAGCTATCTGGAGACGTTCGCATTTTCAGAACAGGGCTTCTGGAGGTGCCCTGCACGGACCCCCGAAGATACGTTTGAAGTTTGCGGTGTCAAGACAAGCAAGCAGGCCCCGTCTATGTGCCTCTGTGTGAGCAGTGCCATGGGCAGATGAGGCTGAGCAACAGCTTTCCAGGCTAGCTCTTTCTGCCTGCGAGCTATCTGCAGACGTTCACATTTTCGGAGCAGGCCTTCGGGAGGCACCCGGTACGGACCACCTAAGTTACGTTTGAAGTTTGAGGAGGCAAGACAAGCAAGCAGCCCCTGTCTCTGTGGCTCTGTGCGAGCAGTGCCATGGGCAGATGAGGCTGAGCAACAGCTTTCCAGGCTAGCTCTTTCTGCCTGCGAGCTATCTGCAGACATTCGCATTTTCAGAGCAGGCCTTCCGGAGGAGCCTGTCACGGACCACCTAAGCTACGTTTGAAGTTTGAGGTGGCAAGACAAGCAAGCAGCCCCAGTCTCTGTGCCTCTGTGCGAGCAGTGCCATGGGCAGATGAGGCTGAGCAACAGCTTTCCAGGCTTGCTTTTTCTGGCTTCGAGATATCTGGAGAAGTTGGCATTTTCAGAACAGGGCTTCTGGAGGTGCCCTGCAAGGACCCACAAAGCTACGTTTGAAGTTTGAGAGGGCAAGACAAGCAAGCAGCCCCAGTCTCTGTGCCTCTGTGCGAGCAGTGCCATCGGCAGATGAGGCTGAGCAACAGCTTTCCAGGCTAGCTCTTTCTGCCTGCGAGCTATCTGCAGACGTTCGCATTTTCGGAGCAGGCCTTCTGGAGGCACCTGGTACGGACCACCTAAGTTACTTTTGAAGTTTGAGGGGGCAAGACAAGCAAGCAGCGCCAGTCTCTGTGCCTCTGTGCGAGCAGTGCCATGGGCAGATGAGGCTGAGCAACAGCTTTCCAGGCTAGCCCTTTCTGCCTGCGAGCTATCTGCAGACGTTCGCATTTTCAGAGCAGGGCTGATAGAGGTGCTCTGCACGGACCCTCGAATCTACGTTTGAAGTTTGAGGGAGCAAGACAAGCAAGCAGCCCCAGTATCTGTGCCTCTGTGCGAGCATTGCCATGGGCAGATGAGGCTGAGCAACAGCTTTCCAGGCTAGCTCTTTCTGCCTGCGAGCTATCTGCAGACGTTCGCATTTTCAGAGCAGGGCTGCGGGATATTTCCTGCACAGACCGCCAAAGCTACTATTGAAGTTTGACGGGTTCAAGACAAGAAAGCATCCCCAGTCTCTGTGCCTCTGTGCGAGCAGTGCCATGGGCAGATGAGGCTGAGCAACAGCTTTCCAGGCTAGCCCTTTCTGCCTGCGAGCTATCTGCAGACATTCGCATTTTCAGAGCAGGCCTTCTGGAGGCGCCCGCGAAGTTCCCCCGAAGCTACGTTTGAAGTTTGAGGTGGCAAGACAAGCAAGCAGCCCCAGTCTCTGTGCCTCTGTGTGAGCAGTGCCATGGGCAGATGAGGCTGAGCAACAGCTTTCCAGGCTAGCTCTTTCTGGCTGCGAGCTATCTGCAGCCGTTCGCATTTTCAGAGCAGGGCTGATAGAGGTGCTCTGCACGGACCCCCGAATCTACGTTTGAAGTTTGAGGGAGCAAGACAAGCAAGCAGCCCCAGTCTCTGTGCCTCTGTGCGAGCAGTGCCATGGGCAGATGAGGCTGAGCAACAGCTTTCCAGGCTAGCTCTTTCTGGCTGCGAGCTATCTGCAGCCGTTCGCATTTTCGGAGCAGGGCCGACGGAGGCCCCCTGCACGGAACCCTAAAGATACTTTTGAAGTTTGAGATGGCAAGACAAGCAAGCAAGCAGCCCCAGTCTCTGTGCCTCTGTGCGAGCAGTGCCATGGGCAGATGAGGCTGAGCAACAGCTTTCCAGGCTAGCTCTTTCTGCCTGCGAGCTATCTGCAGACGTTCGCATTTTCAGAGCAGGGCTTCAGGAGGTGCCCTGCACGGACCCCCGAATCTGTGTTTAAAGTTTGAGGGAGCAAGACAAGCAAGCAGCCCCAGTCTCTGTGCCTCTGTGCGAGCAGTGCCATGGGCAGATGAGGCTGAGCAACAGCTTTCCAGGCTTGCTTTTTCTGGCTGCGAGCTATCTGCAGACGTTCGCATTTTCAGAACAGGGCTTCTGGAGGTGCCCTGCACGGACCCCCGAGGATACGTTTGAAGTTTGCGGTGTCAAGACAAGCAAGCAGGCCCCGTCTATGTGCCTCTGTGCGAGCAGTGCCATGGGCAGATGAGGCTGAGCAACAGCTTTCCAGGCTAGCTGTTTCTGGCTGCGAGCTATCTGCAGACGTTCGCATTTTCAGAGCAGGGCTGCCGGATACGCCGGCCAAGGACCCACAAAGCTACCTTTGAAGTTTGAGAGGGCAAGACAAGCAAACAGCCCCAGTCTCTGTGCCTCTGTGCGAGCAGTGCCATGGGCAGATGAGGCTGAGCAACAGCTTTCCAGGCTAGCCCTTTCTGCCTGCGAGCTATCTGCAGACGTTCGCATTTTCAGAGCAGGCCTTCTGGAGGCGCCCGCGAAGTTCCCCCGAAGCTACGTTTGAAGTTTGAGGTGGCAAGACAAGCAAGCAGCCCCAGTCTCTGTGCCTCTGTGTGAGCAGTGCCATGGGCAGATAACGCTGAGCAACAGCTTTCCAGGCTAGCTCTTTCTGGCTGCGAGCTATCTGCAGCCGTTCGCATTTTCAGAGCAGGGCTGATAGAGGTGCTCTGCACGGACCCCCGAATCTACGTTTGAAGTTTGAGGGAGCAAGACAAGCAAGCAGCCCCAGTCTCTGTGCCTCTGTGCGAGCAGTGCCATGGGCAGATGAGGCTGAGCAACAGCTTTCCAGGCTAGCTCTTTCTGCCTGCGAGCTATCTGCAGACGTTCGCATTTTCGGAGCAGGGCTTCAGTAGGCCCCCTGCACGGAACCCCAAAGATACTTTTGAAGTTTGAGGTGGAAGACAAGCAAGGAATCAGCCCCAGTCTCTGTGCCTCTGTGCGAGCAGTGCCATGGGCAGATGAGGCTGAGCAACAGCTTTCCAGGCTAGCTCTTTCTGGCTGCGAGCTATCTGCAGACGTTCGCATTTTCAGAGCAGGGCTGCGGGATATTCCCTGCACAGACCGCCAAAGCTACGATTGAAGTTTGACGGGTTCAAGACAAGAAAGCAGCCCCAGTCTCTGTGCCTCTGTGCGAGCAGTGGCATGGGCAGATGAGGCTGAGCAACAGCTTTCCAGGCTTGCTTTTTCTGGCTGCGAGCTATCTGGAGACGTTCGCATTTTCAGAACAGGGCTTCTGGAGGTGCCCTGCACGGACCCCCGAAGATACGTTTGAAGTTTGCGGTGTCAAGACAAGCAAGCAGGCCCCGTCTATGTGCCTCTGTGCGAGCAGTGCCATGGGCAGATGAGGCTGAGCAACAGCTTTCCAGGCTAGCTCTTTCTGGCTGCGAGCTATCTGCAGCCGTTCGCATTTTCAGAGCAGGGCTGCCGGATACGCCGGCCAAGGACCCACAAAGCTACCTTTGAAGTTTGAGAGGGCAAGACAAGCAAACAGCCCCAGTCTCTGTGCCTCTGTGCGAGCAGTGCCATGGGCAGATGAGGCTGAGCAACAGCTTTCCAGGCTAGCTCTTTCTGCCTGCGAGCTATCTGCAGACGTTCGCATTTTCAGAGCAGGGCTGCCGGAGGAGCCTGTCACGGACCACCTAAGCTACGTTTGAAGTTTGAGGTGGAAGACAAGCAAGGAAGCAGCCCCAGTCTCTGTGCCTCTGTGCGAGCAGTGCCATGGGCAGATGAGGCTGAGCAACAGCTTTCCAGGCTAGCTCTTTCTGGCTGCGAGCTATCTGCAGCTGTTCGCATTTTCAGAGCAGGGCTGCGGGATATTCCCTGCACAGACCGCCAAAGCTACGATTGAAGTTTGACGGGTTCAAGACAAGAAAGCATCCCCAGTCTCTGTGCCTCTGTGCGAGCAGTGCCATGGGCAGATGAGGCTGAGCAACAGCTTTCCAGGCTTGCTTTTTCTGGCTGCGAGCTATCTGGAGACGTTCGCATTTTCAGAACAGGGCTTCTGGAGGTGCCCTGCACGGACCCCCGAAGATACGTTTGAAGTTTGAGGTGTCAAGATAAGCAAGCAGGCCCCGTCTATGTGCCTCTGTGTGAGCAGTGCCATGGGCAGATGAGGCTGAGCAACAGCTTTCCAGGCTAGCTCTTTCTGCCTGCGAGCTATCTGCAGACGTTCGCATTTTCAGAGCAGGGCTGCCGGATACGCCGGCCAAGGACCCACAAAGCTACGTTTGAAGTTTGAGAGGGCAAGACAAGCAAGCAGCCCCAGTCTCTGTGCCTCTGTGCGAGCAGTGCCATGGGCAGATGAGGCTGAGCAACAGCTTTCCAGGCTAGCTCTTTCTGCCTGCGAGCTATCTGCAGACGTTCGCATTTTCAGAGCAGGGCTGCCGGAGGAGCCTGTCACGGACCACCTAAGCTACGTTTGAAGTTTGAGGTGGCAAGACAAGCAAGCAGCCCCAGTCTCTGTGCCTCTGTGCGAGCAGTGCCATGGGCAGATGAGGCTGAGCAACAGCTTTCCAGGCTTGCTTTTTCTGTCTTCGAGATATCTGGAGAAGTTTGCATTTTCAGAACAGGGCTTCTGGAGGTGCCCTGCACGGACCCCCGAAGATACGTTTGAAGTTTGAGGTGTCAAGACAAGCAAGCAGGCCCCGTCTATGTGCCTCTGTGTGAGCAGTGACATGGGCAGATGAGGCTGAGCAACAGCTTTCCAGGCTAGCTCTTTCTGCCTGCGAGCTATCTGCAGCCGTTCGCATTTTCGGAGCAGGCCTTCTGGAGGCACCCGGTAAGGACCCCCGAATCTACGTTTGAAGTTTGACGGAGCAAGACAAGCAAGCAGCCCCAGTCTCTGTGCCTCTGTGCGAGCAGTGCCATGGGCAGATGAGGCTGAGCAACAGCTTTCCAGGCTATCTCTTTCTGCCTGCGAGCTATCTGCAGCCGTTCGCATTTTCAGAGCAGGGCTGATAGAGGTGCTCTGCACGGACACCCGAATCTACGTTTGAAGTTTGAGGGAGCAAGTCAAGCAAGCAGCCCCAGTCTCTGTGCCTCTGTGCGAGCAGTGCCATCGGCACATGACGCTGAGCAACAGCTTTCCAGGCTAGCTCTTTCTGGCTGCGAGCTATCTGCAGACGTTCCATTTTCAGAGCAGGGCTGTGGGATATTCCCTGCACAGACCGCCAAAGCTACGATTGAAGTTTGACGGGTTCAAGACAAGAAAGCATCCCCAGTCTCTGTGCCTCTGTGCGAGCAGTGCCATGGGCAGATGAGGCTGAGCAACAGCTTTCCAGGCTTGCTTTTTCTGGCTGCGAGCTATCTGGAGACGTTCGCATTTTCAGAACAGGGCTTCTGGAGGTGCCCTGCACGGACCCCCGAAGATACGTTTGAAGTTTGAGGTGTCAAGACAAGCAAGCAGGCCCCGTCTATGTGCCTCTGTGTGAGCAGTGCCATGGGCAGATGAGGCTGAGCAACAGCTTTCCAGGCTAGCTCTTTCTGCCTGCGAGCTATCTGCAGACGTTCACATTTTCGGAGCAGGCCTTCGGGAGGCACCCGGTACGGACCACCTAAGTTACGTTTGAAGTTTGAGGAGGCAAGACAAGCAAGCAGCCCCTGTCTCTGTGGCTCTGTGCGAGCAGTGCCATGGGCAGATGAGGCTGAGCAACAGCTTTCCAGGCTAGCTCTTTCTGCCTGCGAGCTATCTGCAGACATTCGCATTTTCAGAGCAGGCCTTCCGGAGGAGCCTGTCACGGACCACCTAAGCTACGTTTGAAGTTTGAGGTGGCAAGACAAGCAAGCAGCCCCAGTCTCTGTGCCTCTGTGCGAGCAGTGCCATGGGCAGATGAGGCTGAGCAACAGCTTTCCAGGCTTGCTTTTTCTGGCTTCGAGATATCTGGAGAAGTTGGCATTTTCAGAACAGGGCTTCTGGAGGTGCCCTGCAAGGACCCACAAAGCTACGTTTGAAGTTTGAGAGGGCAAGACAAGCAAGCAGCCCCAGTCTCTGTGCCTCTGTGCGAGCAGTGCCATCGGCAGATGAGGCTGAGCAACAGCTTTCCAGGCTAGCTCTTTCTGCCTGCGAGCTATCTGCAGACGTTCGCATTTTCGGAGCAGGCCTTCTGGAGGCACCTGGTACGGACCACCTAAGTTACTTTTGAAGTTTGAGGGGGCAAGACAAGCAAGCAGCGCCAGTCTCTGTGCCTCTGTGCGAGCAGTGCCATGGGCAGATGAGGCTGAGCAACAGCTTTCCAGGCTAGCCCTTTCTGCCTGCGAGCTATCTGCAGACGTTCGCATTTTCAGAGCAGGGCTGATAGAGGTGCTCTGCACGGACCCTCGAATCTACGTTTGAAGTTTGAGGGAGCAAGACAAGCAAGCAGCCCCAGTATCTGTGCCTCTGTGCGAGCATTGCCATGGGCAGATGAGGCTGAGCAACAGCTTTCCAGGCTAGCTCTTTCTGCCTGCGAGCTATCTGCAGACGTTCGCATTTTCAGAGCAGGGCTGCGGGATATTTCCTGCACAGACCGCCAAAGCTACTATTGAAGTTTGACGGGTTCAAGACAAGAAAGCATCCCCAGTCTCTGTGCCTCTGTGCGAGCAGTGCCATGGGCAGATGAGGCTGAGCAACAGCTTTCCAGGCTAGCCCTTTCTGCCTGCGAGCTATCTGCAGACATTCGCATTTTCAGAGCAGGCCTTCTGGAGGCGCCCGCGAAGTTCCCCCGAAGCTACGTTTGAAGTTTGAGGTGGCAAGACAAGCAAGCAGCCCCAGTCTCTGTGCCTCTGTGTGAGCAGTGCCATGGGCAGATGAGGCTGAGCAACAGCTTTCCAGGCTAGCTCTTTCTGGCTGCGAGCTATCTGCAGCCGTTCGCATTTTCAGAGCAGGGCTGATAGAGGTGCTCTGCACGGACCCCCGAATCTACGTTTGAAGTTTGAGGGAGCAAGACAAGCAAGCAGCCCCAGTCTCTGTGCCTCTGTGCGAGCAGTGCCATGGGCAGATGAGGCTGAGCAACAGCTTTCCAGGCTAGCTCTTTCTGGCTGCGAGCTATCTGCAGCCGTTCGCATTTTCGGAGCAGGGCCGACGGAGGCCCCCTGCACGGAACCCTAAAGATACTTTTGAAGTTTGAGATGGCAAGACAAGCAAGCAAGCAGCCCCAGTCTCTGTGCCTCTGTGCGAGCAGTGCCATGGGCAGATGAGGCTGAGCAACAGCTTTCCAGGCTAGCTCTTTCTGCCTGCGAGCTATCTGCAGACGTTCGCATTTTCAGAGCAGGGCTTCAGGAGGTGCCCTGCACGGACCCCCGAATCTGTGTTTAAAGTTTGAGGGAGCAAGACAAGCAAGCAGCCCCAGTCTCTGTGCCTCTGTGCGAGCAGTGCCATGGGCAGATGAGGCTGAGCAACAGCTTTCCAGGCTTGCTTTTTCTGGCTGCGAGCTATCTGCAGACGTTCGCATTTTCAGAACAGGGCTTCTGGAGGTGCCCTGCACGGACCCCCGAGGATACGTTTGAAGTTTGCGGTGTCAAGACAAGCAAGCAGGCCCCGTCTATGTGCCTCTGTGCGAGCAGTGCCATGGGCAGATGAGGCTGAGCAACAGCTTTCCAGGCTAGCTGTTTCTGGCTGCGAGCTATCTGCAGACGTTCGCATTTTCAGAGCAGGGCTGCCGGATACGCCGGCCAAGGACCCACAAAGCTACCTTTGAAGTTTGAGAGGGCAAGACAAGCAAACAGCCCCAGTCTCTGTGCCTCTGTGCGAGCAGTGCCATGGGCAGATGAGGCTGAGCAACAGCTTTCCAGGCTAGCCCTTTCTGCCTGCGAGCTATCTGCAGACGTTCGCATTTTCAGAGCAGGCCTTCTGGAGGCGCCCGCGAAGTTCCCCCGAAGCTACGTTTGAAGTTTGAGGTGGCAAGACAAGCAAGCAGCCCCAGTCTCTGTGCCTCTGTGTGAGCAGTGCCATGGGCAGATAACGCTGAGCAACAGCTTTCCAGGCTAGCTCTTTCTGGCTGCGAGCTATCTGCAGCCGTTCGCATTTTCAGAGCAGGGCTGATAGAGGTGCTCTGCACGGACCCCCGAATCTACGTTTGAAGTTTGAGGGAGCAAGACAAGCAAGCAGCCCCAGTCTCTGTGCCTCTGTGCGAGCAGTGCCATGGGCAGATGAGGCTGAGCAACAGCTTTCCAGGCTAGCTCTTTCTGCCTGCGAGCTATCTGCAGACGTTCGCATTTTCGGAGCAGGGCTTCAGTAGGCCCCCTGCACGGAACCCCAAAGATACTTTTGAAGTTTGAGGTGGAAGACAAGCAAGGAATCAGCCCCAGTCTCTGTGCCTCTGTGCGAGCAGTGCCATGGGCAGATGAGGCTGAGCAACAGCTTTCCAGGCTAGCTCTTTCTGGCTGCGAGCTATCTGCAGACGTTCGCATTTTCAGAGCAGGGCTGCGGGATATTCCCTGCACAGACCGCCAAAGCTACGATTGAAGTTTGACGGGTTCAAGACAAGAAAGCAGCCCCAGTCTCTGTGCCTCTGTGCGAGCAGTGGCATGGGCAGATGAGGCTGAGCAACAGCTTTCCAGGCTTGCTTTTTCTGGCTGCGAGCTATCTGGAGACGTTCGCATTTTCAGAACAGGGCTTCTGGAGGTGCCCTGCACGGACCCCCGAAGATACGTTTGAAGTTTGCGGTGTCAAGACAAGCAAGCAGGCCCCGTCTATGTGCCTCTGTGCGAGCAGTGCCATGGGCAGATGAGGCTGAGCAACAGCTTTCCAGGCTAGCTCTTTCTGGCTGCGAGCTATCTGCAGCCGTTCGCATTTTCAGAGCAGGGCTGCCGGATACGCCGGCCAAGGACCCACAAAGCTACCTTTGAAGTTTGAGAGGGCAAGACAAGCAAACAGCCCCAGTCTCTGTGCCTCTGTGCGAGCAGTGCCATGGGCAGATGAGGCTGAGCAACAGCTTTCCAGGCTAGCTCTTTCTGCCTGCGAGCTATCTGCAGACGTTCGCATTTTCGGAGCAGGCCTTCTGGAGGCACCCGATACGGACCACCTAAGTTACGTTTGAAGTTTGAGGGGGCAAGACAAGCAAGCAGCCCCAGTCTCTGTGCCTCTGTGCGAGCAGTGCCATGGGCAGATGAGGCTGAGCAACAGCTTTCCAGGCTAGCCCTTTCTGCCTGCGAGCTATCTGCAGACGTTCGCATTTTCAGAGCAGGCCTTCTGGAGGCGCCCGCGAAGTTCCCCCGAAGCTACGTTTGAAGTTTGAGGTGGCAAGACAAGCAAGCAGCCCCAGTCTCTGTGCCTCTGTGTGAGCAGTGCCATGGGCAGATAACGCTGAGCAACAGCTTTCCAGGCTAGCTCTTTCTGGCTGCGAGCTATCTGCAGCCGTTCGCATTTTCAGAGCAGGGCCGACGGAGGCCCCCTGCACGGAACCCTAAAGATACTTTTGAAGTTTGAGATGGCAAGACAAGCAAGCAAGCAGCCCCAGTCTCTGTGCCTCTGTGCGAGCAGTGCCATGGGCAGATGAGGCTGAGCAACAGCTTTCCAGGCTAGCTCTTTCTGCCTGCGAGCTATCTGCAGACGTTCTCATTTTCAGAGCAGGGCTTCTGGAGATGCCCTGCACGGACCCCCGAAGCTACGTTTGAAGTTTGAGGGGGCAAGACAAGCAAGCAGCCCCAGTCTCTGTGCCTCTGTGCGAGCAGTGCCATGGGCAGATGAGGCTGAGCAACAGCTTTCCAGGCTAGCTCTTTCTGCCTGCGAGCTATCTGCAGACGTTCGCATTTTCAGAGCAGGGCTTCAGGAGGTGCCCTGCACGGACCCCCGAATCTGTGTTTAAAGTTTGAGGGAGCAAGACAAGCAAGCAGCCCCAGTCTCTGTGCCTCTGTGCGAGCAGTGCCATGGGCAGATGAGGCTGAGCAACAGCTTTCCAGGCTTGCTTTTTCTGGCTGCGAGCTATCTGCAGACGTTCGCATTTTCAGAACAGGGCTTCTGAAGGTGCCCTGCACGGACCCCCGAAGATACGTTTGAAGTTTGCGGTGTCAAGACAAGCAAGCAGGCCCCGTCTATGTGCCTCTGTGCGAGCAGTGCCATGGGCAGATGAGGCTGAGCAACAGCTTTCCAGGCTAGCTGTTTCTGGCTGCGAGCTATCTGCAGACGTTCGCATTTTCAGAGCAGGGCTGCCGGATACGCCGGCCAAGGACCCACAAAGCTACCTTTGAAGTTTGAGAGGGCAAGACAAGCAAACAGCCCCAGTCTCTGTGCCTCTGTGCGAGCAGTGCCATGGGCAGATGAGGCTGAGCAACAGCTTTCCAGGCTAGCCCTTTCTGCCTGCGAGCTATCTGCAGCCGTTCGCATTTTCAGAGCAGGGCTGCCGGATACGCCGGCCAAGGACCCACAAAGCTACCTTTGAAGTTTGAGAGGGCAAGACAAGCAAACAGCCCCAGTCTCTGTGCCTCTGTGCGAGCAGTGCCATGGGCAGATGAGGCTGAGCAACAGCTTTCCAGGCTAGCTCTTTCTGCCCGCGAGCTATCTGCAGACGTTCGCATTTTCGGAGCAGGCCTTCTGGAGGCACCCGATACGGACCACCTAAGTTACGTTTGAAGTTTGAGGGGGCAAGACAAGCAAGCAGCCCCAGTCTCTGTGCCTCTGTGCGAGCAGTGCCATGGGCAGATGAGGCTGAGCAACAGCTTTCCAGGCTAGCCCTTTCTGCCTGCGAGCTATCTGCAGACGTTCGCATTTTCAGAGCAGGCCTTCTGGAGGCGCCCGCGAAGTTCCCCCGAAGCTACGTTTGAAGTTTGAGGTGGCAAGACAAGCAAGCAGCCCCAGTCTCTGTGCCTCTGTGTGAGCAGTGCCATGGGCAGATAACGCTGAGCAACAGCTTTCCAGGCTAGCTCTTTCTGGCTGCGAGCTATCTGCAGCCGTTCGCATTTTCAGAGCAGGGCTGATAGAGGTGCTCTGCACGGACCCCCAAATCTACGTTTGAAGTTTGAGGGAGCAAGACAAGCAAGCAGCCCCAGTCTCTGTGCCTCTGTGCGAGCAGTGCCATGGGCAGATGAGGCTGAGCAACAGCTTTCCAGGCTAGCTCTTTCTGCCTGCGAGCTATCTGCAGACGTTCGCATTTTCGGAGCAGGGCCGACGGAGGCCCCCTGCACGGAACCCTAAAGATACTTTTGAAGTTTGAGATGGCAAGACAAGCAAGCAAGCAGCCCCAGTCTCTGTGCCTCTGTGCGAGCAGTGCCATGGGCAGATGAGGCTGAGCAACAGCTTTCCAGGCTAGCTCTTTCTGCCTGCGAGCTATCTGCAGACGTTCTCATTTTCAGAGCAGGGCTTCTGGAGATGCCCTGCACGGACCCCCGAAGCTACGTTTGAATTTTGAGGGGGCAAGACAAGCAAGCAGCCCCAGTCTCTGTGCCTCTGTGCGAGCAGTGCCATGGGCAGATGAGGCTGAGCAACAGCTTTCCAGGCTAGCTCTTTCTGCCTGCGAGCTATCTGCAGACGTTCGCATTTTCAGAGCAGGGCTTCAGGAGGTGCCCTGCACGGACCCCCGAATCTGCTTTTAAATTTTGAGGGAACAAGACAAGCAAGCAGCCCCAGTCTCTGTGCCTCTGTGCGAGCAGTGCCATGGGCAGATGAGGCTGAGCAACAGCTTTCCAGTCTAGCTCTTTCTGGCTGCGAGCTATCTGCAGCCGTTCGCATTTTCAGAGTAGGGCTGCCGGATACGCCGGCCAAGGACCCACAAAGCTACGTTTGAAGTTTGAGAGGGCAAGACAAGCAAGCAGCCCCAGTCTCTGTGCCTCTGTGCGAGCAGTGCCATGGGCAGATGAGGCTGAGCAACAGCTTTCCAGGCTAGCTCTTTCTGGCTGCGAGCTATCTGCAGACGTTCGCATTTTCGGAGCAGGCCTTCTGGAGGCACCCGGTACGGACCACCTAAGTTACGTTTGAAGTTTGAGGAGGCAAGACAAGCAAGCAGCCCCAGTCTCTGTGCCTCTGTGCGAGCAGTGCCATGGGCAGATGAGGCTGAGCAACAGCTTTCCAGGCTAGCTCTTTCTGCCTGCGAGCTATCTGCAGACGTTCGCATTTTCAGAGCAGGCCTTCTGGAGGCGCCCGCGAAGTTCCCCCGAAGCTACGTTTGAAGTTTGAGGTGGCAAGACAAGCAAGCAGCCCCAGTCTCTGTGCCTCTGTGTGAGCAGTGCCATGGGCAGATAACGCTGAGCAACAGCTTTCCAGGCTAGCTCTTTCTGGCTGCGAGCTATCTGCAGCCGTTCGCATTTTCAGAGCAGGGCTGATAGAGGTGCTCTGCACGGACCCCCGAATCTACGTTTGAAGTTTGAGGGAGCAAGACAAGCAAGCAGCCCCAGTCTCTGTGCCTCTGTGCGAGCAGTGCCATGGGCAGATGAGGCTGAGCAACAGCTTTCCAGGCTAGCTCTTTCTGGCTGCGAGCTATCTGCAGCCGTTCGCATTTTCGGAGCAGGGCCGACGGAGGCCCCCTGCACGGAACCCTAAAGATACTTTTGAAGTTTGAGATGGCAAGACAAGCAAGCAAGCAGCCCCAGTCTCTGTGCCTCTGTGCGAGCAGTGCCATGGGCAGATGAGGCTGAGCAACAGCTTTCCAGGCTAGCTCTTTCTGCCTGCGAGCTATCTGCAGACGTTCGCATTTTCAGAGCAGGGCTTCAGGAGGTGCCCTGCACGGACCCCCGAATCTGTGTTTAAAGTTTGAGGGAGCAAGACAAGCAAGCAGCCCCAGTCTCTGTGCCTCTGTGCGAGCAGTGCCATGGGCAGATGAGGCTGAGCAACAGCTTTCCAGGCTTGCTTTTTCTGGCTGCGAGCTATCTGCAGACGTTCGCATTTTCAGAACAGGGCTTCTGAAGGTGCCCTGCACGGACCCCCGAAGATACGTTTGAAGTTTGCGGTGTCAAGACAAGCAAGCAGGCCCCGTCTATGTGCCTCTGTGCGAGCAGTGCCATGGGCAGATGAGGCTGAGCAACAGCTTTCCAGGCTAGCTGTTTCTGGCTGCGAGCTATCTGCAGACGTTCGCATTTTCAGAGCAGGGCTGCCGGATACGCCGGCCAAGGACCCACAAAGCTACCTTTGAAGTTTGAGAGGGCAAGACAAGCAAACAGCCCCAGTCTCTGTGCCTCTGTGCGAGCAGTGCCATGGGCAGATGAGGCTGAGCAACAGCTTTCCAGGCTAGCCCTTTCTGCCTGCGAGCTATCTGCAGACGTTCGCATTTTCAGAGCAGGCCTTCTGGAGGCGCCCGCGAAGTTCCCCCGAAGCTACGTTTGAAGTTTGAGGTGGCAAGACAAGCAAGCAGCCCCAGTCTCTGTGCCTCTGTGTGAGCAGTGCCATGGGCAGATAACGCTGAGCAACAGCTTTCCAGGCTAGCTCTTTCTGGCTGCGAGCTATCTGCAGCCGTTCGCATTTTCAGAGCAGGGCTGATAGAGGTGCTCTGCACGGACCCCCGAATCTACGTTTGAAGTTTGAGGGAGCAAGACAAGCAAGCAGCCCCAGTCTCTGTGCCTCTGTGCGAGCAGTGCCATGGGCAGATGAGGCTGAGCAACAGCTTTCCAGGCTAGCTCTTTCTGCCTGCGAGCTATCTGCAGACGTTCGCATTTTCGGAGCAGGGCTTCAGTAGGCCCCCTGCACGGAACCCCAAAGATACTTTTGAAGTTTGAGGTGGAAGACAAGCAAGGAATCAGCCCCAGTCTCTGTGCCTCTGTGCGAGCAGTGCCATGGGCAGATGAGGCTGAGCAACAGCTTTCCAGGCTAGCTCTTTCTGGCTGCGAGCTATCTGCAGACGTTCGCATTTTCAGAGCAGGGCTGCGGGATATTCCCTGCACAGACCGCCAAAGCTACGATTGAAGTTTGACGGGTTCAAGACAAGAAAGCAGCCCCAGTCTCTGTGCCTCTGTGCGAGCAGTGGCATGGGCAGATGAGGCTGAGCAACAGCTTTCCAGGCTTGCTTTTTCTGGCTGCGAGCTATCTGGAGACGTTCGCATTTTCAGAACAGGGCTTCTGGAGGTGCCCTGCACGGACCCCCGAAGATACGTTTGAAGTTTGCGGTGTCAAGACAAGCAAGCAGGCCCCGTCTATGTGCCTCTGTGCGAGCAGTGCCATGGGCAGATGAGGCTGAGCAACAGCTTTCCAGGCTAGCTCTTTCTGGCTGCGAGCTATCTGCAGCCGTTCGCATTTTCAGAGCAGGGCTGCCGGATACGCCGGCCAAGGACCCACAAAGCTACCTTTGAAGTTTGAGAGGGCAAGACAAGCAAACAGCCCCAGTCTCTGTGCCTCTGTGCGAGCAGTGCCATGGGCAGATGAGGCTGAGCAACAGCTTTCCAGGCTAGCTCTTTCTGCCTGCGAGCTATCTGCAGACGTTCGCATTTTCGGAGCAGGCCTTCTGGAGGCACCCGATACGGACCACCTAAGTTACGTTTGAAGTTTGAGGGGGCAAGACAAGCAAGCAGCCCCAGTCTCTGTGCCTCTGTGCGAGCAGTGCCATGGGCAGATGAGGCTGAGCAACAGCTTTCCAGGCTAGCCCTTTCTGCCTGCGAGCTATCTGCAGACGTTCGCATTTTCAGAGCAGGCCTTCTGGAGGCGCCCGCGAAGTTCCCCCGAAGCTACGTTTGAAGTTTGAGGTGGCAAGACAAGCAAGCAGCCCCAGTCTCTGTGCCTCTGTGTGAGCAGTGCCATGGGCAGATAACGCTGAGCAACAGCTTTCCAGGCTAGCTCTTTCTGGCTGCGAGCTATCTGCAGCCGTTCGCATTTTCAGAGCAGGGCCGACGGAGGCCCCCTGCACGGAACCCTAAAGATACTTTTGAAGTTTGAGATGGCAAGACAAGCAAGCAAGCAGCCCCAGTCTCTGTGCCTCTGTGCGAGCAGTGCCATGGGCAGATGAGGCTGAGCAACAGCTTTCCAGGCTAGCTCTTTCTGCCTGCGAGCTATCTGCAGACGTTCTCATTTTCAGAGCAGGGCTTCTGGAGATGCCCTGCACGGACCCCCGAAGCTACGTTTGAAGTTTGAGGGGGCAAGACAAGCAAGCAGCCCCAGTCTCTGTGCCTCTGTGCGAGCAGTGCCATGGGCAGATGAGGCTGAGCAACAGCTTTCCAGGCTAGCTCTTTCTGCCTGCGAGCTATCTGCAGACGTTCGCATTTTCAGAGCAGGGCTTCAGGAGGTGCCCTGCACGGACCCCCGAATCTGTGTTTAAAGTTTGAGGGAGCAAGACAAGCAAGCAGCCCCAGTCTCTGTGCCTCTGTGCGAGCAGTGCCATGGGCAGATGAGGCTGAGCAACAGCTTTCCAGGCTTGCTTTTTCTGGCTGCGAGCTATCTGCAGACGTTCGCATTTTCAGAACAGGGCTTCTGAAGGTGCCCTGCACGGACCCCCGAAGATACGTTTGAAGTTTGCGGTGTCAAGACAAGCAAGCAGGCCCCGTCTATGTGCCTCTGTGCGAGCAGTGCCATGGGCAGATGAGGCTGAGCAACAGCTTTCCAGGCTAGCTGTTTCTGGCTGCGAGCTATCTGCAGACGTTCGCATTTTCAGAGCAGGGCTGCCGGATACGCCGGCCAAGGACCCACAAAGCTACCTTTGAAGTTTGAGAGGGCAAGACAAGCAAACAGCCCCAGTCTCTGTGCCTCTGTGCGAGCAGTGCCATGGGCAGATGAGGCTGAGCAACAGCTTTCCAGGCTAGCCCTTTCTGCCTGCGAGCTATCTGCAGCCGTTCGCATTTTCAGAGCAGGGCTGCCGGATACGCCGGCCAAGGACCCACAAAGCTACCTTTGAAGTTTGAGAGGGCAAGACAAGCAAACAGCCCCAGTCTCTGTGCCTCTGTGCGAGCAGTGCCATGGGCAGATGAGGCTGAGCAACAGCTTTCCAGGCTAGCTCTTTCTGCCCGCGAGCTATCTGCAGACGTTCGCATTTTCGGAGCAGGCCTTCTGGAGGCACCCGATACGGACCACCTAAGTTACGTTTGAAGTTTGAGGGGGCAAGACAAGCAAGCAGCCCCAGTCTCTGTGCCTCTGTGCGAGCAGTGCCATGGGCAGATGAGGCTGAGCAACAGCTTTCCAGGCTAGCCCTTTCTGCCTGCGAGCTATCTGCAGACGTTCGCATTTTCAGAGCAGGCCTTCTGGAGGCGCCCGCGAAGTTCCCCCGAAGCTACGTTTGAAGTTTGAGGTGGCAAGACAAGCAAGCAGCCCCAGTCTCTGTGCCTCTGTGTGAGCAGTGCCATGGGCAGATAACGCTGAGCAACAGCTTTCCAGGCTAGCTCTTTCTGGCTGCGAGCTATCTGCAGCCGTTCGCATTTTCAGAGCAGGGCTGATAGAGGTGCTCTGCACGGACCCCCAAATCTACGTTTGAAGTTTGAGGGAGCAAGACAAGCAAGCAGCCCCAGTCTCTGTGCCTCTGTGCGAGCAGTGCCATGGGCAGATGAGGCTGAGCAACAGCTTTCCAGGCTAGCTCTTTCTGCCTGCGAGCTATCTGCAGACGTTCGCATTTTCGGAGCAGGGCCGACGGAGGCCCCCTGCACGGAACCCTAAAGATACTTTTGAAGTTTGAGATGGCAAGACAAGCAAGCAAGCAGCCCCAGTCTCTGTGCCTCTGTGCGAGCAGTGCCATGGGCAGATGAGGCTGAGCAACAGCTTTCCAGGCTAGCTCTTTCTGCCTGCGAGCTATCTGCAGACGTTCTCATTTTCAGAGCAGGGCTTCTGGAGATGCCCTGCACGGACCCCCGAAGCTACGTTTGAAGTTTGAGGGGGCAAGACAAGCAAGCAGCCCCAGTCTCTGTGCCTCTGTGCGAGCAGTGCCATGGGCAGATGAGGCTGAGCAACAGCTTTCCAGGCTAGCTCTTTCTGCCTGCGAGCTATCTGCAGACGTTCGCATTTTCAGAGCAGGGCTTCAGGAGGTGCCCTGCACGGACCCCCGAATCTGCTTTTAAATTTTGAGGGAACAAGACAAGCAAGCAGCCCCAGTCTCTGTGCCTCTGTGCGAGCAGTGCCATGGGCAGATGAGGCTGAGCAACAGCTTTCCAGTCTAGCTCTTTCTGGCTGCGAGCTATCTGCAGCCGTTCGCATTTTCAGAGTAGGGCTGCCGGATACGCCGGCCAAGGACCCACAAAGCTACGTTTGAAGTTTGAGAGGGCAAGACAAGCAAGCAGCCCCAGTCTCTGTGCCTCTGTGCGAGCAGTGCCATGGGCAGATGAGGCTGAGCAACAGCTTTCCAGGCTAGCTCTTTCTGGCTGCGAGCTATCTGCAGACGTTCGCATTTTCGGAGCAGGCCTTCTGGAGGCACCCGGTACGGACCACCTAAGTTACGTTTGAAGTTTGAGGAGGCAAGACAAGCAAGCAGCCCCAGTCTCTGTGCCTCTGTGCGAGCAGTGCCATGGGCAGATGAGGCTGAGCAACAGCTTTCCAGGCTAGCTCTTTCTGCCTGCGAGCTATCTGCAGACGTTCGCATTTTCAGAGCAGGCCTTCTGGAGGCGCCCGCGAAGTTCCCCCGAAGCTACGTTTGAAGTTTGAGGTGGCAAGACAAGCAAGCAGCCCCAGTCTCTGTGCCTCTGTGTGAGCAGTGCCATGGGCAGATAACGCTGAGCAACAGCTTTCCAGGCTAGCTCTTTCTGGCTGCGAGCTATCTGCAGCCGTTCGCATTTTCAGAGCAGGGCTGATAGAGGTGCTCTGCACGGACCCCCGAATCTACGTTTGAAGTTTGAGGGAGCAAGACAAGCAAGCAGCCCCAGTCTCTGTGCCTCTGTGCGAGCAGTGCCATGGGCAGATGAGGCTGAGCAACAGCTTTCCAGGCTAGCTCTTTCTGCCTGCGAGCTATATGCAGACGTTCGCATTTTCAGAGCAGGGCTGCCGGATACGCCGGCCAAGGACCCACAAAGCTACCTTTGAAGTTTGAGGTGGCAAGACAAGCAAGCAGCCCCAGTCTCTGTGCCTCTGTGTGAGCAGTGCCATGGGCAGATAACGCTGAGCAACAGCTTTCCAGGCTAGCTCTTTCTGGCTGCGAGCTATCTGCAGCCGTTCGCATTTTCAGAGCAGGGCTGATAGAGGTGCTCTGCACGGACCCCCGAATCTACGTTTGAAGTTTGAGGGAGCAAGACAAGCAAGCAGCCCCAGTCTCTGTGCCTCTGTGCGAGCAGTGCCATGGGCAGATGAGGCTGAGCAACAGCTTTCCAGGCTAGCCCTTTCTGCCTGCGAGCTATCTGCAGACGTTCGCATTTTCAGAGCAGGCCTTCTGGAGGCGCCCGCGAAGTTCCCCCGAAGCTACGTTTGAAGTTTGAGGTGGCAAGACAAGCAAGCAGCCCCAGTCTCTGTGCCTCTGTGTGAGCAGTGCCATGGGCAGATAACGCTGAGCAACAGCTTTCCAGGCTAGCTCTTTCTGGCTGCGAGCTATCTGCAGCCGTTCGCATTTTCAGAGCAGGGCTGATAGAGGTGCTCTGCACGGACCCCCAAATCTACGTTTGAAGTTTGAGGGAGCAAGACAAGCAAGCAGCCCCAGTCTCTGTGCCTCTGTGCGAGCAGTGCCATGGGCAGATGAGGCTGAGCAACAGCTTTCCAGGCTAGCTCTTTCTGCCTGCGAGCTATCTGCAGACGTTCGCATTTTCGGAGCAGGGCCGACGGAGGCCCCCTGCACGGAACCCTAAAGATACTTTTGAAGTTTGAGATGGCAAGACAAGCAAGCAAGCAGCCCCAGTCTCTGTGCCTCTGTGCGAGCAGTGCCATGGGCAGATGAGGCTGAGCAACAGCTTTCCAGGCTAGCTCTTTCTGCCTGCGAGCTATCTGCAGACGTTCTCATTTTCAGAGCAGGGCTTCTGGAGATGCCCTGCACGGACCCCCGAAGCTACGTTTGAAGTTTGAGGGGGCAAGACAAGCAAGCAGCCCCAGTCTCTGTGCCTCTGTGCGAGCAGTGCCATGGGCAGATGAGGCTGAGCAACAGCTTTCCAGGCTAGCTCTTTCTGCCTGCGAGCTATCTGCAGACGTTCGCATTTTCAGAGCAGGGCTTCAGGAGGTGCCCTGCACGGACCCCCGAATCTGCTTTTAAATTTTGAGGGAACAAGACAAGCAAGCAGCCCCAGTCTCTGTGCCTCTGTGCGAGCAGTGCCATGGGCAGATGAGGCTGAGCAACAGCTTTCCAGTCTAGCTCTTTCTGGCTGCGAGCTATCTGCAGCCGTTCGCATTTTCAGAGTAGGGCTGCCGGATACGCCGGCCAAGGACCCACAAAGCTACGTTTGAAGTTTGAGAGGGCAAGACAAGCAAGCAGCCCCAGTCTCTGTGCCTCTGTGCGAGCAGTGCCATGGGCAGATGAGGCTGAGCAACAGCTTTCCAGGCTAGCTCTTTCTGGCTGCGAGCTATCTGCAGACGTTCGCATTTTCGGAGCAGGCCTTCTGGAGGCACCCGGTACGGACCACCTAAGTTACGTTTGAAGTTTGAGGAGGCAAGACAAGCAAGCAGCCCCAGTCTCTGTGCCTCTGTGCGAGCAGTGCCATGGGCAGATGAGGCTGAGCAACAGCTTTCCAGGCTAGCTCTTTCTGCCTGCGAGCTATCTGCAGACGTTCGCATTTTCAGAGCAGGCCTTCTGGAGGCGCCCGCGAAGTTCCCCCGAAGCTACGTTTGAAGTTTGAGGTGGCAAGACAAGCAAGCAGCCCCAGTCTCTGTGCCTCTGTGTGAGCAGTGCCATGGGCAGATAACGCTGAGCAACAGCTTTCCAGGCTAGCTCTTTCTGGCTGCGAGCTATCTGCAGCCGTTCGCATTTTCAGAGCAGGGCTGATAGAGGTGCTCTGCACGGACCCCCGAATCTACGTTTGAAGTTTGAGGGAGCAAGACAAGCAAGCAGCCCCAGTCTCTGTGCCTCTGTGCGAGCAGTGCCATGGGCAGATGAGGCTGAGCAACAGCTTTCCAGGCTAGCTCTTTCTGCCTGCGAGCTATCTGCAGACGTTCGCATTTTCGGAGCAGGGCCGACGGAGGCCCCCTGCACGGAACCCTAAAGATACATTTGAAGTTTGAGATGGCAAGACAAGCAAGCAAGCAGCCCCAGTCTCTGTGCCTCTGTGCGAGCAGTGCCATGGGCAGATGAGGCTGAGCAACAGCTTTCCAGGCTAGCCCTTTCTGCCTGCGAGCTATCTGCAGACGTTCGCATTTTCAGAACAGGGCTTCTGAAGGTGCCCTGCACGGACCCCCGAAGATACGTTTGAAGTTTGCGGTGTCAAGACAAGCAAGCAGGCCCCGTCTATGTGCCTCTGTGCGAGCAGTGCCATGGGCAGATGAGGCTGAGCAACAGCTTTCCAGGCTAGCTCTTTCTGCCTGCGAGCTATCTGCAGACGTTCGCATTTTCAGAGCAGGGCTGCCGGATACGCCGGCCAAGGACCCACAAAGCTACCTTTGAAGTTTGAGGTGGCAAGACAAGCAAGCAGCCCCAGTCTCTGTGCCTCTGTGTGAGCAGTGCCATGGGCAGATAACGCTGAGCAACAGCTTTCCAGGCTAGCTCTTTCTGGCTGCGAGCTATCTGCAGCCGTTCGCATTTTCAGAGCAGGGCTGATAGAGGTGCTCTGCACGGACCCCCGAATCTACGTTTGAAGTTTGAGGGAGCAAGACAAGCAAGCAGCCCCAGTCTCTGTGCCTCTGTGCGAGCAGTGCCATGGGCAGATGAGGCTGAGCAACAGCTTTCCAGGCTAGCTCTTTCTGCCTGCGAGCTATCTGCAGACGTTCGCATTTTCGGAGCAGGGCCGACGGAGGCCCCCTGCACGGAACCCTAAAGATACATTTGAAGTTTGAGATGGCAAGACAAGCAAGCAAGCAGCCCCAGTCTCTGTGCCTCTGTGCGAGCAGTGCCATGGGCAGATGAGGCTGAGCAACAGCTTTCCAGGCTAGCCCTTTCTGCCTGCGAGCTATCTGCAGACGTTCGCATTTTCAGAACAGGGCTTCTGAAGGTGCCCTGCACGGACCCCCGAAGATACGTGTGAAGTTTGCGGTGTCAAGACAAGCAAGCAGGCCCCGTCTATGTGCCTCTGTGCGAGCAGTGCCATGGGCAGATGAGGCTGAGCAACAGCTTTCCAGGCTAGCTCTTTCTGCCTGCGAGCTATCTGCAGACGTTCGCATTTTCAGAGCAGGGCTGCCGGATACGCCGGCCAAGGACCCACAAAGCTACCTTTGAAGTTTGAGGTGGCAAGACAAGCAAGCAGCCCCAGTCTCTGTGCCTCTGTGTGAGCAGTGCCATGGGCAGATAACGCTGAGCAACAGCTTTCCAGGCTAGCTCTTTCTGGCTGCGAGCTATCTGCAGCCGTTCGCATTTTCAGAGCAGGGCTGATAGAGGTGCTCTGCACGGACCCCCGAATCTACGTTTGAAGTTTGAGGGAGCAAGACAAGCAAGCAGCCCCAGTCTCTGTGCCTCTGTGCGAGCAGTGCCATGGGCAGATGAGGCTGAGCAACAGCTTTCCAGGCTAGCTCTTTCTGCCTGCGAGCTATCTGCAGACGTTCGCATTTTCGGAGCAGGGCTGACGGAGGCCCCCTGCACGGAACCGCAAAGATACTTTTGAAGTTTGAGGTGGAAGACAAGCAAGGAATCAGCCCCAGTCTCTGTGCCTCTGTGCGAGCAGTGCCATGGGCAGATGAGGCTGAGCAACAGCTTTCCAGGCTAGCTCTTTCTGGCTGCGAGCTATCTGCAGACGTTCGCATTTTCAGAGCAGGGCTGCGGGATATTTCCTGCACAGACCGCCAAAGCTACGATTGAAGTTTGACGGGTTCAAGACAAGAAAGCATCCCCAGTCTCTGTGCCTCTGTGCGAGCAGTGGCATGGGCAGATGAGGCTGAGCAACAGCTTTCCAGGCTTGCTTTTTCTGGCTGCGAGCTATCTGCAGACGTTTGCATTTTCAGAACAGGGCTTCTGGAGGTGCCCTGCACGGCCCCCCGAAGATACGTTTGAAGTTTGCGGTGTCAAGACAAGCAAGCAGGTCCCGTCTATGTGCCTCTGTGCGAGCAGTGCCATGGGCAGATGAGGCTGAGCAACAGCTTTCCAGGCTAGCTCTTTCTGCCTGCGAGCTATCTGCAGACGTTCTCATTTTCAGAGCAGGGCTTCTGGAGATGCCCTGCACGGACCCCCGAAGCTACGTTTGAAGTTTGAGGGGGCAAGACAAGCAAGCAGCCCCAGTCTCTGTGCCTCTGTGCGAGCAGTGCCATGGGCAGATGAGGCTGAGCAACAGCTTTCCAGGCTAGCTCTTTCTGCCTGCGAGCTATCTGCAGACGTTCGCATTTTCAGAGCAGGGCTTCAGGAGGTGCCCTGCACGGACCCCCGAATCTGCTTTTAAATTTTGAGGGAACAAGACAAGCAAGCAGCCCCAGTCTCTGTGCCTCTGTGCGAGCAGTGCCATGGGCAGATGAGGCTGAGCAACAGCTTTCCAGTCTAGCTCTTTCTGGCTGCGAGCTATCTGCAGCCGTTCGCATTTTCAGAGTAGGGCTGCCGGATACGCCGGCCAAGGACCCACAAAGCTACGTTTGAAGTTTGAGAGGGCAAGACAAGCAAGCAGCCCCAGTCTCTGTGCCTCTGTGCGAGCAGTGCCATGGGCAGATGAGGCTGAGCAACAGCTTTCCAGGCTAGCTCTTTCTGGCTGCGAGCTATCTGCAGACGTTCGCATTTTCGGAGCAGGCCTTCTGGAGGCACCCGGTACGGACCACCTAAGTTACGTTTGAAGTTTGAGGAGGCAAGACAAGCAAGCAGCCCCAGTCTCTGTGCCTCTGTGCGAGCAGTGCCATGGGCAGATGAGGCTGAGCAACAGCTTTCCAGGCTAGCTCTTTCTGCCTGCGAGCTATCTGCAGACGTTCGCATTTTCAGAGCAGGCCTTCTGGAGGCGCCCGCGAAGTTCCCCCGAAGCTACGTTTGAAGTTTGAGGTGGCAAGACAAGCAAGCAGCCCCAGTCTCTGTGCCTCTGTGTGAGCAGTGCCATGGGCAGATAACGCTGAGCAACAGCTTTCCAGGCTAGCTCTTTCTGGCTGCGAGCTATCTGCAGCCGTTCGCATTTTCAGAGCAGGGCTGATAGAGGTGCTCTGCACGGACCCCCGAATCTACGTTTGAAGTTTGAGGGAGCAAGACAAGCAAGCAGCCCCAGTCTCTGTGCCTCTGTGCGAGCAGTGCCATGGGCAGATGAGGCTGAGCAACAGCTTTCCAGGCTAGCTCTTTCTGCCTGCGAGCTATCTGCAGACGTTCGCATTTTCGGAGCAGGGCCGACGGAGGCCCCCTGCACGGAACCCTAAAGATACATTTGAAGTTTGAGATGGCAAGACAAGCAAGCAAGCAGCCCCAGTCTCTGTGCCTCTGTGCGAGCAGTGCCATGGGCAGATGAGGCTGAGCAACAGCTTTCCAGGCTAGCCCTTTCTGCCTGCGAGCTATCTGCAGACGTTCGCATTTTCAGAACAGTACTTCTGAAGGTGCCCTGCACGGACCCCCGAAGATACGTTTGAAGTTTGCGGTGTCAAGACAAGCAAGCAGGCCCCGTCTATGTGCCTCTGTGCGAGCAGTGCCATGGGCAGATGAGGCTGAGCAACAGCTTTCCAGGCTAGCTCTTTCTGCCTGCGAGCTATCTGCAGACGTTCGCATTTTCAGAGCAGGGCTGCCGGATACGCCGGCCAAGGACCCACAAAGCTACCTTTGAAGTTTGAGGTGGCAAGACAAGCAAGCAGCCCCAGTCTCTGTGCCTCTGTGTGAGCAGTGCCATGGGCAGATAACGCTGAGCAACAGCTTTCCAGGCTAGCTCTTTCTGGCTGCGAGCTATCTGCAGCCGTTCGCATTTTCAGAGCAGGGCTGATAGAGGTGCTCTGCACGGACCCCCGAATCTACGTTTGAAGTTTGAGGGAGCAAGACAAGCAAGCAGCCCCAGTCTCTGTGCCTCTGTGCGAGCAGTGCCATGGGCAGATGAGGCTGAGCAACAGCTTTCCAGGCTAGCCCTTTCTGCCTGCGAGCTATCTGCAGACGTTCGCATTTTCAGAGCAGGCCTTCTGGAGGCGCCCGCGAAGTTCCCCCGAAGCTACGTTTGAAGTTTGAGGTGGCAAGACAAGCAAGCAGCCCCAGTCTCTGTGCCTCTGTGTGAGCAGTGCCATGGGCAGATAACGCTGAGCAACAGCTTTCCAGGCTAGCTCTTTCTGGCTGCGAGCTATCTGCAGCCGTTCGCATTTTCAGAGCAGGGCTGATAGAGGTGCTCTGCACGGACCCCCAAATCTACGTTTGAAGTTTGAGGGAGCAAGACAAGCAAGCAGCCCCAGTCTCTGTGCCTCTGTGCGAGCAGTGCCATGGGCAGATGAGGCTGAGCAACAGCTTTCCAGGCTAGCTCTTTCTGCCTGCGAGCTATCTGCAGACGTTCGCATTTTCGGAGCAGGGCCGACGGAGGCCCCCTGCACGGAACCCTAAAGATACTTTTGAAGTTTGAGATGGCAAGACAAGCAAGCAAGCAGCCCCAGTCTCTGTGCCTCTGTGCGAGCAGTGCCATGGGCAGATGAGGCTGAGCAACAGCTTTCCAGGCTAGCTCTTTCTGCCTGCGAGCTATCTGCAGACGTTCTCATTTTCAGAGCAGGGCTTCTGGAGATGCCCTGCACGGACCCCCGAAGCTACGTTTGAAGTTTGAGGGGGCAAGACAAGCAAGCAGCCCCAGTCTCTGTGCCTCTGTGCGAGCAGTGCCATGGGCAGATGAGGCTGAGCAACAGCTTTCCAGGCTAGCTCTTTCTGCCTGCGAGCTATCTGCAGACGTTCGCATTTTCAGAGCAGGGCTTCAGGAGGTGCCCTGCACGGACCCCCGAATCTGCTTTTAAATTTTGAGGGAACAAGACAAGCAAGCAGCCCCAGTCTCTGTGCCTCTGTGCGAGCAGTGCCATGGGCAGATGAGGCTGAGCAACAGCTTTCCAGTCTAGCTCTTTCTGGCTGCGAGCTATCTGCAGCCGTTCGCATTTTCAGAGTAGGGCTGCCGGATACGCCGGCCAAGGACCCACAAAGCTACGTTTGAAGTTTGAGGTGGCAAGACAAGCAAGCAGCCCCAGTCTCTGTGCCTCTGTGCGAGCAGTGCCATGGGCAGATGAGGCTGAGCAACAGCTTTCCAGGCTAGCTCTTTCTGGCTGCGAGCTATCTGCAGACGTTCGCATTTTCGGAGCAGGCCTTCTGGAGGCACCCGGTACGGACCACCTAAGTTACGTTTGAAGTTTGAGGAGGCAAGACAAGCAAGCAGCCCCAGTCTCTGTGCCTCTGTGCGAGCAGTGCCATGGGCAGATGAGGCTGAGCAACAGCTTTCCAGGCTAGCTCTTTCTGCCTGCGAGCTATCTGCAGACATTCGCATTTTCAGAGCAGGCCTTCTGGAGGCGCCCGCGAAGTTCCCCCGAAGCTACGTTTGAAGTTTGAGGTGGCAAGACAAGCAAGCAGCCCCAGTCTCTGTGCCTCTGTGTGAGCAGTGCCATGGGCAGATAACGCTGAGCAACAGCTTTCCAGGCTAGCTTTTTCTGGCTGCGAGCTATCTGCAGCCGTTCGCATTTTCAGAGCAGGGCTGATAGAGGTGCTCTGCACGGACCCCCGAATCTACGTTTGAAGTTTGAGGGAGCAAGACAAGCAAGCAGCCCCAGTCTCTGTGCCTCTGTGCGAGCAGTGCCATGGGCAGATGAGGCTGAGCAACAGCTTTCCAGGCTAGCTCTTTCTGCCTGCGAGCTATCTGCAGACGTTCGCATTTTCGGAGCAGGGCCGACGGAGGCCCCCTGCACGGAACCCTAAAGATACATTTGAAGTTTGAGATGGCAAGACAAGCAAGCAAGCAGCCCCAGTCTCTGTGCCTCTGTGCGAGCAGTGCCATGGGCAGATGAGGCTGAGCAACAGCTTTCCAGGCTAGCCCTTTCTGCCTGCGAGCTATCTGCAGACGTTCGCATTTTCAGAACAGGGCTTCTGAAGGTGCCCTGCACGGACCCCCGAAGATACGTGTGAAGTTTGCGGTGTCAAGACAAGCAAGCAGGCCCCGTCTATGTGCCTCTGTGCGAGCAGTGCCATGGGCAGATGAGGCTGAGCAACAGCTTTCCAGGCTAGCTCTTTCTGCCTGCGAGCTATCTGCAGACGTTCGCATTTTCAGAGCAGGGCTGCCGGATACGCCGGCCAAGGACCCACAAAGCTACCTTTGAAGTTTGAGGTGGCAAGACAAGCAAGCAGCCCCAGTCTCTGTGCCTCTGTGTGAGCAGTGCCATGGGCAGATAACGCTGAGCAACAGCTTTCCAGGCTAGCTCTTTCTGGCTGCGAGCTATCTGCAGCCGTTCGCATTTTCAGAGCAGGGCTGATAGAGGTGCTCTGCACGGACCCCCGAATCTACGTTTGAAGTTTGAGGGAGCAAGACAAGCAAGCAGCCCCAGTCTCTGTGCCTCTGTGCGAGCAGTGCCATGGGCAGATGAGGCTGAGCAACAGCTTTCCAGGCTAGCTCTTTCTGCCTGCGAGCTATCTGCAGACGTTCGCATTTTCGGAGCAGGGCTGACGGAGGCCCCCTGCACGGAACCGCAAAGATACTTTTGAAGTTTGAGGTGGAAGACAAGCAAGGAATCAGCCCCAGTCTCTGTGCCTCTGTGCGAGCAGTGCCATGGGCAGATGAGGCTGAGCAACAGCTTTCCAGGCTAGCTCTTTCTGGCTGCGAGCTATCTGCAGACGTTCGCATTTTCAGAGCAGGGCTGCGGGATATTTCCTGCACAGACCGCCAAAGCTACGATTGAAGTTTGACGGGTTCAAGACAAGAAAGCATCCCCAGTCTCTGTGCCTCTGTGCGAGCAGTGCCATGGGCAGATGAGGCTGAGCAACAGCTTTCCAGGCTTGCTTTTTCTGGCTGCGAGCTATCTGCAGACGTTTGCATTTTCAGAACAGGGCTTCTGGAGGTGCCCTGCACGGCCCCCCGAAGATACGTTTGAAGTTTGCGGTGTCAAGACAAGCAAGCAGGTCCCGTCTATGTGCCTCTGTGCGAGCAGTGCCATGGGCAGATGAGGCTGAGCAACAGCTTTCCAGGCTAGCTCTTTCTGGCTGCGAGCTATCTGCAGACGTTCGCATTTTCAGAGCAGGGCTGCCGGATACGCCGGCCAAGGACCCACAAAGCTACCTTTGAAGTTTGAGAGGGCAAGACAAGCAAACAGCCCCAGTCTCTGTGCCTCTGTGCGAGCAGTGCCATGGGCAGATGAGGCTGAGCAACAGCTTTCCAGGCTAGCTCTTTCTGCCTGCGAGCTATCTGCAGACGTTCGCATTTTCGGAGCAGGCCTTCTGGAGGCACCCAGTACGGACCACCTAAGTTACGTTTGAAGTTTGAGGGGGCAAGACAAGCAAGCATCCCCAGTCTCTGTGCCTCTGTGCGAGCAGTGCCATGGGCAGATGAGGCTGAGCAACAGCTTTCCAGGCTAGCCCTTTCTGCCTGCGAGCTATCTGCAGACGTTCGCATTTTCAAAGCAGGCCTTCTGGAGGCGCCCGCGAAGTTCCCCCGAAGCTACGTTTGAAGTTTGAGGTGGCAAGACAAGCAAGCAGCCCCAGTCTCTGTGCCTCTGTGTGAGCAGTGCCATGGGCAGATAACGCTGAGCAACAGCTTTCCAGGCTAGCTCTTTCTGGCTGCGAGCTATCTGCAGCCGTTCGCATTTTCAGAGCAGGGCTGATAGAGGTGCTCTGCACGGACCCCCGAATCTACGTTTGAAGTTTGAGGGAGCAAGAAAAGCAAGCAGCCCCAGTCTCTGTGCCTCTGTGCGAGCAGTGCCATGGGCAGATGAGGCTGAGCAACAGCTTTCCAGGCTAGCTCTTTCTGCCTGCGAGCTATCTGCAGACGTTCGCATTTTCGGAGCAGGGCCGACGGAGGCCCCCTGCACGGAACCATAAAGATACTTTTGAAGTTTGAGATGGCAAGACAAGCAAGCAAGCAGCCCCAGTCTCTGTGCCTCTGTGCGAGCAGTGCCATGGGCAGATGAGGCTGAGCAACAGCTTTCCAGGCTAGCTCTTTCTGCCTGCGAGCTATCTGCAGACGTTCTCATTTTCAGAGCAGGGCTTCTGGAGATGCCCTGCACGGACCCCCGAAGCTACGTTTGAAGTTTGAGGGGGCAAGACAAGCAAGCAGCCCCAGTCTCTGTGCCTCTGTGCTAGCAGTGCCATGGGCAGATGAGGCTGAGCAACAGCTTTCCAGGCTAGCTCTTTCTGCCTGCGAGCTATCTGCAGACGTTCGCATTTTCAGAGCAGGGCTTCAGGAGGTGCCCTGCACGGACCCCCGAATCTGCGTTTAAATTTTGAGGGAACAAGACAAGCAAGCAGCCCCAGTCTCTGTGCCTCTGTGCGAGCAGTGCCATGGGCAGATGAGGCTGAGCAACAGCTTTCCAGTCTAGCTCTTTCTGGCTGCGAGCTATCTGCAGCCGTTCGCATTTTCAGAGTAGGGCTGCCGGATACGCCGGCCAAGGACCCACAAAGCTACGTTTGAAGTTTGAGAGGGCAAGACAAGCAAGCAGCCCCAGTCTCTGTGCCTCTGTGCGAGCAGTGCCATGGGCAGATGAGGCTGAGCAACAGCTTTCCAGGCTAGCTCTTTCTGGCTGCGAGCTATCTGCAGACGTTCGCATTTTCGGAGCAGGCCTTCTGGAGGCACCCGGTACGGACCACCTAAGTTACGTTTGAAGTTTGAGGAGGCAAGACAAGCAAGCAGCCCCAGTCTCTGTGCCTCTGTGCGAGCAGTGCCATGGGCAGATGAGGCTGAGCAACAGCTTTCCAGGCTAGCTCTTTCTGCCTGCGAGCTATCTGCAGACGTTCGCATTTTCAGAGCAGGGCTTCAGGAGGTGCCCTGCACGGACCCCCGAATCTGCGTTTAAAGTTTGAGGGAGCAAGACAGGCAAGCAGCCCCAGTCTCTGTGCCTCTGTGCGAGCAGTGCCATGGGCAGATGAGGCTGAGCAACAGCTTTCCAGGCTTGCTTTTTCTGGCTGCGAGCTATCTGCAGACGTTCGCATTTTCAGAACAGGGCTTCTGAAGGTGCCCTGCACGGACCCCCGAAGCTACGTTTGAAGTTTGAGGTGGCAAGACAAGCAAGCAGCCCCAGTCTCTGTGCCTCTGTGTGAGCAGTGCCATGGGCAGATAACGCTGAGCAACAGCTTTCCAGGCTAGCTCTTTCTGGCTGCGAGCTATCTGCAGCCGTTCGCATTTTCAGAGCAGGGCTGATAGAGGTGCTCTGCACGGACCCCCGAATCTACGTTTGAAGTTTGAGGGAGCAAGAAAAGCAAGCAGCCCCAGTCTCTGTGCCTCTGTGCGAGCAGTGCCATGGGCAGATGAGGCTGAGCAACAGCTTTCCAGGCTAGCTCTTTCTGCCTGCGAGCTATCTGCAGACGTTCGCATTTTCGGAGCAGGGCCGACGGAGGCCCCCTGCACGGAACCATAAAGATACTTTTGAAGTTTGAGATGGCAAGACAAGCAAGCAAGCAGCCCCAGTCTCTGTGCCTCTGTGCGAGCAGTGCCATGGGCAGATGAGGCTGAGCAACAGCTTTCCAGGCTAGCTCTTTCTGCCTGCGAGCTATCTGCAGACGTTCTCATTTTCAGAGCAGGGCTTCTGGAGATGCCCTGCACGGACCCCCGAAGCTACGTTTGAAGTTTGAGGGGGCAAGACAAGCAAGCAGCCCCAGTCTCTGTGCCTCTGTGCTAGCAGTGCCATGGGCAGATGAGGCTGAGCAACAGCTTTCCAGGCTAGCTCTTTCTGCCTGCGAGCTATCTGCAGACGTTCGCATTTTCAGAGCAGGGCTTCAGGAGGTGCCCTGCACGGACCCCCGAATCTGCGTTTAAATTTTGAGGGAACAAGACAAGCAAGCAGCCCCAGTCTCTGTGCCTCTGTGCGAGCAGTGCCATGGGCAGATGAGGCTGAGCAACAGCTTTCCAGTCTAGCTCTTTCTGGCTGCGAGCTATCTGCAGCCGTTCGCATTTTCAGAGTAGGGCTGCCGGATACGCCGGCCAAGGACCCACAAAGCTACGTTTGAAGTTTGAGAGGGCAAGACAAGCAAGCAGCCCCAGTCTCTGTGCCTCTGTGCGAGCAGTGCCATGGGCAGATGAGGCTGAGCAACAGCTTTCCAGGCTAGCTCTTTCTGGCTGCGAGCTATCTGCAGACGTTCGCATTTTCGGAGCAGGCCTTCTGGAGGCACCCGGTACGGACCACCTAAGTTACGTTTGAAGTTTGAGGAGGCAAGACAAGCAAGCAGCCCCAGTCTCTGTGCCTCTGTGCGAGCAGTGCCATGGGCAGATGAGGCTGAGCAACAGCTTTCCAGGCTAGCTCTTTCTGCCTGCGAGCTATCTGCAGACGTTCGCATTTTCAGAGCAGGGCTTCAGGAGGTGCCCTGCACGGACCCCCGAATCTGCGTTTAAAGTTTGAGGGAGCAAGACAGGCAAGCAGCCCCAGTCTCTGTGCCTCTGTGCGAGCAGTGCCATGGGCAGATGAGGCTGAGCAACAGCTTTCCAGGCTTGCTTTTTCTGGCTGCGAGCTATCTGCAGACGTTCGCATTTTCAGAACAGGGCTTCTGAAGGTGCCCTGCACGGACCCCCGAAGATACGTTTGAAGTTTGCTGTGTCAAGACAAGCAAGCAGGCCCCGTCTATGTGCCTCTGTGTGAGCAGTGCCATGGGCAGATGAGGCTGAGCAACAGCTTTCCAGGCTAGCTCTTTCTGGCTGCGAGCTATCTGCAGATGTTCGCATTTTCAGAGCAGGGCTGCGGGATATTCCCTGCACAGACCGCCAAAGCTACGATTGAAGTTTGACGGGTTCAAGACAAGCAAGCATCCCCAGTCTCTGTGCCTCTGTGCGAGCAGTGCCATGGGCAGATGAGGCTGAGCAACAGCTTTCCAGGGTTGCTTTCTCTGGTTGCGAGCTATCTGGAGAAGTTCGCATTTTCAGAACAGGGCTTCTGGAGGTGCCCTGCACGGACCCCCGAAGATACGTTTGAAGTTTGAGGTGTCAAGACAAGCAAGCAGGCCCCGTCTATGTGCCTCTGTGTGAGCAGTGCCATGGGCAGATGAGGCTGAGCAACAGCTTTCCAGGCTAGCTTTTTCTGCCTGCGAGCTATCTGCAGACGTTCGCATTTTCGGAGCAGGCCTTCTGGAGGCACCCGGTACGGACCACCTAAGTTACGTTTGAAGTTTGATTAGGCAAGACAAGCAAGCAGCCCCAGTCTCTGTGCCTCTGTGCGAGCAGTGCCATGGGCAGATGAGGCTGAGCAACAGCTTTCCAGGCTAGCTCTTTCTGGCTGCGAGCTATCTGCAGACGTTCGCATTTTCGGAGCAGGCCTTCTGGAGGCACCCGGTACGGACCACCTAAGTTACTTTTGAAGTTTGAGGGGGCAAGACAAGCAAGCAGCCCCAGTCTCTGTGCCTCTGTGCGAGCAGTGCCATGGGCAGATGAGGCTGAGCAACAGCTTTCCAGGCTAGCCCTTTCTGCCTGCGAGCTATCTGCAGACGTTCGCATTTTCAGAACAGGGCTGATAGAGGTGCTCTGCACGGACCCCCAAATCTACGTTTGAAGTTTGAGGGAGCAAGACAAGCAAGCAGCCCCAGTCTCTGTGCCTCTGAGCGAGCAGTGCCATGGGCAGATGAGGCTGAGCAACAGCTTTCCAGGCTAGCTCTTTCTGCCTGCGAGCTATCTGCAGACGTTCGCATTTTCGGAGCAGGCCTTCTGGAGGCACCCGGTACGGACCACCTAAGTTACGTTTGAAGTTTGAGGAGGCAAGACAAGCAAGCAGCCCCAGTCTCTGTGCCTCTGTGCGAGCAGTGCCATGGGCAGATGAGGCTGAGCAACAGCTTTCCAGGCTAGCCCTTTCTGCCTGCGAGCTATCTGCAGACGTTCGCATTTTCAGAGCAGGCCTTCTGGAGGCGCCCGCGAAGTTCCCCCGAAGCTACGTTTGAAGTTTGAGGTGGCAAGACAAGCAAGCAGCCCCAGTCTCTGTGCCTCTGTGCTAGCAGTGCCATGGGCAGATGAGGCTGAGCAACAGCTTTCCAGGCTAGCTCTTTCTGCCTGCGAGCTATCTGCAGACGTTCGCATTTTCAGAGCAGGGCTTCAGGAGGTGCCCTGCACGGACCCCCGAATCTGCGTTTAAATTTTGAGGGAACAAGACAAGCAAGCAGCCCCAGTCTCTGTGCCTCTGTGCGAGCAGTGCCATGGGCAGATGAGGCTGAGCAACAGCTTTCCAGTCTAGCTCTTTCTGGCTGCGAGCTATCTGCAGCCGTTCGCATTTTCAGAGTAGGGCTGCCGGATACGCCGGCCAAGGACCCACAAAGCTACGTTTGAAGTTTGAGAGGGCAAGACAAGCAAGCAGCCCCAGTCTCTGTGCCTCTGTGCGAGCAGTGGCATGGGCAGATGAGGCTGAGCAACAGCTTTCCAGGCTAGCTCTTTCTGGCTGCGAGCTATCTGCAGACGTTCGCATTTTCGGAGCAGGCCTTCTGGAGGCACCCGTTACGGACCACGTAAGTTACGTTTGAAGTTTGAGGAGGCAAGACAAGCAAGCAGCCCCAGTCTCTGTGCCTCTGTGCGAGCAGTGCCATGGGCAGATGAGGCTGAGCAACAGCTTTCCAGGCTAGCTCTTTCTGCCTGCGAGCTATCTGCAGACGTTCGCATTTTCAGAGCAGGGCTTCAGGAGGTGCCCTGCACGGACCCCCGAATCTGCGTTTAAAGTTTGAGGGAGCAAGACAGGCAAGCAGCCCCAGTCTCTGTGCCTCTGTGCGAGCAGTGCCATGGGCAGATGAGGCTGAGCAACAGCTTTCCAGGCTTGCTTTTTCTGGCTGCGAGCTATCTGCAGACGTTCGCATTTTCAGAACAGGGCTTCTGAAGGTGCCCTGCACGGACCCCCGAAGATACGTTTGAAGTTTGCTGTGTCAAGACAAGCAAGCAGGCCCCGTCTATGTGCCTCTGTGTGAGCAGTGCCATGGGCAGATGAGGCTGAGCAACAGCTTTCCAGGCTAGCTCTTTCTGGCTGCGAGCTATCTGCAGATGTTCGCATTTTCAGAGCAGGGCTGCGGGATATTCCCTGCACAGACCGCCAAAGCTACGATTGAAGTTTGACGGGTTCAAGACAAGCAAGCATCCCCAGTCTCTGTGCCTCTGTGCGAGCAGTGCCATGGGCAGATGAGGCTGAGCAACAGCTTTCCAGGGTTGCTTTCTCTGGTTGCGAGCTATCTGGAGAAGTTCGCATTTTCAGAACAGGGCTTCTGGAGGTGCCCTGCACGGACCCCCGAAGATACGTTTGAAGTTTGAGGTGTCAAGACAAGCAAGCAGGCCCCGTCTATGTGCCTCTGTGTGAGCAGTGCCATGGGCAGATGAGGCTGAGCAACAGCTTTCCAGGCTAGCTTTTTCTGCCTGCGAGCTATCTGCAGACGTTCGCATTTTCGGAGCAGGCCTTCTGGAGGCACCCGGTACGGACCACCTAAGTTACGTTTGAAGTTTGATTAGGCAAGACAAGCAAGCAGCCCCAGTCTCTGTGCCTCTGTGCGAGCAGTGCCATGGGCAGATGAGGCTGAGCAACAGCTTTCCAGGCTAGCTCTTTCTGGCTGCGAGCTATCTGCAGACGTTCGCATTTTCGGAGCAGGCCTTCTGGAGGCACCCGGTACGGACCACCTAAGTTACTTTTGAAGTTTGAGGGGGCAAGACAAGCAAGCAGCCCCAGTCTCTGTGCCTCTGTGCGAGCAGTGCCATGGGCAGATGAGGCTGAGCAACAGCTTTCCAGGCTAGCCCTTTCTGCCTGCGAGCTATCTGCAGACGTTCGCATTTTCAGAACAGGGCTGATAGAGGTGCTCTGCACGGACCCCCAAATCTACGTTTGAAGTTTGAGGGAGCAAGACAAGCAAGCAGCCCCAGTCTCTGTGCCTCTGAGCGAGCAGTGCCATGGGCAGATGAGGCTGAGCAACAGCTTTCCAGGCTAGCTCTTTCTGCCTGCGAGCTATCTGCAGACGTTCGCATTTTCGGAGCAGGCCTTCTGGAGGCACCCGGTACGGACCACCTAAGTTACGTTTGAAGTTTGAGGAGGCAAGACAAGCAAGCAGCCCCAGTCTCTGTGCCTCTGTGCGAGCAGTGCCATGGGCAGATGAGGCTGAGCAACAGCTTTCCAGGCTAGCCCTTTCTGCCTGCGAGCTATCTGCAGACGTTCGCATTTTCAGAGCAGGCCTTCTGGAGGCGCCCGCGAAGTTCCCCCGAAGCTACGTTTGAAGTTTGAGGTGGCAAGACAAGCAAGCAGCCCCAGTCTCTGTGCCTCTGTGTGAGCAGTGCCATGGGCAGATAACGCTGAGCAACAGCTTTCCAGGCTAGCTCTTTCTGCCTGCGAGCTATCTGCAGCCGTTCGCATTTTCACAGCAGGGCTGATAGAGGTGCTCTGCACGGACCCCCGAATCTACGTTTGAAGTTTGAGGGAGCAAGACAAGCAAGCAGCCCCAGTCTCTGTGCCTCTGTGCGAGCAGTGCCATGGGCAGATGAGGCTGAGCAACAGCTTTCCAGGCTAGCTCTTTCTGCCTGCGAGCTATCTGCAGACGTTCGCATTTTCAGAGCAGGGCTTCTGGAGATGCCCTGCACGGACCCCCGGAGCTACGTTTGAAGTTTGAGGGGGCAAGACAAGCAAGCAGCCCCAGTCTCTGTGCCTCTGTGCGAGCAGTGCCATGGGCAGATGAGGCTGAGCAACAGCTTTCCAGGCTAGCTCTTTCTGGCTGCGAGCTATCTGCAGACGTTCGCATTTTCAGAGCAGGGCTGCCGGATACGCCGGCCAAGGACCCACAAAGCTACGTTTGAAGTTTGAGAGGGCAAGACAAGCAAGCAGCCCCAGTCTCTGTGCCTCTGTGCGAGCAGTGCCATGGGCAGATGAGGCTGAGCAACAGCTTTCCAGGCTAGCTCTTTCTGGCTGCGAGCTATCTGCAGACGTTCGCATTTTCGGAGCAGGCCTTCTGGAGGCACCCGGTACGGACCACCTATGTTACGTTTGAAGTTTGAGGAGGCAAGACAAGCAAGCAGCCCCAGTCTCTGTGCCTCTGTGCGAGCAGTGCCATGGGCAGATGAGGCTGAGCAACAGCTTTCCAGGCTAGCTCTTTCTGCCTGCAAGCTGTCTGCAGGTGTTCGCATTTTCAGAGCAGGGCTGCCGGAGGAGCCTGTCACGGACCACCTAAGCTACGTTTGAAGTATGAGGTGGCAAGACAAGCAAGCAGCCCCAGTCTCTGTGCCTCTGTGCGAGCAGTGCCATGGGCAGATGAGGCTGAGCAACAGCTTTCCAGGCTAGCCCTTTCTGCCTGCGAGCTATCTGCAGACGTTCGCATTTTCAGAGCAGGCCTTCTGGAGGCGCCCGCGAAGTTCCCCCGAAGCTACGTTTGAAGTTTGAGGGGGCAAGACAAGCAAGCAGCCCCAGTCTCTGTGCCTCTGTGTGAGCAGTGCCATGGGCAGATAACGCTGAGCAACAGCTTTCCAGGCTAGCTCTTTCTGGCTGCGAGCTATCTGCAGACGTTCGCATTTTCGGAGCAGGGCCGACGGAGGCCCCCTGCACGGAACCCTAAAGATACTTTTGAAGTTTGAGATGGCAAAACAAGCAAGCAAGCAGCCCCAGTCTCTGTGACTCTGTGCGAGCAGTGCCATGGGCAGATGAGGCTGAGCAACAGCTTTCCAGGCTAGCTCTTTCTGCCTGCGAGCTATCTGCAGACGTTCGCATTTTCAGAGCAGGGCTGCCGGATACGCCGGCCAAGGACCCACAAAGCTACGTTTGAAGTTTGAGAGGGCAAGACAAGCAAGCAGCCCCAGTCTCTGTGCCTCTGTGCGAGCAGTGCCATGGGCAGATGAGGCTGAGCAACAGCTTTCCAGGCTAGCTCTTTCTGGCTGCGAGCTATCTGCAGACGTTCGCATTTTCAGAGCAGGCCTTCTGGAGGCACCCGGTACGGACCACCTAAGTTACGTTTGAAGTTTGAGGAGGCAAGACAAGCAAGCAGCCCCAGTCTCTGTGCCTCTGTGCGAGCAGTGCCATGGGCAGATGAGGCTGAGAACAGCTTTCCAGGCTAGCTCTTTCTGGCTGCGAGCTATCTGCAGACGTTCGCATTTTCAGAGCAGGGCTGCCGGAGGAGCCTGTCACGGACCACCTAAGCTACGTTTGAAGTTTGAGGTGGCAAGACAAGCAAGCAGCCCCAGTCTCTGTGCCTCTGTGTGAGCAGTGCCATGGGCAGATGAGGCTGAGCAACAGCTTTCCAGGCTAGCTCTTTCTGCCTGCGAGCTATCTGCAGCCGTTCGCATTTTCAGAGCAGGGCTGATAGAGGTGCTCTGCACGGACCCCCGAATCTACGTTTGAAGTTTGAGGGAGCAAGACAAGCAAGCAGCCCCAGTCTCTGTGCCTCTGTGCGAGCAGTGCCATGGGCAGATGAGGCTGAGCAACAGCTTTCCAGGCTAGCTCTTTCTGCCTGCGAGCTATCTGCAGACGTTCGCATTTTCAGAGCAGGGCCGACGGAGGCCCCCTGCACGGAACCCTAAAGATACTTTTGAAGTTTGAGATGGCAAGACAAGCAAGCAAGCATCCCCAGTCTCTGTGCCTCTGTGCGAGCAGTGCCATGGGCAGATGAGGCTGAGCAACAGCTTTCCAGGCTAGCTCTTTCTGCCTGCGAGCTATCTGCAGACGTTCTCATTTTCAGAGCAGGGCTTCTGGAGATGCCCTGCACGGACCCCCGAAGCTACGTTTGAAGTTTGAGGGGGCAAGACAAGCAAGCAGCCCCAGTCTCTGTGCCTCTGTGCGAGCAGTGCCATGGGCAGATGAGGCTGAGCAACAGCTTTCCAGGCTAGCTCTTTCTGCCTGCGAGCTATCTGCAGACGTTCGCATTTTCAGAGCAGGGCTTCAGGAGGTGCCCTGCACGGACCCCCGAATCTGCGTTTAAAGTTTGAGGGAACAAGACAAGCAAGCAGCCCCAGTCTCTGTGCCTCTGTGCAAGCAGTGCCATGGGCAGATGAGGCTGAGCAACAGCTTTCCAGGCTAGCTCTTTCTGCCTGCAAGCTGTCTGCAGATGTTCGCATTTTCAGAGCAGGGCTGCCGGAGGAGCCTGTCACGGACCACCTAAGCTACGTTTGAAGTATGAGGTGGCAAGACAAGCAAGCAGCCCCAGTCTCTGTGCCTCTGTGCGAGCAGTGCCATGGGCAGATGAGGCTGAGCAACAGCTTTCCAGGCTAGCCCTTTCTGCCTGCGAGCTATCTGCAGACGTTCGCATTTTCAGAGCAGGCCTTCTGGAGGCGCCCGCGAAGTTCCCCCGAAGCTACGTTTGAAGTTTGAGGTGGCAAGACAAGCAAGCAGCCCCAGTCTCTGTGCCTCTGTGTGAGCAGTGCCATGGGCAGATAACGCTGAGCAACAGCTTTCCAGGCTAGCTCTTTCTGGCTGCGAGCTATCTGCAGACGTTCGCATTTTCGGAGCAGGGCCGACGGAGGCCCCGTGCACGGAACCCTAAAGATACTTTTGAAGTTTGAGATGGCAAAACAAGCAAGCAAGCAGCCCCAGTCTCTGTGCCTCTGTGCGAGCAGTGCCATGGGCAGATGAGGCTGAGCAACAGCTTTCCAGGCTAGCTCTTTCTGCCTGCGAGCTATCTGCAGACGT